>NC_139699.1:30208044-30393044 GCF_964188405.1 Protomyctophum parallelum
CTGACTCACTGAATGATATAACATTGGTAACCTTTTCTATTTGTTCTGACAGTTCCATATTCAGAGGAAGCAATGTTAGCCTTACTGCTATTATGCCTGTTACCAGGATCAATGGCCAACCAAGGTATGTAAAGAGTTTCTGTAGGATCAAAATCTAATATAACAGACGAGGGGAAGCCGGGAAGGGGCACTTATGAGAAATGGTGAAATATGTTTAGAGAAAATGTGACAGTAATGTTGATTTATTCTAATCACTAATTATTAGACTACAGTCTATTTTTTTTTTTTTTACATTTCTATTCGCCAATAGTAGCCTGTTAAAAAAGGAGGAAAATAAAGAAGAAAAAATAAAGAAATCAATAACATATATTAATCAAAATGTCAATAACTACAAACATAAATAACTACCACACTTTCAGTATGCTTGAGTAGAACATGATATTGTGTTTTCTTACTCCTACTTTTGTCTCCACATTTAGTTTGTTTTAACATTACCAATGGGAACTTGGATATGAGAGGAGATCTTCTTGGCCTTGACGTCAATCATACCAAATGCAGCATGGCCGGGCTCTCCTGCTGGATCAGTTGCACAAACGCAACAAAAAAGACAACATCAGGATTTTTCGCTGGAAAGTCATCCTTGTGTGCAACTGCTTTCAAGGAATCTGTCACCGAAGGGACACGATTCATCATAAATGACTTGTCCAACACACGTAAGTAACACCCCTTTATTATTGTCTCCACCAGGCCGAAGGCATGGGGGGAGAGTATGTTTTGCACTCCGTCCGTCCGTGTGTCCGTCCGCCCGTGTGTCCGTGAGCAGCTAATCTCGGCCACTGTTAACCCGGTCGATGCCAAATTTTGCACACACACTCCCTGGATGCCAACGATTAACCTTTGCTCCAAACTTTCCAGAACGGCCTGTTATAGCGCCACCAGGAGGCCGCTTTGTGCAAAACAAGTTTTTGCACAGTACACCTACAGATTTTGTCCAAACATCACGCAAATTGGTACACAGTCTCTCTAGAGCCATTCAACGAAACGGGTCTTTCAGATTTCTCACACTCCATCCTGATTGGTTAACATTGGCTTCCAAAGTTCACAGGAGTGCTCAGTTTCAAACAAAATGCTGCAAATCATGAACACATCGCGTGATTTCCCTGAAATTGTGCACCCACATTCCCACTAGGCCGAGGACGAAATGTCACATGAACAATTTCAACTCAGCCTCAAGGTGGCGCTATAACTGGCCGAAAAGTGTTTTTACCTCTAACTGCAGGGATCTGTGGATAACTTTGTATGCCAACTCCCTAGAGGCCAAGGAAAAACCTTTGTCTGGAAATTTTCACATCTGCTCTTTATAGCGCCACCAGGAGGCCGACATATGTAAAACACATTTTCTATTATTACTCCTTCAGATTTTATCCAAATTTCACGCAAATCGGTACACATGATCTCCATAGTCATGTGATCAAGACAGGTTTGTTTGATTTCTCATATTCCATCCTGATTGGCCACGATTGGCTCCTACAGTTTTCAGGAGTAGCCACGCTTTGTACAAATCGCCACAACTCCTCAACGCAGCGTCCCATTGCGATGAAACTGTGCACGCATATTCCCACTAGGCTGAGGAAGAATCCTGGTGGAGACCTGTGCCCAGAAGGGCACTTTTTTTGTTAATGTGCTTAGCCTACACACTGTGGGAGTGACGAATAATAAACATTAATAATAAACTGTTACTTAATTTAGCGACTTTGAAACATGGTTACAAAGTGCTTTACAGTGGCAATATAAAATGCAGTAGGCCTACATCAGGATGGTAGAGAGTGCGCCGGCCGGCTTCTACAGGCTATAGCGGTCCTCAAACTCTTACCTAGCTGACGCACCCACCCCAACGCTCAGTCTCGTTGTATAGAGCACCGAAGTCCTGACGTCACTGTCGGTAGAGGGCGTCAGTCCCCAGGTTCATGTATTTTTTATTTGCATTATAATCCCCATAGGTGGATTTTAGATCTCTTCATATAAGAACTGCGGTTGAAAAATAAACCGATCACCCCGGCCTTTTCACTCATATGGATATGAAGCATCGACTGAAGGTGGAAATGTAGAAATATACCCAAAGAGTAACAAAATAAGCGTTAGAAACGAGTCAAATAACCCAGAGACTACATTTCCGGGTAGGGGGGTGGCTGCATCTGCCTGTCGCACAACATAAACTGAATGTTAATTACGTTTATTTTTATTTTTATTTTATTGATATTTAATGTTTCGTGGTTAGTACGAGTTGAGTCACCACCAGCTGAGCTTATGTCAACGAGGAATCTCAGGAACGCAATGTGTTGACGGCTGGGCGTGACGGATATTAGCAGCGACATTGCCTTATGTAGTTTTAAGGCTTTTGCGGCCACATTAATTCCATTTTCTCCAGAAACTGGCTGTATCAAATATTAATGAACATCATTAACGACACACAGCCACCCCCCTAACAGAAAGGCCGGGGTGGTCGGTTTATTTTTCAAACATAGTTCTTATATGAAGCGATCTAAAATCCCCATATGGCCTGAACCTGGGGACTGACGCCCTCTACTGAAAGTGACGTCAGACTTCGGTGCTCTATTTGGCCATACATTATACCTTTTCAATATGTTTATGGCAAATAATCATGGAATGACACTGCACTGATAGACACGCAGCTGCTGTATACTCTCGCAGCTGCTCTACAATATTTTGTTTACCAGATTTTACAGTTTGTTATGAAACCCGCCATTAACCTTTCTATGTCACGCACCCCCTAGAGGGCGCTCGCGCGCCACAAGGGGTGCACACATACTACAGCCTGGTAACCTTAGAGTATACATTCTAAGCTGGTAACCCCTGAGATAGAGGGTAGGCTATGCATGCATAAAGCGAGTGGCAAAGTGAGTTTAACGTTTAAATTAACGTTGTTAATGCAATCCGATAGGACTTCTGTTTGGATGTATGGGCTGTCTAGGCCAGAAAGTAGTTTTTTTTGGGTTATACAGTATGTGAGTCTTATCCGCCGACCTGCCTTTAGACAATTCTAATATAGGTTTGCGTCTATGACTGTTCCTAAATAAGTGATACTGTGATTGTGTGATACAGAACATCATTCCAACTGTCATCTCCCACTCTCCTTTTCTCTTCTCAGTTATCAATTGTACAGTGGGTATATGCAGTGAGCAGAACATATTGTCATTGATCGAAAAAACAGACAAGCCCAATGTTTTTGAGGAGGGACTTTACAGACTCTTCTTCATCAGAAGTATGTGCAGAGAATGGTTCCACAATTCCTCAGAAATAAGAAAAGCCTTTATAAAGTAAGTGGCATTGCTCTGTGCTTTTGTCTGTTCTCATTGTCCGGTTTTCGGTGAGATTTGCCTGGATCCGAATTCCCCCAGAATACAACAGATTTAGCAAGGTTTAATACGCACATTGGTTTGTTTAATGCTTCAATAATTTCCTTATTTTACGAATCGAACATGCTTTTTATAGGGTTTTTATTAGTTCATTATTAAACATAAACATAAAACACATATATTGACATTCGTTCAAACTTCCCCACACAGACTGATAATAGTACCTTGGATTTGTGATTTAGTACGCCCTTAAAGTCTATTACCTAACCCTGCTCTCATTTGGAGAAGTGTAGTTATATTGGAACATAATCATGGTATTCCACTTTGTGTGGTTCCATTAAGTAAGTGTGCATAATTATGGTATTCCACTTGTTTGTGGTTCCACTATGCTCACTTTGTAATGTGTGTGTGGTTCCACGTTTGTGTGGTGTTCCACCCACTAACCAGGTATGTGTGTGCCACTTGTAACTATGTGTGTGGTTTTAAATCTGCCGTATCAAGATTTTTGATTGGAGAAAAGAAACACAATAAACACTTGGTTACAATCTAATTATCATATTACACATTAATACATAGTTATGAAATAATGCACAAATCATATCATTATAATTACCGCTGGCCTTTCTGCTGCTTCTGTCATCATGGTGGTATAGGATGAATCTGAATTCAACACTTTGCCAACAGTACACTTAAAGCAAGGGATTGCCTTTGCAACCAATCAGATCGACAGGGACAGTATTTCTGCCCCTGTCTTTAGCCAATGAGAAGCCACTTGGCCATCATCAGTCTTACTAGTGCAGGAGTGTTATGCCTGCCCTGTTGGTTAACTTAATTGCTAACTTTCTAGATCACTGTTGGATCATTACATATTCATTATCTAGGCTTTACTAACCCAGTATAATATCCTTGGAATGTGCCAAAGAGACCCTCAGAGTTCTCCTTCAGTCTTGTGAACATAGATGATCATCATTTGACCTCATATATTTTACATCAATTCTGAATACCTTCTTGCACATCCATATATAGTTCGACACTCATGCTCTACAGTCTATACAATACTGCTCTTCCTACTACATTCTAATTCACCTCAACTCTCATCTGTACTCTCTCATATTGTTTCTACTCATTATTATATAGTTTTTTCTGTGATCTATACGACTTCTACCTTTATTGCATCGGACTGCTAATTTAATCTATTTATATTGTCCTGTTCTATACATTCTGTTTCATGGTGGTTATGTTTACTATTGTTGTCATTACAATTACTTAATACTTCTCATATCCGTCCTCTCCACCCCCATTTACTCTGCTGTACTGTGATCCTGCAGGGTGGAGAGAAAGGTTATTCATAATATCATGAAACGGACAAAGCTTGAGTCTGGAGGCTTGCAATATTACTTCCTGAAGGAGTTGGCTTTGCATGTGGTCAACATCAGCCAGGATAACCTCACCGCTGCAGGAAGCAATGACAGGATTCTGGTGGATATGCCTCAGGTACTGAAACTGCCATGCATGAAGATGAGGCTCAAGTTCAACATGGACAACTTGAATCAGAAAGAATAATAGCCTACCTTCAGGAGAGACTACCCAAATAAAATGCTGGTCTGAACGTATTTATTATTTTGCAGGGATGACTAAAAGTAATAATAAATATGTGCAGACAAGCTTCATTTCTCACATATTGCATGGATCAGTTGCTAACTTGCTAATAGTAAGATTTACTATTTACTAACTTAATAGTTAGATAGATTAATTAATGCTATAATACATATGACAGGAAAATACTTAAACACAGAGTGTAAGAATTCAGCTGTAAATTACTGGAGGAAAAAGGTGACACATAATTATGACAATGAGTGAGATTATAACATGCACTGAAGATGAGACATCAAACAGCTTTCTTCTCTCTGACCATCTCCCAGCTGCTGCCTCAGAATCAATCATCCATCCCAGAGACTTGGCTTCCCGTGGATGCCCTGAGGGAACTCCCACCAGAAGAGAGGACTGTTGGTCTGGTCAGCTATATGCAGCACAGACTGTTTCAGGTACAGTATGTCCTCCTGTAACCATGTACCTCCATCATTAAATCATCTCACATTACAATACTGTTCTAAGTAAGTATAAGTATAAGAGCTATACCACTGTTTCCCAAACAGTGAGTTGGGACCCATCTTCAGGTTGTGGACCAATTTTTATGGGTTGCAAGTAAATATATATATTTTCTCCGTTTCTTATGTTAAAAATAAATAAATTAATTAATCAATTAAAAACAAATGTATTTTATGAATACAATGAGAAATTCAAATGATTTCCATAAACATTTTCTTTAAGAAGTAATGAAAATAGCACATCTACAAGCTCACAACGCGGTGCGATGACATTTTCACTAGTTTTGGTCCTGGCCGGGCAAACATCTTAATAAGTGTATGTGTGTGACCTATAACATTTAATTAAATAGAATTAAATAGCTGGATGAGCATTTAAATGAGTAAATAAATTGCTGGATTTTGACTAAGCTGATGCTTGTTTCCATCAAAACAAACATTTGCAATTTCCTCACATTGTCTGTACTCTGTATAGAAGGTTCTGCATTTTATTATCATATAAGTAAAATAACTTAAGTAACCCCCAATACACACTACTTATATATAATTAATATGTGAAAATAAAGATACAAGCAAAACAAAGTTTCTACAATGACTATGGGAACTCTCTGTCCCCACACAGTTTGGGCAGGAGGATATCCCATCCATGGTCATCAGGATAGAACAAATGGGGGGGAAACCATTTTCTGACCTAGACACCTCAGTTCGGATGATCTTCAATATCACTGGTCACACAAACTTGAGTGTAAGTGTTTGCAAATGTGTGCATGTGAACATGTCTGTCTTGTAGTTATACATTCCACAATAATAATAGCCTATAAGTATAATAATAATAATACGTTTTTATAATTTATACAAGAATGCTTCTATGGCATCGTTACATGCATGCTGTACACTGTGTAGCATTCTTTTGTTTATAAAAATAGAAATAAAATAAAAAGACACATCAGGCAACGACGGCCATGGCCGCCGTGAAATTCCTGCCCTGATTGTATCGTATCGTATCGTATCGTATCGTATCGTATCGTATCGTATCGTATCGTATCGTATCGTATTGTATCGTATATCATCCAATTGACATCCAAGGCATAAGAAGAAATGGCACCCTTTTCACATTGGCGCCACCAGGAGGCCACAAACTGACCTGCCCTGGTGGAGACCTGTGCCCGAGCACTTTAGTACTATTTAGACATTTAGAAGACACTCCTATCCAGACTGACTTACAAGTGCAAGATTGGAATAAGCAGAGTAAGCATGATTTCTAGTCAATAAACAACAATCAAGGTAAATAGTCATGAGTAGAAGTAGAGTGCTGAGAGAACAATGTAGTTGGTCTATGTAGGCATTACACTATAGTACGTATGAGCGTAGCTCAAAGTATGACATTTCAGCAGTATTAGTATTACTTATAGTATAATATAGTAAGTATTGTGTTGAAACTAATTTGATATAAGATTAAGTTAAATTGATATCTTCATTGTTTTCTTCAACAGAATGATTCAAGGCTACGCTGTCAGTTCTTTGATGAACATGGTGGGTATATGACTATCATTGTTTTGTTTGTTTGTTCTGATTGCTCATCTATTACTCGATTGCTCAATCTCTTTTTTAAATTTAATTGTAAAGTGTTCATTACATTTGCAGGTTAAGCATATTTTTAATTTCATACATTTGCATGTATTTTGTACCTTCTCCTAAATTGTTTTGGGGCTGAAATATGCTTTTCCTTAATTCATATTTGCAAATGTATACTGTAATTGGCACCAATGCATGATAAATTTATGTTTGGACATATTTGGTCATACATACAATGTATACAAAGGTGTCAGTTCACATGGTAACTGTTGGTCTGACACACACCTATATGCTTAGCATGTGGATTATCTTGCATGTAGATAACTGGCACTGGAAAACTGATGGGTGTGAGACCTTTAACACAAACGATGACAACCACACTAAGATTGAGTGCAGCTGTAATCACACCACACCCTTTGCTGTCCTGTTGGTAAGGACACATTTCTATTGATTTGTTCCTGATCAGGTAGGCACTGTATAGTACCGTTGCAGTTGCAATATTTCACAGATGTAGAGTGAGATAACTGTATGTGATCTATTTGCACAATTCTCTCTATCTTACAGATAAGAGATCCTATAGCCGAAATCCATTGGAAGATCTTGTCATATATCAGTTACATAGGCTGTGCCCTGTCTGCCTTCTTCACGGTCTTATCCATCGTTACATATATCATCAGTGGGTAAGTGTGTGTGAGCGTGTGCACGCCTCATACATATTGTGTATGACTGTGAGTGTGCACTGCACACACATGCAGTGTGCAATAACATCTTTTTGGAGGAAATTATATTTCCTTATGTTTTTAACAAATATATTAACCAAAATATTTTTTTCAAATCACATCTTTATTTCTATACGTTGAAATGAGGGGTAAGAGAAGTGGTTCAGCCAATTCTACATGAGTGCCTTTGTATGACATGTATATGTCTCCATGAGCATGAACACCTGCAGGTAATTGCAACACAAACCTACACACAGAGAGACAGATGGCAACAGGCTAAAAAACAGCAGCCTACCGTTTCGATCTTTAATTAATTAGCAGGATTTGCAACACCTAGCTGGGTGTGATTTGCTTCAAGCGGTGCTGGTGAGAAGCCTATTGAAATTAACTAATTCATACACTGTATAGCTCAATGACTTAAACTCATCAAAGGTACCACTTGCTTCACACTGGGTGAGATTTGTTTAGTTCTTTGTGACCACAAAAACATTTGCACATGACCTCCAACCTTGACCTGTCTGTCTGTCCCTTAGGAACAAAACGGACCATTCCATTCCCATCCATGTGTCCCTGAGTGGGGCGTTATTCCTGCTCAACGCCTCCTTTATGATGAGTGAGTGGGGGGCCACATTGAAGACCGAATGGGTGTGTCTGCTTATCGCAGTCGTCATGCACTATTCCCTGTTGTGCAGTTTCACATGGATGGCCGTAGAGGCCTTTCACCTCTACCTGTTGATGATCAGGGTATTCAATACACACTACAATCACTACATGGCCAAGATGTCTCTTGCTGGATGGGGTGAGTTGAACTTGTCGATTACCGACATAATCTCACTTCCAAACCATAAGGACTTCATGGGACAAATCAGTAATACACTATATTATTTAATATACACTCTTTGTGTGTGTGTGTGTGTGTGTGTGTGTGTGTGTGTGTGTGTGTGTGTGTGTGTGTGTGTGTGTGCGTGTGCGTGCGTGTGTGCATGCGCGTGCGTGTGTGTGTGTGTGTGTGTGTGTGTGTGTGTGTGTGTGTGTTTAGGAATTCCTGGTGTGATCGTGGGAATCGCCTTGGGAGTAAAGGACATCAAACAGTTTTATGGCTTCACAGAAATTACCCTGGCTGAGGGAAACAAAACGAATGCCATGTAAGTTTTGGGTCACTATTTTACAGGATCAGACAAAATATCTCCAAAGCAGTCTCAAGTTCTCAACCATAGATGGAAACATTATGGAACTAGATAAAGTACCCCTCGGGGCACAGGTCTCCACCAGGGCAGGTCAGGTTGTGGCCTCCGGTTGGCGCTATAATAAGCCAATGTGAAAAGGGTGCCATTTCTTCTTAAGCCTTGGATGGCAATTGGATGATTTGAGGCATTTTGTTCCAAAAATGTGTTTTGCAAAACTCCACCTGTTGGTGGCGCTATAACAGGCCAATGTGAAAAGGGTGGGCTATATTCCTCAGCCTAGTAGGAACGTCTGTGAAAGATTTCACGCAAATTGCACGCTGCGTTCAGGAGTTAGCCAATCAGGATGGAATATGAAATATCGGACAGATCTGTCATGAGCACATGACTATAGAGATACTGTGTAACGATTTGCGGGATCTTTGGACAAAATATGGAGGAGTAATATCAAAAGAATTGTTTTACAAAAGTCGGCCTCCTGGTGGCGCTATAACAGGCCGTTCTGGAAAATCTGGGGCAGAGGTTCATCTTTGGAAGGCCAAGGTCACAACACATCGCAGAGTTGTGAGCTTGTAGATCGGCTGTTTTCAGCATGCAAGCAAGTGGAAAATCAGCCATTATGACGCTATCAAAGCCTGCCAAAATACATTTTTGTTGCCAAAATCAACTGTAGATTTAGTCAACTAAAGTCCTATAATATTTTGTCGACTAAAACTAGACGAAAACTAAAACATTTCAGATACTAAAACTATTCATAAGACTATCAATATGTGCTGTCAAAATGACAAAATGTGGTGTAACTCAGCAATATGCCAAACCGTTTAACAACGTACCATAATGCCCCACAGCTGCTGGATCACAGACAACATGTTCTTCTACGGAGTGAACCTGACCTACATCAGCCTCGTCTTCATCATCAACCTTGGCGTGCTGCTAGCCGTAGCCTCCAGGATCTGCAGGCTGAAAGCTGGATCCGGAGGGAAGTCCCATAAGGCTGGAGCCTCAAGGAAGCTCCCTCTGGCCGGCAAGGACATCCTCACTGTCCTGGGGCTCACCTTCCTTCTGGGGACCACATGGGGCCTGGCCTTCCTGAGTTCAGGATACATCAACTACCCTATCCTCTACCTGTTCTGCATCCTCAACTCGCTGCAAGGTCTGCTGTCGGTATAGTTGTCAAATGTTGCTAGGCTGTCTCTCTTTGTTATGAAATACGAATCAAGTTCATCTTCAAGTGAATGTTCCTCCTAATTCTTAATGTTAATGTCTTTCCTCCAGGTTTCTTTATGTTCCTGTGGATCTGTGGTAACGCTAGAAAACAGAGAAAGAGAGCACAAGAGACCCATTTCAAATCTGTCCTCAGCTAAGTGCAATGAACCCGACACCTGCATTTATGCTAAGTAATCAACAATAATTCCGAGCAACAAAATGTGATCACATTGCCGCCGGTTTGAACGGTTATATTGATCGTAAGTTTTGCAATTGATTTGGGGAGTTTACTGGTTGCTTGTTTTGCCACTTTGGCAGGAATATGTGTCATTATGTTCACATGCTGACTCAAATGGCAACCTTTTGCATGAACTCAATTTATACTGTGTGAGGGTGTCGCATCATGGCGTGTTGTTAGCTTGTAGATCAATTCATTTTGGCAAGACCGTCTTAATATGGAGTATAAATTAAATTAGACACCAGTATTTTGACTCCATGCCTTTCTTGTGCTCTCAAATTTGAACCCAATGCGAAGGGCAGCTAGCTTGATCTTGTGAGGACTCTGGATAATTAGAATACATGTGTTGTCCCATATCCAGATGACTTATCCAGATCTCTTGTTAATAACAGGTGCTGGCGTTGTGTTTCCTCCTCCTTCCTCCATCAGTGCCCATACCCGAGGCAGGGTTGGCGAAAGGGCCTTTATGTGTGGAGTTTGCATGTTCTCCCCGTGTCCCCTAGGGTAGGTACCGTACTCTCACACAAAACATGCCGTAATCCTGGTCTCTAAACTGCCTCCCCCTGACCAGCCGGGGCGCCTGATGGAGGGGAAAGGAACTGGTTGGAATAACGTGTTCCTTCCATGCGCTACGTCCAACCAGGGAAACTCCCCCGTCAGGTGTAAAGGAGCAACTTGGACACTCAGGCATGAAGGAAGCATGAGTTCAAGTCCGTTGCTCTCTCCATGGCCCCCATATATTGGGACTAGGTTGGCGGAGGGTGTGTAGAGCCCAGGTAAAAATAACGGGTGCAAATGGGGTCATAGACTTTGACTTGCAGAATATCCAACAAACTTTTATTAACTGGTTTATAAAAAGTAAGACGCCCTGAGGGCGAGAAGCGACAGAAACATTGTATAGGGTATCGTCTGGGAATGCCCATATACAGTATGGAGTTTCATTTAATCTACGTTTTCGGGCCTGAAAAAACAGCTCTTAATACGGCACAGTTGAGAAGCAGGAGTTAAACTATTAGTGTCAGTGAGGTCAGTAGTAGATTAGATAGATAGATCCATATATGAAGATCACGACGCCTCGTGACATGCTCCATATATGGTGGTCAGTCCATCAAGCCTTGTGACACGCTCCATATATAGACGTGTCTTGAGTGTTGAGGTCAGATCAACATATGGAGACGGCCATATATAGAGCGCGTCATGAGGCGTGACTATAATAACAATCAGCAGCCCAGTTTATCTCCCGTCAGTCTTTTTGTTATTTTTTTTTACTTTCGGTTTCCTTGACAGTTTGTATTGATTTTCTAACATAAACACCTTCAACAATATATATGCATATAAAATGATAAAATAAAGCATGTATACAGTATGTATATAAAAAAGAAATACCAGAATTGTCTGTATGTATGTATTTATTGTACATCCTTAAACCATAGCCTCCCCCCCACCAAGTCCATCAGCTAATCCCCACAAGCTCCAATGAGGGCCGTCTTTGCAGCAGTGTAGAAGTCCATGTCTGTGTGATAGTACAGTAGCTGACGCTGTCCCAAAATGCATTATTTCTTACAACACAGAAATAATAAACCAAATACAAATATTGAACTTGTAGTATTATTTCATTGAAAGTAATCCAGTTATATTCAACTATTCACTTCTATCTTCCATTCCTCCTTCTCCCCTTCATCCCTCCATCAACCTCTCCTCCATTCCCCTGTTCCTGTAGTGTACATCTGGCAGACCTCTCAGCCTCTCCGCTGCCTGAAAGAAATTATATATCTAAATAATTATTTTGCTATTTATGACACAATTTAAATTAAATTATTAATTCATTAATTATTAATTCAATTATGATCATGATTTTGTTGGTAATGTCAACTCAAATCATCCTGTTCTAGGGAATGTGATATATCAGGAACGCCTTAAGATAATTTCATCACATGAGGCACAAACGTCCACTTGGACTCAAGGAAGAAGTGATTAGAATTAAGTGTGACCTAACAAATCACGTTCATGAAATTCCTTCAAAGCCTTCACTACATAATACTACACGAGTCTGGACAGACTGCAAACGGTTGGCAGAGGCACACAACCGCGATGCTATATTTCTGTACCTGCTCTGGTGTCAGATCCCTCTGTTCCATGGCAAGCATCTCATAGCCGACCATGTGCTTCCGGACAGTCGCTGACCTCAGCAGAGGGGGGTAGTAGTGGGCGTGCAGCAGCCAATGGGAGTTGTCCATTCTCAAATGCTCACCGGTGGGTGCCCCTGATTGGATGGATAGACAAGAGATTGAGAGGAAGGTACAGTTAACTGTGTGTGGACTGAAAGGTGCAATAAATCTATACGCTACTAACATAGCAGCCACTTAGTGACTACCTAGCAACCGCCTAGGAATCACATTATAACCATATGCTACTAGGTGATTTTTAGGCAGTATCCTCAGTTTTTTCTAGGTGGAAACTACTGTAGGTAGTTTCTAGATTTTCTAGATTAGGTGGTTGCCAAGTGGATCAAAGCTAGTTGCTTGCTGGACACTAGGTGGTGGCTACTGTAGGAGGATACTAGGTTTTTGCAAGCTGGATACTAGGTAGTTGTGTGTATGCAGTCAGTCATCCATCACTCTGAAACAGTAAACATAATTATGTGTCATCTTTCTCAGTTACTGTACCATGCCAACCCATGGAGTAAGGGAAGTTGGTCTCAAACAGATTGTCATATTTGGTCAGAAGTCTCTTCATGATGTCAGCAAGATCTATAGATAGATAAGATATGAAAAAGTAGTATAAGAACACAAAGTACCCGGCAAGCACCAAGAAACAGACTAATTTCGACATAACTTCCCTGTGGATGTCTGATGTCATGTTCATATTGTTAACATCAATCATGCCCAGCAGCAAGGTGGATCTGAGATTATGAATTCACAGAACGTAAAAAATATTCACACAAAACAATATTTGTAATATGTGGAAGATTTCCAGGAGATATATTTCCTTGCCCTACTGGTCAATGCACGAGACATTTGGAAATGGATGGTCCAGGGATTCCAGTGATTTCCGAGATTTGCTGTGGACAAACGTTACACACAGACCTTCTAGACAATTTGCCCCTTAATGTTGCGTTCTCACGAGGCATATGCAAAGTTGCAAAGATCACAGCATATTTGTAGCTTTCTATGTTTTGCAGCAGCTACAAACGTCACATTTGCTTTTTAGCTTCACGTCGCTGGCTTCCATGTTGACAATGAATGGTAGACTGTATCTTTACATCTGCCTGTGTGAACTGTGAACGCACCATAACCCCTTTGTAAAAGGTACACAATGTAATTGAGTAATACACACACACACACACCCTCTCTCTCGGCAGCTGTGAGGTCATTAAGCCGCAACAAGTGGCGCCGCCGTGGCAACAGCAGCGTCTGGTACGGCCAAGTTGCCCAATAGGGGACGACCACCAGCCAATCAGAGGACAGGACCACTATCCTCTCCTGAGGAGGCAGGAAGTAGGGACAGATTTGAATCCATGTCAATACATCCATAACTCAGTCAGCACAAAACTATTCTGGGGGGTAAATTTACATTAAAAATGAAACGATAAAATTTTATCTGGATTGAATCACAAACTTATCTCAGGAATGTCTTTCTTCCAAAATTTTCACTTACGGAAGTTTAGATTCCTCTGGAAACCCTTTACTTACTTTGCTTTTTGTTTCTTTGCTTTCTTCCTTCAACTCTTCCTTAGTAATAGTAGTACTATTAACATTAGTAGTACTAACAGTAGTAACAGCAGTAGCAGTCGGAACCTATCTTCATATCCTACCACAATTGTTTTCTACTTGGTCTGTGTCTCTCAGAAACCCATCTTCCAGTGACATCAACGTTAGGTAGATATAGATTTGTTTTTAAAACAAGATTTTTATTATCGTGAGAACGATGGCTTCCATTATAGCATTGCAACTTTTCAGGAATAGAAAGCCTGCAGTTTCTATTAGCATCGATGATGTCACTGGACGACGGGCTATTGAACTGAACAGCCCTTCAATAAGACACAGACTAGAAGTACTAGTAGTGGTAGTACCTTTCTCTCCTCCTCTTGCTTGGCATACTGCAGTAGTAACGGCTAGTACTAGTAGTGGTAGAACAGTAGTAGTACCTTTCTCTCCTCCTCTTGCTTGGCATACTGCAGTAGTAACGGCTCTCTGTGCTTTTCAAAGTACTCTCTCTGACAGCGGTCAGAGGTCAATGCCTCGTTGGGCAGGAAGTCACTGGCCCACACCTACAGTATGACATCACAGGGAGATGTTATAGTAAAACAAACAAACAAAAAACACCAGAGAGCAGTTCGTCAGAGATCTCTAAGACGGTTACTACTGTTGACTGGAGGGGCCACTCATTTTGATTCACTACCTGAGATTCGAACCCGTAAATAAGGGACACTAGCCTAAGAGGCGTTATCCTTAGAGGGAATCCCAGCTAAATAAGGGACACTAGCCTAAGAGGCGTTATCCTTAGAGGGAATCCCAGCTAGGCTGGGGGACATATTGTTTTGGTCCTCAGGCAGAGGCTCTCAGACACTCTGCTCCACACCTGAAAACAAGGCAGCCACAGTCACCAACAGCAATGTCTTGAGGCGTGCAAGTGCCTGCACTGAGATGCCGATGGCCTCACACGTCGACAAGTGTGCCGTCTAATCCATGGTGTGCGGATGATACTCTGTTTTGGAAAGGTATATATAAAGCACTTGTATACAAGACGTTAAGTGTCCTGTATCTATATCTATATCGATATATCTATATATGTGAGAAAGAGAGAGAGAGAGAGAGATATGTGGTACATACTGTACAGATAGATCATGGATAGATTATAGATGATGTGGATAGACCTGACAGTGAGGGTGAGGGTTTGAACAGCCCATCATGTCTCCTTTGTTCTCAAAGATCTGAAACAAACAGCACAGAACAGAACACATCTTCACGTGTGCTTCAATTCAGTTTGTATTCTCCATTATTATAGTTCATAGTTTAACTGTAGGGGGGAAAAACACACACCAGAGAACAGTCCGTCAGAATGCTCTAAGGCGGTTTACAGAACTAATAATAAGTCATCGAACATGTGAATGGGCCTGGTGCAAATTTGGCCATAAGCCAATGACAGTTTATCCAAACATCACCAAGCTAGGTGGACATGTTTAATTAACAGCGGCTTTGCAGCTATTTGTATTTCCTGTACATTATTATAGTATTTATTGTTTAGAATTTATGAAATTATTATTATTTGTGTTTGTGTGTACCTGCACCCAGGGATAGGTAGAACCTAGCTCAGACACAAGCTCCGCCCACTTGTCTATAACCTTGATGATTTCCTGGCGTTTCATCAGGGGGAGGGGCATGTCTGACCATGGGTGGAAACACATCACCTTACTGACACACACACACACACACACACACACACACACACACACACACACACACACACACACACACACACACACACACACACACACACACAATCGATAATTAACGTTTAATAACATTGAGCAATATTTCCAAAAACAATACCATATATGATTATTATTCGATTAATTGAAAAAGTAATGATAGAAGGAGATAATTGATAGTTGCAACTTTATTTTAAATATTACTATTTAGATCAAAACGGATACATTTCCAATACTTATGTGACAACACCAATATTTTGATCAAATAGAAATAATTTGATATTTGATCAATATTACTTACCAGACTCCCCGTGCAGTCTTGGACTGGAAAAGCGGGTGATCACTTGGACCTGAAGATCACACACACACACACACACACACACACACACCAGAAACTAAAACACAGACCAGAGACCAGTTCAGAACAGAAATACAAATACAAGCTATAGCAATTGGTTTGAAGCAGGGGGTCAGCTTTGGAGATATTAGCGACTTTAAGCAACGACGGATACGGCAGTCGGCTACGGCAACCGGAAATGGATCAGTGCTCGATACATAAACCTGCTCTCTGTCGCAGCCCTTTCTACTACGGCAGAACCTACACTTACACGTAGTGTCTACAACGCCATGTCATAACCATATTTATTGAAATTATAGCTGTCATACATTTACACCGATTGCTCTCTTATGCTGTGTAATGTGTTGGCATACTCTGAATGAAGAAATAACACCAATACCATATGTCATATTAACCATGTTGTTACGGACCGCGGTCCTTTTGATTATTTGTTATTTGTTTAAGTATAATTATTATTTATGGTGACTATTAAATTAGGATAATAATTATAAGTTTGGTATTTGTTATGATGTTTTATGGCATGTGACAAGTTGTCTTTCTTTTACTACAGTACTCAAGTGAATTGACAGACATGGCTCTGAGTGACAGGTCCCTGATTGGACCTGCCCCCTCTGTCCCTTATTGGTTCTCCCTGACAACACCAGTTTCCTGTTGGCTGGGCACTCTTCCTGTCTCTGTATAAAGTGTCTGTTGAATTCTTGCTCTGGAGGGGACAACAGCATTCAGCAGCAGAGAATCGATCCCTCTTGTCCTCTCTTTTGATTTTGTTTGTTATTGTTTCTGGTTCATTGCCGTAAGTTGATTTGTTTTGTTTAGTCCAGTTTTCGTTTGAAGTAATATTTAATTTATTTATGAGTCTGTAAAACCAACTATTTATCCTTGTTTAAGAAGCCTGGTTCCTACCTCCACCATGTAGGGGTGCCAGGTCTTTTCTTTTGTTAACTTATTGTAATTTGTTAGTTAGGGTAGTTAGGGATTTAGTATTGTAATTTTGTTTAACCTTCTGTTAGGGCCTTTAGGTAGGGGTAAACTTTAGATTTCTAGTTAGATTCGTTTTGTTAGAATAACACCTGCACTCTGAAG
This sequence comes from Protomyctophum parallelum, assembly GCF_964188405.1. Lineage (NCBI taxonomy): Eukaryota > Metazoa > Chordata > Actinopteri > Myctophiformes > Myctophidae > Protomyctophum > Protomyctophum parallelum. Next base: position 30,225,321 of record NC_139699.1, read on the forward strand.
CTAAAAAATTGGAGAATTGTGAACCAGAATTGTACAAATTGTCTCTGCAACTGAAAGAAAAGAGCCGCTCCAAATAAATTGAACTTCTTTTCACCCCGTTTCCTCTCAAATTGTGTCATGTCCCTTCACCCTAGACGAAGGTCCATAACAGTTTATTAAAACTTTACCCATGTTAGGTCAGGTAAATCAAGTCATTCAGAGACACTGTGCAGAATGATGTTTTGTGTCTAAGGCTAACTATTTAAACAAAAACAAATCTTATATTGTTATTGGCTCTAAAGCCTGATATGCGACGTGTTGTGTGAGCTTGTAGGTCTGCTGTTACTGTTGTGCGACAGAGCATAAATTAGGCTTTACGTGTTCTTCACTCTTACTGCTACCGTGACACCTGACTTTTCCCTCGAGGTCATTAAAGGTTTATTACTTACTACTATTACTATTACTGTATATCACCTGGACTCGGGGCATCTGTCTGCAAAGCAGGGAAGTCATTGTCAAAGACAAAGGTGCTTTCATATTGCGGATTTACCTAGAGAGAGAGAGAGAGAGAGAGAGAGGGCAAAAAGAGAGTAGTATCATTGCCATGGACCGCAACTTCTACTACTACTATATATAGTAGTAGTAGAATACTACTATATACACACACACACACACACACACACACACACACACACACACACACACACACACACACACACACACACACACACACACACACACACACACACACACACACACACACACACACACACACACACACACACACACACAATAATAATAAAATAAAACAGATCGGCTATCTCTAATTATGATGATTATGTGATTATGTGATTAGGAGATTATGTAATAATTGTGATAGGCCTAGTATGACTATGTGTGTTATAATTGCCAGCAGTGCAGCAGCACCTCTCCGTTGGAACGGGTGTTTCCAGGACAGAGGGGGTTTTGGGGATGGTGACGGGGTACACTCTCCCCAGGGGAATCCTCCACCTGTCCGGCCCAGGGCCTTTTAACCCGGTGGGCTGACACAAGAACCCAAGAACCCCTCAGGGGGTTGAAGCGCAAATGTTGGTGCTCTGGAAGTATAGAGGATATGAGTTAGTACTAGTAGAGCAACTATTACTATTACTGCTACTACTACAATTATCAGTACTACTACTACTACTACACAGATTGACCATCTCTCAATCCGGCCCTCGAAGTCTTCAAAGAAACAAAACAAAACACAGAATCTAGTGAAAAGAGATGTGGATTGTAAAGCTTACAGTTCAAGAGTTATAGAACACTTGTGAATAACCTTTATTTGATTTTATTATTATTACCAGGTTAACCTAATCTTGTAGTTAAACTTCCAGGCGATAAGCCCACCTTAATCTTATCTGCCTTTTTTACAGCTTGAATATTCACATCACTTTGAGTAAGTTAATGGTATCTTATCTGTTATTAACAAGCTTTTCACACAGAACTATTTTTTACTTTTCAAATGAATCCACACGCCTTCAACTGTAACTAATTGCAACTGAATGCAACTGTAACACTTCAAATGTAACTACATTGCCTAATAAAGGCAATGTAGTAGTTTATTTCTCTCTCTCTCAATCCTTTTCACAATCAGTTCAGTTTGCACTCTTCAGACTGTAACGGCGAATGCCGTTACATACCTAATGCATATGCGAACACATGTATGGTATAATGTAAATAAGGACACAAATTGTAACAAATGCATTTATTGAAGCTAAGAAGGGGGGGGGGGGGGGCAACTCAGGGTTAGGCATTGCCCCTCTCTGCACCCTCCGTAAAGTTTCTGACAATTGTTCCAACATTTTAAGACATTTTTTAAATTAGCCGATATAAGCTGAGCTTGTAGATCGGTTATTATTTTTATTTTTTTAAGATATTTTTTGTATATAAGTATAAAATAGGTCTTACTCCTGTGGTTAATGTATGTTTTGTAATACAAATCTAAAACTACAAAGTATAAAATTATACTTTATATATATATATATATATATATATATATATAGTGGAGTGTAGGACTATTGAAAAATGAGACGTAAAATAAAAGTACATAAAAATGTACTAAATGCCTGCTTAGCAGGATGTGTCTATCATGAGTTGTTTACTGTCATGCATGTGAGTAAACTCACGTGATCTGAACACACACACACCTTAGACACACACACACACACACACACACACACACACACACACACATACACACAGGAAGTGTGGGATTTCAACCCTGGACCTTCTTGCTACTGCTAGTAATACTGCTTCACTACTACAAGTATTACTACTTACTACTACAGCTATCACCCTACTACTACTTAACTTCTCACGAAGAATACAGGTCTAGTGGGCACTCAACATTGTGGGCACATCATGTTAAATTGGCTACTTTTCCCCAAACAATTAAATTAACAATTCAATAAAGTTTAATAATTATGTAAAATGTTCGGAAATTATGTAAAATGTACATGATTTGAACATGCATGCCCCCCCCCCCCCCCCATTTATAAAATAAATTATAAAATAATACTAATAGAAATGGTGCTACACATTAACTGTGTGTAATACTGTAGTAGTAGGCTAACAGCACCGTGGTGGTGTTGTTATTGTAGTAAAGTAGTTGTAACAGTAACATACCCTTTGGATCAAACGTAGTTCCTTCCTTACTCATGATGGTGTGGTTACCAGTAGAAGTACACGTTACGAAATACTACAACTACTAAATACAACTAAGGATCTTAAATTTCTCTTTAAAACTTCCCTGTGGTCCGTCCTCTATTTATGTCCTTCCCGAAACAAAAGCCAGTCAAAATAAAAGTACCTGAAGAATGGTTTTAAATAGTGGTGCCACCTTCACTTGAGTTATGTTTTTATTATTATTATTATTGAAATAACATAAAATCAGTCAATTTTGTTCTTACTTCACATTAGTTAATATAGTTACTAATTTCAAGTGTCAAGTAAAAATAAATAACAGGAAAAACTCCCCTTTCCGGTTAAGGACTTCACAATAAAGTACTAGACTATGGAGTATGGACTACGCACCATCGTAACCAGACAACAACTATTCCACAATCTCCCAGTCCCAATGAAGCATTTAGAACATTGTGGGAGGCGACTCAAGCGACTGGCGTCTGGCTCGCGAGACTAGTGGAATTCTATCCTCGATCGACACTTCCGAGGTGGGAACCGTCCTGTGGAAGGAAACCATGTGCTTCAAGAAAATAGCCTCAGTGCTTTTTAAAGTGCTGTTGCTGGTCGCGCTGCTGGTCTGGCCGGTGCGCTACTGGCTGGACAACAAGTCATATCTGATCAATGGAGAAGACGTCGCAGAACTCGCCCGGCGGTACGCAGGTGAGAGATACTGCTGCTATTACTTCAAGTTATTCTATTAGTACTTAAGTTCTAGTAATAATAGCTAGGCTACTTATACTGCTGCTGCTGCTGCTAGCTACTACTTGGAGTACTAATATTACTTTTTGCCTCTACCTCTATGCGTTTAGCCCACTGCCACCACTATCCTGCTAAACCCTACCCCCAATACAAAATCTAGTTCTTGTTGAATTATTTAGTAGATCATTTTATGAATGTTATGTTACACCACCACCTAGTGGCAAAGTGTAAGAACTACGACTTAACTTGTATCTGTCTCTTTTACTCACTGCCTGCAATTTGCAACTGTTGTAGACAAGTCTTCTAATATAAGCTTGACACCAAGCTTAAATTAGAAGACTTGTCTAGGACCCCCTCCGCATCCATGTTTTCTGTACATGTACTTTGTATTACTCCTAGTATTGTATTGCTCATCATAGCTGGTGTTGATTTATTCATTGTATGTATGTTATGTTATTGTATGTCTTTAAATGTCTTGATGAATTGAATAGATAAAAGATAAGACCACAATGGAAACAAGACCTCAGGACTTTCTGTGTTATCCTTTTAACATAATTGTACAATTGCATCACTTTACATTTTGCAAACTGTAGTGTTAACTCTTTCTTTCTTTCTTTCTTTCTTTCTTTCTTTCTTTCTTTCTTTCTTTCTTTCTTTCTTTCTTTCTTTCTTTCTTTCTTTCTTTCTGCAGGTCAGGATCACAACGAGGCCTTCTCCAAAGTGGTTGTTGAACTCAGGAAGAAGTATTATTATTACATTATATTATTATACTTTGTCCCTTTAACATAGGCAAGTTGATTTGTCTAGCACATTTCAACAATAAGACAATTCAATGTGCTTTACTTAAAACATTAAGTGACAGTGGCCGCTTGGGGTTCGAGCCTGGGTTCCCCCTGTGTTAGTGTCGAGGGAGCAAGACGCTGAACCCCAGCCTAATTGCTCCCGGTGAGCAGTTTTGTGCCTTGCATGGTGTCCTCCTCCATTGGTGTATGAAAGGGGTAAATGTAATGCACAATTTCCCGATGAAGGTGCTAGTTCTGGTTCTGGGGACATAAAGCAGACCTGTCCCAGATTACCTCAGAGGTCATCAGAACATTTCAGGTGATCTACTAGTAGTACTAAAGAAGTTGTACTGTACCAGGTACCCAGGTCATATTCTACCAGATGAAGACCTGCAGTGGGTGTTTGTGAATGCAGGAGGCTGGATGGGTTCCATGTGCGTCCTACACGCCTCTCTGACCGAATATGTACTACTGTTTGGTACAGCAGTGGACACTGCAGGACACTCTGGTGAGTAGTTCAAGACAAGTTACTTTTTTGCGTTTGTTTGTTACAGCTCTGTTTTGAAGTGTTAAAGATTTCCCCCTCCTTTCATATTATTTCTATAACTGCAGGTTATGGGTAGCTCACTAGCTCTTTAACAATTGTAAACTGAAATTTAATCAAGTTAAACTTTATTGTCATCTGTATTATAAGGCAATGGGCTACATGTGTCTCTCTCAATATTCTCAATATTCAGTAGTGGATACCACAATTTGTGGTACAACTGGGTGCGTTAGCAATCTGGCTGCCTATGGAAAGAAACTTACTGAAACAGGTGGTGTGATTTGATGCTCGGGTAACATGTTTTAGGTGGAAGGAGCAAAAACAGAACTGTGCCAATGATTTTCCTCTGTCTTAACTGTCCTTAACCACAACATGATACAGCCTGTCGGAACACTCTCAATGGTACAGAGATGGAAGTTCACAAGAGATTTGGTATTCATACTGTACCAAACTTGTTTAGATGCCTCAGAAATAACAGTATATAATTGGGCTTAAGTTGTTAATCGATTAGTTTATACTGTGGTGTGGAACGCCTGTGCCAAATTTGAAGTCGGTGGGGCGAACGGTTCGCTAGTTATGTGGATTTCAGACGTACGTACGTTCATACTGTATATATGAATACTCGCTTATTTGATTAATCTAAATGGTAAACAATATAATAATTGCTAAGAAAATGATCAATAGTTGCATGCAGCCCTAGATGGCGTTATGTATGCAACACTCCAGGGCGAGTAGATAAACCGTTTAACTTAATTAATCTGGTCTGCAGTTTCCACAAGCCCAGAAATTGGCCATTTTATTCTGTGCTCTTGATTTCAGGTTAAAAACCTAAATAAATATTCACTGTGAAAAGTCAGACTATGGAAGAATGAGACATTAGTGAAAAAAATATATTTAAATTGCATGTCAATATGCAAATTTGCACCATGTTCGATTTAGCAACAGAGCTGCTGTGCATAAAGTAACAGCGCAATATAGCGACGTTAGGATGTAAAATAGTAGGTAGCATGGACTGATAATAAAATGTTTTAAAAGGTAAAGTAAAACAACTTGTAGTTGTGCAGTGCTAATATTGTGTTTTCTTTCTTTTTGCTTTGTTTTTAGGTCGATACTGGGCTGAAATCTCAGACACCATCATCACTGGAACATTCAGACAGTGGAAGGAAGGTACCACTAAAAGTGAAGTCTATTATCCAGGTAACTAACACACACACACACACACACACACACACACACACACACACACACACACACACACACACACACACACACACACACACACACAATGCTCAAGTCTGGACTAAGTCAGTTACCCCATAAATAATTTGGCCTAAGTCAAGTTTACAATTGCCTGTCATCGTATGTCACATAACTAGCTGTTATTTGTATGGCAATACAATAGTCATATATTGTAAACATTTTGGGTGAAATGATTAAGAAATAGCATACCGGTATCTCTGCTGTCGGGAAGAAACCACTCAACTCCAAAATGTAAATTTTTCAGGAAATTAAATATTTACATTTTTCAGGAAATTAAGAAAACCTTATATTTTGAAACCAAAGCAATACTGCCTCATCAAAGTTGGTGTTGTGACTTTATGTATTGTCAATTACTTGCATGAGAGGGAGAGAGCTTTTAGCAGTTTAGCAGATTGAGGTCCAATGGAGTAAAGAGAGTTTGTCCAAAGCATTTTTTACTACTTTCCATTGGTTCAATATTTTCGAAACAACACACAGACAGTAAATGTTGTTGTATAGCACTGATTTATGCAAAAAAATAATCAAAAAACCCCAAAATGGAGTTAGGAGGTTTCCTCCCGACAGCAACAATATCATTTGTTTGTCATTTTCTTCTGTTTTCTGAAAAGCAAAGGCCATTATTTTAAGAAGGTGACGACGCAATGACATTTTTATAAATGATTGGACAAAACAAAGCAGTTACAGACAGACAGACAGTAGTAGTAGTATTGATAAATTGTAGTAGTATGGGCCCTGATGCCCATAGGGCAGAAGCCCATCTTGTTTTTCCTTAGCGTGAGGCAGCTTGATGTACAAACCCTGGACATGATGCTAGTATATCGCAGGGACTTACCACAAAACAACCTAGATCCTGAGAGCCAAGCGGGGAGACATTGGTCCCCTTTTTTGTCTTCGGTATGACCCAGCCGGGAATCAAACCCTGACCTCCCAGTCTCAGGGCAGACACTCTAAGCAACATTGATAAATAGCAGCCCCAATAATCCCTCTCTCTGTACCAGGTGACACCATCGTACACAGTGGAGGCGAGGCAGCAGCAGTCCAGTGGAGCGCTGGCACGTGGATGGTGGAGTACGGAAGGGGGTTCATACCATCAACCCTGGGCTTTGCTCTTGCCGACACTTGGTCCAGCACCCAGGACTGGGTGACCTTGTACTACACCTTCAGAGTGTACCTGAAGGGAATGTGTTTGGAGGTTGCCACATCATTGATGGAGGCTGGGCTGCTCTGAATGACTACCAATAACTACTAGGAGGAGTCGGACCCTTGGGATTTGTGTGCTACAGTACTACACCTTCAGGGTAGTATTAAGTGGGATGTGGTTGGAGATCAAGTACAATTGATATTCTATACTACCAGGACCTCTAGTACTGCTGGTTTTGTAATTTACCAGGACCTGGTACTGCTGGTTTTATATACGATCTACCAGAACTCTAGTACTACACATGTTCTATCCTACCAGGACCTTTAGGAGTGTTGGTTTTCTCTCTTATCAGGACCTCTAGTACAGCTTGTGTTCTATCCTACCAGGACCTCTAATACTCTAATCCTTGGTCTAATCCGACAAGGACACTACTGGACAGTACTGCTGGTTTTCTATTCCATCGTAGCAGGATGTTGCTTGCATTTAATGTGGTCCAATTGGTTAGCTGTAATAGTGAGATGTCAAATGTTAAAATAAAGTCCTTAATGTTTTAACATGTAAAACAGGAGTCTCTCAATCTATGCTAGTTTGTTGTTTGTTGCTAGTGCTAACTACAACTACTAACTAGTAGTGCTATTACTTTACTTTACTATTACTAATACTAGCCCATGGTCTCGTACGGCATGCCGTTTGTGTACTGTACGGCATGCCGTTTTTCATCATTTCTGAGGATTTGAAAAGAATATGAAAATCACTCAGAGACCATGGGCCTCACTGTCACTGGGTACAGAGCCTGCCTGGGAATCAGGAGGCCGCACGTTCAAGTCCTGGCTCTGCCATAGTGTCCCAATATCATGAAAATATGACGTACTATAGTATGCCGTCCGAAACCATGGACTATAATATTGTAGTATATGTACATGTATAATACATTTTTTCATGATTTTCATCTTTTTTTTCAAATCCTCCAAAATCACGAAAACGACATGCTATAGTATGCCGTCCGAAACCAAATATGAGAAATGTATAACTTTGGCATGCTACTAGTCCTACATACTTACACCTAGAAACCCCATTCAAACCTATTTAGGTTCGTCTTACGGTGGACATGTTTGCCTGAAAAGGAATCTTTTAAATGTTTCATAGTTTTAGAAATATAGTGCTTTCAAATTTGAGAAATCTATAATGGCAGATAGTGGCACATCAAAAAATCACTTTCACCTAGAAACTCCATTCACACTTTTTATAATTCAGCCCACTGTGGAGACACATGCTGGAACTTTTTACTTTGAAATGTTTTGTAGTTTCGGAGTTATTTAACTTAAACGCCCAATGCATTCTCAATGGCAATAGCACAAACTTTGGCATGCTACTAGTCCTACATACTTACACCTAGAAACTTTACAATGGGGCTCAATGGCAGACACTGGCACGTGAAAAAAGCACTTTCACCTAGAAACTCCATTCACACTTTATAATTCAGCCAACTGTGGAGACACAAATAACTCAAACTACAAAACATTTCAAAGTAAAAAGTTCCAGCATGTGTCTCCACAGTGGGCTGAATTATAAAAAGTGTTAATGGAGTTTCTAGGTGAAAGTACTTTTTTGACATTGAAGTATTTCACAGATCTTGATTTGATTGTTCGCTGTGAAAAAGGAACAACAAGGTGATGAAGAACAGCAGAGGAAAAGAAAATCAATACTAGTGTCACCATGGAAGGCCATGGAACCCGGGTTGCCTGTTCCAGAGGCACAACAGTACGTTACCACTCGACTAAGAGCCTTGATCCTATAGACAGGTAGTACAGCAGCACCATATAGTCTAAACTAGCATAGTAGAACACAGGCAGGATTGATTGATTTATTAACAGTTTGCAGAATTACAGTACATTTCAGTACAACTCAATACAATAACTGTTAACTGTGAGTGGACGACACTGATGGGTATATTTCCACCATATGACTGAGGACTGTATAAAATTAGTAACTATATAATAGGATCGATAGCTTGAGAGCTAGAGCTCCGGAGAGCTCCGGAACAGAATAAATACTTTAGAAAGTAATCTAAGTACCATAAATACTCTTTACCAGAATAGAAGCAGAGTGCTTGTAACTTTACAGAAATGGTTATAAAAACCTTTTAGGCTATAATGAGTAAAAGTCAGAGTATAACCGAGTTAACCAAAATACCTTAGAATGAATTTGACAGACACAATGAAGAGAACTCAGACAAGCAGAACTTAGAGGGAGGTTCAATCAGATATATTCACCATTGTTTCGGGAGAGAAGAAGACATGCCATCCGGACAGCGTTTCACAACGATCTCTGACCATGTTCAATTGAACATGGTTAATATAGCATACCGTAATCAATACACCGGAAAATGTGTTGAACAACAAAGTCAATAAACATATTTGTTTACAAATGGACAGATAATGCAAGACGTCACGAATATTGCACACAGGAACTATCTCACGGGGCAGAGATAGTCCGGACCTGCAATATCAGTTAGTGGAACCGGGGGACAGGGCATCACGTCATTGAGTGCAGTTTACCAGTCTGTTAGAGCGAATACTAACTTCAAGGGCAAAAACACAGAGGCTGGGTGTTATGGCCAACGGAAACAAAACAATTCTTATCTACCAACGCTGGCTAGGGGAAAAGTGTTACTATCTAGTCTCCGGCGGGGCCAGAACCATACTATTTTAACGTCAGTGACATCAAAAGTCAGTCACAGGGCAATTCATAATTCATGATTCTGCAAGACCATAGGGGACACTGAGTCATAGATCACTTGAAAACCGTCATCCACCAAAATAACAGATCTACAAAAGAAAAATACCTATCAGACAACATAAAGCATTACACTTGTTTACAATAGGGCCCACAACTATAAATCCGACAGAATGTTCTATGATTTATACACTCTAAGAGAACAAATAAACCCTGATTTTACTATATAAATTGGGGGTCCCAGAGATAGAAATACCACTAAATGGGGGTAGCATTTCAATGCATGTCAAACTAGCTCTAACCGTAACCTCACAAAAACAAGTAGTCGTCTATTTTTAGACGTTTTTTAGACATCTATTTTTTGACGTTTTTATCCCATTTTTAGACGCACGTCTAATAGCCCGCTTTTGCGCAGTGGGATGGTCAAAAATGATGAAAAACGAGGATTCAAAGAAAATTCAAAAAATCAAAAAACGATGGGCTATAACCCATGTTTTTGAATTTTTTTATTTTTTTCAAATCCTCAAAAATTATGAAAAACGGCATGCTATAGTATGCCGTACGGTAGGGGCTATAGCCCATGTTCAAAAATGATGAAAAACGAGGTTAAAAAAATTTCAAAAAACGATGGGCTATAACCCATGTTTTTTTTTTTTTTTTTTTTTTTTTAATCCTCAAAAATGATGAAAAACTGCGTGCTATAGTATGCCGTACGGTAGGGGCTATAGCCCATGTTCAAAAATGATGAAAAACTAGGTAATTTTTTTCTCTCCAAAAATTCAAAAAACGATGGGCTATAACGCATGTTTTTTTTTTTTTTCATTTTTTTCAAATCCTCAAAAATGATGAAAAACTGCGTGCTACAGTATGCCGTACGATATGGGCTATTAGACGAGCGTCTAAAAATGGGATAAAAAACATCTAAAAATAGACGTCTAAAATACGTCTAAAAATGAAAAAATGAATTTTTTTCAAATCCTCAAAAATGATGAAAAACGGCGTGCTATAGTATGCCGTACGGTAGGGGCTAAAAATGGGATAAAAAACATCTAAAAATAGACGTCTAAAATACGTCTAAAAGTAGACGTGTTTTAGACGTCTATTTTTAGACGTTTTTTATCCCATTTTTAGACGCACGTCTAATAGCCCGCTTTTGCTCAGTGGGATGGTCAAAAATGATGAAAAACGAGGATTTAAAAAAAAATCAAAAAATGATGGGCTATAACCCATGTTTTTTGAATTTTTGATTCTTTTTTTCAAATCCTCAAAAATGATGAAAAACGGCGTGTATAGTATGCCGTACGGTAGGGGCTATAGCCCATGTTCAAAAATGATGAAAAACGAGGTTAATTCTTTTTTCAAGAATTCAAAAAACGATGGGCTATAACCCATGTTTTTTTTTTGTTTTTTTGTTTTTTAATCCTCAAAAATGATGAAAAACTGCGTGCTACAGTATGCCGTACGATATGGGCTATTAGACGAGCGTCTAAAAATGGGATAAAAAACATCTAAAAATAGACGTTTAAAATACGTCTAAAAATAGACGTGTTTTAGACGTCTATTTTTAGACGTTTTTTATCCCATTTTTAGACGCACGTCTAATAGCCCGCTTTTGCTCAGTGGGATGGTCAAAAATGATGAAAAACGAGGATTTAAAAAAAAATCAAAAAATCAAAAAATGATGGGCTATAACCCATGTTTTTTGAATTTTTGATTCTTTTTTTCAAATCCTCAAAAATGATGAAAAACGGCGTGCTATAGTATGCCGTACGGTAGGGGCTATAGCCCATGTTCAAAAATGATGAAAAACGAGGTTAATTTTTTTCTTTAATCAAAAAACGATGGGCTATAACCCATGTTTTTTTTTTTTTTTTTTTTTTTCAAATCCTCAAAAATGATGAAAAACGGCGTGCTATAGTATGCCGTACGGTAGGGGCTAAAAATGGGATAAAAAACATCTAAAAATAGACGTCTAAAATACGTCTAAAAATAGACGTGTTTTAGACGTCTATTTTTAGACGTTTTTTATCCCATTTTTAGACGCACGTCTAATAGCCCGCTTTTGCTCAGTGGGATGGTCAAAAATGATGAAAAACGAGGATTTAAAAAAAATCAAAAAATCAAAAAATGATGGGCTATAACCCATGTTTTTTTAATTTTTGATTCTTTTTTTCAAATCCTCAAAAATGATGAAAAACGGCGTGTATAGTATGCCGTACGGTAGGGGCTATAGCCCATGTTCAAAAATGATGAAAAACGAGGTTAATTCTTTTTTCAAAAATTAAAAAAACGATGGGCTATAACCAATGTTTTTTTTTTTTTTTTTTTTTTTCAAATCCTCAAAAATGATGAAAAACGGCGTGCTATAGTATGCCGTACGGTAGGGGCTATAGCCCATGTTCAAAAATGATGAAAAACGAGGTAAAAAAAAAATTCTTAAAAAAATCAAAAAACGATGGGCTATAACCCATGTTTTTTGAATTTTTGATTTTTTTTCAAATCCTCAAAAATGATGAAAAACGGCGTGCTATAGTATGCCGTACGGTAGGGGCTATAGCCCAAGTTCAAAAATGATGAAAAACGAGGTAAAAAAAAAATTCTTCAAAAAATCAAAAAACGATGGGCTATAACCCATGTTTTTTGAATTTTTGATTTTTTTTCAAATCCTCAAAAATGATGAAAAACGGCGTGCTATAGTATGCCGTACGGTAGGGGCTATAGCCCAAGTTCAAAAATGATGAAAAACGAGGTACTTCTTTTTTTTCAAAAATTCAAAAAACGATGGGCTATAACCCATGTTTTTTGAATTTTAGATTTTTTTTCAAATCCTCAAAAATGATGAAAAACGGCGTGCTATAGTATGCCGTACGGTAGGGGCTATAGCCCAAGTTCAAAAATGATGAAAAACGAGGTTAATTTTTTTTAATCAAAAAACGATGGGCTATAACCCATGTTTATTTTATTTTTTATTTATTTTTCAAATCCTCAAAAATGATGAAAAACGGCGTGCTATAATATGCCGTACGGTAGGGGCTATAGCCCATGTTCAAAAATGATGAAAAACGAGGTAATTTTTTTTTCAAGAATTCAAAAAACGATGGGCTATAACCCATGTTTTTTTTTTTTTTTTCTTTTTTTTAATCCTCAAAAATGATGAAAAACTGCGTGCTACAGTATGCCGTACGATATGGGCTATTAGACGAGCGTCTAAAAATGGGATAAAAAACATCTAAAAATAGACGTATAAAATACGTCTAAAAATAGACGTGTTTTAGACGTCTATTTTTAGACGTTTTTTATCCCATTTTTAGACGCACGTCTAATAGCCCGCTTTTGCTCAGTGGGATGGTCAAAAATGTGAAAAACGAGGATTAAAAAAAAAATCAAAAAATCAAAAAACGATGGGCTATAACCCATGTTTTTGAATTTTTGATTTTTTTTTAAATCCTCAAAAATGATGAAAAACGGCGGGCTATAGTATGCTGTACGGTATGGGCTATAGCCCATGGTCAAAAATGATGAAAAACAAGGTACTTCTTTTTTTTCAAAAATTCAAAAAACGATGGGCTATAACCCATGTTTTTTGAATTTTAGATTTTTTTTCAAATCCTCAAAAATGATGAAAAACGGCGTGCTATAGTATGCCGTACGGTAGGGGCTATAGCCCATGTTCAAAAATGATGAAAAACGAGGTTAATTTTTTTCTTTAATCAAAAAACGATGGGCTATAACCCATGTTTTTTATTTTTATTTTTATTTTTTCAAATCCTCAAAAATGATGAAAAACGGCGTGCTATAGTATGCCGTACGGTAGGGGCTATAGCCCATGTTCAAAAATGATGAAAAACTAGGTTATTTTTTTTTTCAAAAATTAAAAAAACGATGGGCTATAACCCATGTTTTTTTATTTTTTTATTTTTTTCAAATCCTCAGAAATGATGAAAAACGGCGTGCTATAGTATGCCGTACGGTAGGGGCTAAAAATGGGATAAAAAACATCTAAAAATAGACGTCTAAAATACGTCTAAAAATAGACGTGTTTTAGACGTCTATTTTTAGACGTTTTTTATCCCATTTTTAGACGCACGTGTAATAGACCGCTTTTGCTCAGTGGGATGGTCAAAAATTATGAAAAACGTGGATTAAAAAAAAAATCAAAAAACGATGGGCTATAACCCATGTTTTTGAATTTTTGATTTTTTTTCAAATCCTCAAAAATGATGAAAAACGGCGGGCTATAGTATGCTGTACGGTATGGGCTATAGCCCATGGTCAAAAATGATGAAAAACAAGGTACTTCTTTTTTTTCAAAAATTCAAAAAACGATGGGCTATAACCCATGTTTTTTTTTTTTTTTTTTTTTTTTTAATCCTCAAAAATGATGAAAAACGGCGGGCTATAGTATGCCGTACGATATGGGCTATTAGACGAGCGTCTAAAAATGGGATAAAAAACATCTAAAAATAGACGTATAAAATACGTCTAAAAATAGACGTGTTTTAGACGTCTATTTTTAGACGTTTTTTATCCCATTTTTAGACGCACGTCTAATAGCCCGCTTTTGCTCAGTGGGATGGTCAAAAATGATGAAAAACGAGGATTAAAAAAAAAATCAAAAAATCAAAAAACGATGGGCTATAACCCATGTTTTTGAATTTTTTATTTTTTTTCAAATCCTCAAAAATGATGAAAAACGGCGGGCTATAGTATGCTGTACGGTATGGGCTATAGCCCATGGTCAAAAATGATGAAAAACAAGGTACTTCTTTTTTTTCAAAAATTCAAAAAACGATGGGCTATAACCCATGTTTTTTTTTTTTTTTTTTTTTTTTTCAAATCCTCAGAAATGATGAAAAACGGCGTGTATAGTATGCCGTACGGTAGGGGCTATAGCCCATGTTCAAAAATGATGAAAAACGAGGTAAAAAAAAAATTCTTCAAAAATTAAAAAAACAATGGGCTATAACCCATGTTTTTTGAATTTTTGATTTTTTTTCAAATCCTCAAAAATGATGAAAAACGGCGTGCTATAGTATGCCGTACGGTAGGGGCTATAGCCCAAGTTCAAAAATGATGAAAAACGAGGTTAATTTTTTTTTAAATAAAAAAACGATGGGCTATAACCCATGTTTATTTATTATTATTATTTTTTTCAAATCCTCAAAAATGATGAAAAACGGCGTGCTATAGTATGCCGTACGGTAGGGGCTATTAGACGAGCGTCTAAAAATGGGATAAAAAACATCTAAAAATAGACGTCTAAAATACGTCTAAAAATAGACGTGTTTTAGACGTCTATTTTTAGACGTTTTTTATCCCATTTTTAGACGCACGTCTAATAGCCCGCTTTTGCTCAGTGGGATGGTCAAAAATGATGAAAAACGAGGATTAAAAAATAAATAAAAAAAAAAAAAAACGATGGGCTATAACCCATGTTTTTGAATTTTTGAATTTTTTTCAAATCCTCAAAAATGATGAAAAACGGCGAGCTATAGTATGCTGTACGGTATGGGCTATAGCCCATGGTCAAAAATGATGAAAAACAAGGTACTTTTTTTTTTCAAAAATTCAAAAAACGATGGGCTATAACCCATGTTTTTTGAATTTTAGATTTTTTTTCAAATCCTCAAAAATGATGAAAAACGGCGTGCTATAGTATGCCGTACGGTAGGGGCTATAGCCCATGTTCAAAAATGATGAAAAACGAGGTTAATTTTTTTTTTAATCAAAAAACGATGGGCTATAACCCATGTTTTTTTATTTTTTTATTTTTTTCAAATCCTCAAAAATGATGAAAAACGGCGTGCTATAGTATGCCGTACGGTAGGGGCTATAGCCCATGTTCAAAAATGATGAAAAACGAGGTTAATTTTTTTTTCAAAAATTAAAAAAACGATGGGCTATAACCCATGTTTTTTTATTTTTTTATTTTTTTCAAATCCTCAAAAATGATGAAAAACGGCGTGCTATAGTATGCCGTACGGTAGGGGCAAAAAATGGGATAAAAAACATCTAAAAATATAAATTCAAAAAATAGACGTATAAAATACGTCTAAAAATAGATGTGTTTTAGACGTCTATTTTTAGACGTTTTTTATCCCATTTTTAGACGCACGTCTAATAGCCCGCTTTTGCTCAGTGGGATGGTCAAAAATGATGAAAAACGAGGATTAAAAAAATAATAAAAAAAATAAAAAAACGATGGGCTATAACCCATGTTTTTTGAATTTTTGATTTTTTTTCAAATCCTCAAAAATGATGAAAAACGGCGTGCTATAGTATGCCGTACGGTAGGGGCTATAGCCCAAGTTCAAAAATGATGAAAAACGAGGTTAATTTTTTTTTTATCAAAAAACGATGGGCTATAACCCATGTTTATTTTTTTTTTATTTTTTTTTTCAAATCCTCAAAAATGATGAAAAACGGCGTGCTATAATATGGCGTACGGTAGGGGCTATAGCCCATGTTCAAAAATGATGAAAAACGAGGTAATTTTTTTTTTTCAAGAATTAAAAAAACGATGGGCTATAACCCATGTTTTTTTTTTTTGTTTTTTTGTTTTAATCCTCAAAAATGATGAAAAACTGCGTGCTACAGTATGCCGTACGATATGGGCTATTAGACGAGCGTCAAAAAATGGGATAAAAAACATCAAAAAATAGACGTATAAAATACGTCTAAAAATAGACGTGTTTTAGACGTCTATTTTTAGACGTTTTTTATCCCATTTTTAGACGCACGTCTAATAGCCCGCTTTTGCTCAGTGGGATGGTCAAAAATGATGAAAAACGAGGATTAAAAAATAAATAAAAAAAATAAAAAAACGATGGGCTATAACCCATGTTTTTGAATTTTTGATTTTTTTTTCAAATCCTCAAAAATGATGAAAAACGGCGTGCTATAGTATGCCGTACGGTAGGGGCTATAGCCCAAGTTCAAAAATGATGAAAAACGAGGTTAATTTTTTTTTATCAAAAAACGATGGGCTATAACCCATGTTTATTTTTTTTTTATTTTTTTTTTCAAATCCTCAAAAATGATGAAAAACGGCGTGCTATAATATGGCGTACGGTAGGGGCTATAGCCCATGTTCAAAAATGATGAAAAACGAGGTAATTTTTTTTTTTTCAAGAATTCAAAAAACGATGGGCTATAACCCATGTTTTTTTTTTTTTTTTTTTTTTAATCCTCAAAAATGATGAAAAACTGCGTGCTACAGTATGCCGTACGATATGGGCTATTAGACGAGCGTCAAAAAATGGGATAAAAAACATCAAAAAATAGACGTATAAAATACGTCTAAAAATAGACGTGTTTTAGACGTCTATTTTTAGACGTTTTTTATCCCATTTTTAGACGCACGTCTAATAGCCCGCTTTTGCTCAGTGGGATGGTCAAAAATGATGAAAAACGAGGATTAAAAAATAAATAAAAAAAATAAAAAAACGATGGGCTATAACCCATGTTTTTGAATTTTTGATTTTTTTTTCAAATCCTCAAAAATGATGAAAAACGGCGGGCTATAGTATGCTGTACGGTATGGGCTATAGCCCATGGTCAAAAATGATGAAAAACAAGGTACTTCTTTTTTTTCAAAAATTCAAAAAACGATGGGCTATAACCCATGTTTTTTGAATTTTAGATTTTTTTTCAAATCCTCAAAAATGATGAAAAACGGCGTGCTATAGTATGCCGTATGGTAGGGGCTATAGCCCAAGTTCAAAAATGATGAAAAACGAGGTTAATTTTTTTTTTAATCAAAAAACGATGGGCTATAACCCATGTTTATTTTTTTATTTTTTATTTTTTCAAATCCTCAAAAATGATGAAAAACGGCGTGCTATAATATGCCGTACGGTAGGGGCTATAGCCCATGTTCAAAAATGATGAAAAACAAGGTAATTTTTTTTTTCAAGAATTCAAAAAACGATGGGCTATAACCCATGTTTTTTTTTTTTTAATCCTCAAAAATGATGAAAAACTGCGTGCTACAGTATGCCGTACGATATGGGCTATTAGACGAGCGTCTAAAAATGGGATAAAAAACATCTAAAAATAGACGTATAAAATACGTCTAAAAATAGACGTGTTTTAGACGTCTATTTTTAGACGTTTTTTATCCCATTTTTAGACGCACGTCTAATAGCCCGCTTTTGCTCAGTGGGATGGTCAAAAATGTGAAAAACGAGGATTAAAAAAAAATCAAAAAATCAAAAAACGATGGGCTATAACCCATGTTTTTGAATTTTTGATTTTTTTTCAAATCCTCAAAAATGATGAAAAACGGCGGGCTATAGTATGCTGTACGGTATGGGCTATAGCCCATGGTCAAAAATGATGAAAAACAAGGTACTTCTTTTTTTTCAAAAATTCAAAAAACGATGGGCTATAACCCATGTTTTTTTAATTTTAGATTTTTTTTCAAATCCTCAAAAATGATGAAAAACGGCGTGCTATAGTATGCCGTACGGTAGGGGCTATAGCCCATGTTCAAAAATGATGAAAAACGAGGTTAATTTTTTTCTTTAATCAAAAAACGATGGGCTATAACCCATGTTTTTTTTTTTTTTTTTTTTTTTTTTTCAAATCCTCAAAAATGATGAAAAACGGCGTGCTATAGTATGCCGTACGGTAGGGGCTATAGCCCATGTTCAAAAATGATGAAAAACTAGGTTCTTTTTTTTTTCAAAAATTAAAAAAACGATGGGCTATAACCCATGTTTTTTTATTTTTTTCAAATCCTCAAAAATGATGAAAAACGGCGTGCTATAGTATGCCGTACGGTAGGGGCTAAAAATGGGATAAAAAACATCTAAAAATAGACGTCTAAAATACGTCTAAAAATAGACGTGTTTTAGACGTCTATTTTTAGACGTTTTTTATCCCATTTTTAGACGCACGTGTAATAGACCGCTTTTGCTCAGTGGGATGGTCAAAAATGATGAAAAACGTGGATTAAAAAAAAAATCAAAAAATCAAAAAACGATGGGCTATAACCCATGTTTTTGAATTTTTGATTTTTTTTTCAAATCCTCAAAAATGATGAAAAACGGCGGGCTATAGTATGCTGTACGGTATGGGCTATAGCCCATGGTCAAAAATGATGAAAAACAAGGTACTTCTTTTTTTTCAAAAATTCAAAAAACGATGGGCTATAACCCATGTTTTTTGAATTTTAGATTTTTTTTCAAATCCTCAAAAATGATGAAAAACGGCGTGCTATAGTATGCCGTACGGTAGGGGCTATAGCCCATGTTCAAAAATGATGAAAAACGAGGTTAATTTTTTTTTAATCAAAAAACGATGGGCTATAACCCATGTTTTTTTTTTTTTTTTTTTTTTTTCAAATCCTCAAAAATGATGAAAAACTGCGTGCTATAGTATGCCGTACGGTAGGGGCTATAGCCCATGTTCAAAAATGATGAAAAACTAGGTTATTTTTTTTTTCAAAAATTAAAAAAACGATGGGCTATAACCCATGTTTTTTTTTTTTTTTTTTTTTTTTTTTAATCCTCAAAAATGATGAAAAACGGCGTGCTATAGTATGCCGTACGGTAGGGGCTAAAAATGGGATAAAAAACATCTAAAAATAGACGTCTAAAATACGTCTAAAAATAGACGTGTTTTAGACGTCTATTTTTAGACGTTTTTTATCCCATTTTTAGACGCACGTGTAATAGACCGCTTTTGCTCAGTGGGATGGTCAAAAATGATGAAAAACGTGGATTAAAAAAAAAATCAAAAAATCAAAAAATCAAAAAACGATGGGCTATAACCCATGTTTTTTTTTGTTTTTGTTTTTTAAATCCTCAAAAATGATGAAAAACGGCGTGCTATAGTATGCCGTACGGTAGGGGCTATAGCCCATGTTCAAAAATGATGAAAAACGAGGTAAAAATTTTTTTTCTTCAAAAATTCAAAAAACGATGGGCTATAACCCATGTTTTTTTTTTTTTCATTTTTTTCAAATCCTCAAAAATGATGAAAAACTGCGTGCTACAGTATGCCGTACGATATGGGCTATTAGACGAGCGTCTAAAAATGGGATAAAAAACATCTAAAAATAGACGTCTAAAATACGTCTAAAAATAGACGTGTTTTAGACGTCTATTTTTAGACGTTTTTTATCCCATTTTTAGACGCACGTCTAATAGCCCGCTTTTGCTCAGTGGGATGGTCAAAAATGATGAAAAACGAGGATTAAAAAAAAAATCAAAAAACGATGGGCTATAACCCATGGTTTTGAATTTTTGATTTTTTTTTAAATCCTCAAAAATGATGAAAAACGGCGGGCTATAGTATGCTGTACGGTATGGGCTATAGCCCATGGTCAAAAATGATGAAAAACAAGGTACTTCTTTTTTTTCAAAAATTCAAAAAACGATGGGCTATAACCCATGTTTTTTGAATTTTAGATTTTTTTTCAAATCCTCAAAAATGATGAAAAACGGCGTGCTATAGTATGCCGTACGGTAGGGGCTATAGCCCATGTTCAAAAATGATGAAAAAAGAGGGTAATTTTTTTTTTTTATCGAAAAACGATGGGCTATAACCCATGTTTTTTTTATTTTTTTTCAAATCCTCAAAAATGATGAAAAACGGCGTGCTATAGTATGCCGTACGGTAGGGGCTATAGCCCATGTTCAAAAATGATGAAAAACTAGGTTCTTTTTTTTTTCAAAAATTAAAAAAACGATGGGCTATAACCCATGTTTTTTTATTTTTTTCAAATCCTCAAAAATGATGAAAAACGGCGTGCTATAGTATGCCGTACGGTAGGGGCTAAAAATGGGATAAAAAACATCTAAAAATAGACGTCTAAAATACGTCTAAAAATAGACGTGTTTTAGACGTCTATTTTTAGACGTTTTTTATCCCATTTTTAGACGCACGTGTAATAGACCGCTTTTGCTCAGTGGGATGGTCAAAAATGATGAAAAACGTGGATTAAAAAAAAAATCAAAAAATCAAAAAACGATGGGCTATAACCCATGTTTTTGAATTTTTGATTTTTTTTTCAAATCCTCAAAAATGATGAAAAACGGCGGGCTATAGTATGCTGTACGGTATGGGCTATAGCCCATGGTCAAAAATGATGAAAAACAAGGTACTTCTTTTTTTTCAAAAATTCAAAAAACGATGGGCTATAACCCATGTTTTTTGAATTTTAGATTTTTTTTCAAATCCTCAAAAATGATGAAAAACGGCGTGCTATAGTATGCCGTACGGTAGGGGCTATAGCCCATGTTCAAAAATGATGAAAAACGAGGTTAATTCTTTTTTAATCAAAAAACGATGGGCTATAACCCATGTTTTTTTTTTTTTTTTTTTTTTTTTCAAATCCTCAAAAATGATGAAAAACTGCGTGCTATAGTATGCCGTACGGTAGGGGCTATAGCCCATGTTCAAAAATGATGAAAAACTAGGTTATTTTTTTTTTCAAAAATTAAAAAAACGATGGGCTATAACCCATGTTTTTTTTTTTTTTTTTTTTTTTTTTAATCCTCAAAAATGATGAAAAACGGCGTGCTATAGTATGCCGTACGGTAGGGGCTAAAAATGGGATAAAAAACATCTAAAAATAGACGTCTAAAATACGTCTAAAAATAGACGTGTTTTAGACGTCTATTTTTAGACGTTTTTTATCCCATTTTTAGACGCACGTGTAATAGACCGCTTTTGCTCAGTGGGATGGTCAAAAATGATGAAAAACGTGGATTAAAAAAAAATCAAAAAATCAAAAAACGATGGGCTATAACCCATGTTTTTTTTTGTTTTTGTTTTTTAAATCCTCAAAAATGATGAAAAACGGCGTGCTATAGTATGCCGTACGGTAGGGGCTATAGCCCATGTTCAAAAATGATGAAAAACGAGGTAAAAATTTTTTTTCTTCAAAAATTCAAAAAACGATGGGCTATAACCCATGTTTTTTTTTTTTTCATTTTTTTCAAATCCTCAAAAATGATGAAAAACTGCGTGCTACAGTATGCCGTACGATATGGGCTATTAGACGAGCGTCTAAAAATGGGATAAAAAACATCTAAAAATAGACGTCTAAAATACGTCTAAAAATAGACGTGTTTTAGACGTCTATTTTTAGACGTTTTTTATCCCATTTTTAGACGCACGTCTAAAAGCCCGCTTTTGCTCAGTGGGATGGTCAAAAATGATGAAAAACGAGGATTAAAAAAAAAATCAAAAAATCAAAAAACGATGGGCTATAACCCATGGTTTTGAATTTTTGATTTTTTTTTAAATCCTCAAAAATGATGAAAAACGGCGGGCTATAGTATGCTGTACGGTATGGGCTATAGCCCATGGTCAAAAATGATGAAAAACAAGGTACTTCTTTTTTTTCAAAAATTCAAAAAACGATGGGCTATAACCCATGTTTTTTGAATTTTAGATTTTTTTTCAAATCCTCAAAAATGATGAAAAACGGCGTGCTATAGTATGCCGTACGGTAGGGGCTATAGCCCATGTTCAAAAATGATGAAAAAAGAGGGTAATTTTTTTTTTTAATCGAAAAACGATGGGCTATAACCCATGTTTTTTTTATTTTTTTTCAAATCCTCAAAAATGATGAAAAACGGCGTGCTATAGTATGCCGTACGGTAGGGGCTATAGCCCATGTTCAAAAATGATGAAAAACTAGGTTATTTTTTTTTTCAAAAATAAAAAAAACGATGGGCTATAACCCATGTTTTTTTATTTTTTTATTTTTTTCAAATCCTCAAAAATGATGAAAAACGGCGTGCTATAGTATGCCGTACGGTAGGGGCTAAAAATGGGATAAAAAACATCTAAAAATAGACGTCTAAAATACGTCTAAAAATAGACGTGTTTTAGACGTCTATTTTTAGACGTTTTTTATCCCATTTTTAGACGCACGTGTAATAGACCGCTTTTGCTCAGTGGGATGGTCAAAAATGATGAAAAACGTGGATTAAAAAAAAAATCAAAAAATCAAAAAACGATGGGCTATAACCCATGTTTTTTTTTGTTTTTGTTTTTTAAATCCTCAAAAATGATGAAAAACGGCGTGCTATAGTATGCCGTACGGTAGGGGCTATAGCCCATGTTCAAAAATGATGAAAAACGAGGTAAAAAATTTTTTTCTTCAAAAATTCAAAAAACGATGGGCTATAACCCATGTTTTTTTTTTTTTCATTTTTTTCAAATCCTCAAAAATGATGAAAAACTGCGTGCTACAGTATGCCGTACGATATGGGCTATTAGACGAGCGTCTAAAAATGGGATAAAAAACATCTAAAAATAGACGTCTAAAATACGTCTAAAAATAGACGTGTTTTAGACGTCTATTTTTAGACGTTTTTTATCCCATTTTTAGACGCACGTCTAATAGCCCGCTTTTGCTCAGTGGGATGGTCAAAAATGATGAAAAACGAGGATTAAAAAAAAAATCAAAAAATCAAAAAACGATGGGCTATAACCCATGGTTTTGAATTTTTGATTTTTTTTTAAATCCTCAAAAATGATGAAAAACGGCGGGCTATAGTATGCTGTACGGTATGGGCTATAGCCCATGGTCAAAAATGATGAAAAACGAGGTAAAAATTTTTTTTCTTCAAAAATTCAAAAAACGATGGGCTATAACCCATGTTTTTTTTTTTTTCATTTTTTTCAAATCCTCAAAAATGATGAAAAACTGCGTGCTACAGTATGCCGTACGATATGGGCTATTAGACGAGCGTCTAAAAATGGGATAAAAAACATCTAAAAATAGACGTCTAAAATACGTCTAAAAATAGACGTGTTTTAGACGTCTATTTTTAGACGTTTTTTATCCCATTTTTAGACGCACGTCTAAAAGCCCGCTTTTGCTCAGTGGGATGGTCAAAAATGATGAAAAACGAGGATTAAAAAAAAAATCAAAAAATCAAAAAACGATGGGCTATAACCCATGGTTTTGAATTTTTGATTTTTTTTTAAATCCTCAAAAATGATGAAAAACGGCGGGCTATAGTATGCTGTACGGTATGGGCTATAGCCCATGGTCAAAAATGATGAAAAACAAGGTACTTCTTTTTTTTCAAAAATTCAAAAAACGATGGGCTATAACCCATGTTTTTTGAATTTTAGATTTTTTTTCAAATCCTCAAAAATGATGAAAAACGGCGTGCTATAGTATGCCGTACGGTAGGGGCTATAGCCCATGTTCAAAAATGATGAAAAAAGAGGGTAATTTTTTTTTTTAATCGAAAAACGATGGGCTATAACCCATGTTTTTTTTATTTTTTTTCAAATCCTCAAAAATGATGAAAAACGGCGTGCTATAGTATGCCGTACGGTAGGGGCTATAGCCCATGTTCAAAAATGATGAAAAACTAGGTTATTTTTTTTTTCAAAAATTAAAAAAACGATGGGCTATAACCCATGTTTTTTTATTTTTTTATTTTTTTCAAATCCTCAAAAATGATGAAAAACGGCGTGCTATAGTATGCCGTACGGTAGGGGCTAAAAATGGGATAAAAAACATCTAAAAATAGACGTCTAAAATACGTCTAAAAATAGACGTGTTTTAGACGTCTATTTTTAGACGTTTTTTATCCCATTTTTAGACGCACGTGTAATAGACCGCTTTTGCTCAGTGGGATGGTCAAAAATGATGAAAAACGTGGATTAAAAAAAAAATCAAAAAATCAAAAAACGATGGGCTATAACCCATGTTTTTTTTTGTTTTTGTTTTTTAAATCCTCAAAAATGATGAAAAACGGCGTGCTATAGTATGCCGTACGGTAGGGGCTATAGCCCATGTTCAAAAATGATGAAAAACGAGGTAAAAATTTTTTTTCTTCAAAAATTCAAAAAACGATGGGCTATAACCCATGTTTTTTTTTTTTTCATTTTTTTCAAATCCTCAAAAATGATGAAAAACTGCGTGCTACAGTATGCCGTACGATATGGGCTATTAGACGAGCGTCTAAAAATGGGATAAAAAACATCTAAAAATAGACGTCTAAAATACGTCTAAAAATAGACGTGTTTTAATAGACCGCTTTTGCTCAGTGGGATGGTCAAAAATGATGAAAAACGTGGATTAAAAAAAAAATCAAAAAATCAAAAAACGATGGGCTATAACCCATGTTTTTTTTTGTTTTTGTTTTTTAAATCCTCAAAAATGATGAAAAACGGCGTGCTATAGTATGCCGTACGGTAGGGGCTATAGCCCATGTTCAAAAATGATGAAAAACGAGGTAAAAATTTTTTTTCTTCAAAAATTCAAAAAACGATGGGCTATAACCCATGTTTTTTTTTTTTTCATTTTTTTCAAATCCTCAAAAATGATGAAAAACTGCGTGCTACAGTATGCCGTACGATATGGGCTATTAGACGAGCGTCTAAAAATGGGATAAAAAACATCTAAAAATAGACGTCTAAAATACGTCTAAAAATAGACGTGTTTTAGACGTCTATTTTTAGACGTTTTTTATCCCATTTTTAGACGCACGTCTAATAGCCCGCTTTTGCTCAGTGGGATGGTCAAAAATGATGAAAAACGAGGATTAAAAAAAAAAAAAAAAAATCAAAAAACGATGGGCTATAACCCATGGTTTTGAATTTTTGATTTTTTTTTAAATCCTCAAAAATGATGAAAAACGGCGGGCTATAGTATGCTGTACGGTATGGGCTATAGCCCATGGTCAAAAATGATGAAAAACGAGGTAATTTTTTTTTTCAAGAATTCAAAAAACGATGGGCTATAACCCATGTTTTTTTTTTTTTTTTTTTTTTTTTAATCCTCAAAAATGATGAAAAACTGCGTGCTACAGTATGCCGTACGATATGGGCTATTAGACGAGCGTCTAAAAATGGGATAAAAAACATCTAAAAATAGACGTATAAAATACGTCTAAAAATAGACGTGTTTTAGACGTCTATTTTTAGACGTTTTTTATCCCATTTTTAGACGCACGTCTAATAGCCCGCTTTTGCTCAGTGGGATGGTCAAAAATGTGAAAAACGAGGATTAAAAAAAAAATCAAAAAATCAAAAAACGATGGGCTATAACCCATGTTTTTGAATTTTTGATTTTTTTTCAAATCCTCAAAAATGATGAAAAACGGCGGGCTATAGTATGCTGTACGGTATGGGCTATAGCCCATGGTCAAAAATGATGAAAAACAAGGTACTTCTTTTTTTTCAAAAATTCAAAAAACGATGGGCTATAACCCATGTTTTTTTAATTTTAGATTTTTTTTCAAATCCTCAAAAATGATGAAAAACGGCGTGCTATAGTATGCCGTACGGTAGGGGCTATAGCCCATGTTAAAAAATGATGAAAAACGAGGTTAATTTTTTTTTAATCAAAAAACGATGGGCTATAACCCATGTTTTTTTTTTTTTTTTTTTTTTTTTTTTAAATCCTCAAAAATGATGAAAAACGGCGTGCTATAGTATGCCGTACGGTAGGGGCTATAGCCCATGTTCAAAAATGATGAAAAACTAGGTTATTTTTTTTTTCAAAAATTAAAAAAACGATGGGCTATAACCCATGTTTTTTTTTTTTTTTTTTTTTTTTTTCAAATCCTCAAAAATGATGAAAAACGGCGTGCTATAGTATGCCGTACGGTAGGGGATAAAAATGGGATAAAAAACATCTAAAAATAGACGTCTAAAATACGTCTAAAAATAGACGTGTTTTAGACGTCTATTTTTAGACGTTTCTTATCCCATTTTTAGACGCACGTGTAATAGACCGCTTTTGCTCAGTGGGATGGTCAAAAATGATGAAAAACGTGGATTAAAAAAAAAATCAAAAAATCAAAAAACGATGGGCTATAACCCATGTTTTTGAATTTTTGATTTTTTTTCAAAACCTCAAAAATGATGAAAAACGGCGGGCTATAGTATGCTGTACGGTATGGGCTATAGCCCATGGTCAAAAATGATGAAAAACAAGGTACTTCTTTTTTTTTCAAAAATTCAAAAAACGATGGGCTATAACCCATGTTTTTTGAATTTTAGATTTTTTTTTCAAATCCTCAAAAATGATGAAAAACGGCGTGCTATAGTATGCCGTACGGTAGGGGCTATAGCCCATGTTCAAAAATGATGAAAAACGAGGTTAATTTTTTTTTAATCAAAAAACGATGGGCTATAACCCATGTTTTTTTTTTTTTTTTTTTTTTTTCAAATCCTCAAAAATGATGAAAAACGGCGTGCTATAGTATGCCGTACGGTAGGGGCTATAGCCCATGTTCAAAAATGATGAAAAACTAGGTTATTTTTTTTTTCAAAAATTAAAAAAACGATGGGCTATAACCCATGTTTTTTTATTTTTGTATTTTTTTCAAATCCTCAAAAATGATGAAAAACGGCGTGCTATAGTATGCCGTACGGTAGGGGCTAAAAATGGGATAAAAAACATCTAAAAATAGACGTCTAAAATACGTCTAAAAATAGACGTGTTTTAGACGTCTATTTTTAGACGTTTTTTATCCCATTTTTAGACGCACGTGTAATAGACCGCTTTTGCTCAGTGGGATGGTCAAAAATGATGAAAAACGTGGATTAAAAAAAAAATCAAAAAATCAAAAAACGATGGGCTATAACCCATGTTTTTTTTTGTTTTTGTTTTTTAAATCCTCAAAAATGATGAAAAACGGCGTGCTATAGTATGCCGTACGGTAGGGGCTATAGCCCATGTTCAAAAATGATGAAAAACGAGGTAAAAAAATTTTTTCTTCAAAAATTCAAAAAACGATGGGCTATAACCCATGTTTTTTTTTTTTCATTTTTTTCAAATCCTCAAAAATGATGAAAAACTGCGTGCTACAGTATGCCGTACGATATGGGCTATTAGACGAGCGTCTAAAAATGGGATAAAAAACATCTAAAAATAGACGTCTAAAATACGTCTAAAAATAGACGTGTTTTAGACGTCTATTTTTAGACGTTTTTTATCCCATTTTTAGACGCACGTCTAATAGCCCGCTTTTGCTCAGTGGGATGGTCAAAAATGATGAAAAACGAGGATTAAAAAAAAAAAAAAAAAATCAAAAAACGATGGGCTATAACCCATGGTTTTGAATTTTTGATTTTTTTTTAAATCCTCAAAAATGATGAAAAACGGCGGGCTATAGTATGCTGTACGGTATGGGCTATAGCCCATGGTCAAAAATGATGAAAAACGAGGTAATTTTTTTTTTCAAGAATTCAAAAAACGATGGGCTATAACCCATGTTTTTTTTTTTTTTTTTTTTTTTTTTAATCCTCAAAAATGATGAAAAACTGCGTGCTACAGTATGCCGTACGATATGGGCTATTAGACGAGCGTCTAAAAATGGGATAAAAAACATCTAAAAATAGACGTATAAAATACGTCTAAAAATAGACGTGTTTTAGACGTCTATTTTTAGACGTTTCTTATCCCATTTTTAGACGCACGTCTAATAGCCCGCTTTTGCTCAGTGGGATGGTCAAAAATGTGAAAAACGAGGATTAAAAAAAAAATCAAAAAATCAAAAAACGATGGGCTATAACCCATGTTTTTGAATTTTTGATTTTTTTTCAAATCCTCAAAAATGATGAAAAACGGCGGGCTATAGTATGCTGTACGGTATGGGCTATAGCCCATGGTCAAAAATGATGAAAAACAAGGTACTTCTTTTTTTTCAAAAATTCAAAAAACGATGGGCTATAACCCATGTTTTTTTAATTTTAGATTTTTTTTCAAATCCTCAAAAATGATGAAAAACGGCGTGCTATAGTATGCCGTACGGTAGGGGCTATAGCCCATGTTCAAAAATGATGAAAAACGAGGTTAATTTTTTTCTTTAATCAAAAAACGATGGGCTATAACCCATGTTTTTTTTTTTTTTTTTTTTTTTTTTTTTAATCCTCAAAAATGATGAAAAACGGCGTGCTATAGTATGCCGTACGGTAGGGGCTATAGCCCATGTTCAAAAATGATGAAAAACTAGGTTCTTTTTTTTTTCAAAAATTAAAAAAACGATGGGCTATAACCCATGTTTTTTTATTTTTTTCAAATCCTCAAAAATGATGAAAAACGGCGTGCTATAGTATGCCATACGGGAGGGGATAAAAATGGGATAAAAAACATCTAAAAATAGACGTCTAAAATACGTCTAAAAATAGACGTGTTTTAGACGTCTATTTTTAGACGTTTCTTATCCCATTTTTAGACGCACGTGTAATAGACCGCTTTTGCTCAGTGGGATGGTCAAAAATGATGAAAAACGTGGATTAAAAAAAAAATCAAAAAATCAAAAAACGATGGGCTATAACCCATGTTTTTGAATTTTTGATTTTTTTTTCAAATCCTCAAAAATGATGAAAAACGGCGGGCTATAGTATGCTGTACGGTATGGGCTATAGCCCATGGTCAAAAATGATGAAAAACAAGGTACTTCTTTTTTTTCAAAAATTCAAAAAACGATGGGCTATAACCCATGTTTTTTGAATTTTAGATTTTTTTTCAAATCCTCAAAAATGATGAAAAACGGCGTGCTATAGTATGCCGTACGGTAGGGGCTATAGCCCATGTTAAAAAATGATGAAAAACGAGGTTAATTTTTTTTTAATCAAAAAACGATGGGCTATAACCCATGTTTTTTTTTTTTTTTTTTTTTTTCAAATCCTCAAAAATGATGAAAAACTGCGTGCTATAGTATGCCGTACGGTAGGGGCTATAGCCCATGTTCAAAAATGATGAAAAACTAGGTTATTTTTTTTTTCAAAAATTAAAAAAACGATGGGCTATAACCCATGTTTTTTTTTTTTTTTTTTTTTTTTTTAATCCTCAAAAATGATGAAAAACGGCGTGCTATAGTATGCCGTACGGTAGGGGCTAAAAATGGGATAAAAAACATCTAAAAATAGACGTCTAAAATACATCTAAAAATAGACGTGTTTTAGACGTCTATTTTTAGACGTTTTTTATCCCATTTTTAGACGCACGTCTAATAGCCCGCTTTTGCTCAGTGGGATGGTCAAAAATGATGAAAAACGAGGATTAAAAAATAAATAAAAAAATCAAAAAACGATGGGCTATAACCCATGGTTTTGAATTTTTGATTTTTTTTTAAATCCTCAAAAATGATGAAAAACGGCGGGCTATAGTATGCTGTACGGTATGGGCTATAGCCCATGGTCAAAAATGATGAAAAACAAGGTACTTCTTTTTTTTCAAAAATTCAAAAAACGATGGGCTATAACCCATGTTTTTTGAATTTTAGATTTTTTTTCAAATCCTCAAAAATGATGAAAAACGGCGTGCTATAGTATGCCGTACGGTAGGGGCTATAGCCCATGTTCAAAAATGATGAAAAAAGAGGGTAATTTTTTTTTTAATCGAAAAACGATGGGCTATAACCCATGTTTTTTTTTTTTTTTTTCAAATCCTCAAAAATGATGAAAAACGGCGTGCTATAGTATGCCGTACGGTAGGGGCTATAGCCCATGTTAAAAAATGATGAAAAACGAGGTTAATTTTTTTTTAATCAAAAAACGATGGGCTATAACCCATGTTTTTTTTTTTTTTTTTTTTTTTCAAATCCTCAAAAATGATGAAAAACTGCGTGCTATAGTATGCCGTACGGTAGGGGCTATAGCCCATGTTCAAAAATGATGAAAAACTAGGTTATTTTTTTTTTCAAAAATTAAAAAAACGATGGGCTATAACCCATGTTTTTTTTTTTTTTTTTTTTTTTTTTAATCCTCAAAAATGATGAAAAACGGCGTGCTATAGTATGCCGTACGGTAGGGGCTAAAAATGGGATAAAAAACATCTAAAAATAGACGTCTAAAATACATCTAAAAATAGACGTGTTTTAGACGTCTATTTTTAGACGTTTTTTATCCCATTTTTAGACGCACGTGTAATAGACCGCTTTTGCTCAGTGGGATGGTCAAAAATGATGAAAAACGTGGATTAAAAAAAAAATCAAAAAATCAAAAAACGATGGGCTATAACCCATGTTTTTGAATTTTTGATTTTTTAAATCCTCAAAAATGATGAAAAACGGCGTGCTATAGTATGCCGTACGGTAGGGGCTATAGCCCATGTTCAAAAATGATGAAAAACGAGGTAAAAAATTTTTTTCTTCAAAAATTCAAAAAACGATGGGCTATAACCCATGTTTTTTTTTTTTTCATTTTTTTCAAATCCTCAAAAATGATGAAAAACTGCGTGCTACAGTATGCCGTACGATATGGGCTATTAGACGAGCGTCTAAAAATGGGATAAAAAACATCTAAAAATAGACGTCTAAAATACGTCTAAAAATAGACGTGTTTTAGACGTATATTTTTAGACGTTTTTTATCCCATTTTTAGACGCACGTCTAATAGCCCGCTTTTGCTCAGTGGGATGGTCAAAAATGATGAAAAACGAGGATTAAAAAATAAATAAAAAAATCAAAAAACGATGGGCTATAACCCATGGTTTTGAATTTTTGATTTTTTTTTAAATCCTCAAAAATGATGAAAAACGGCGGGCTATAGTATGCTGTACGGTATGGGCTATAGCCCATGGTCAAAAATGATGAAAAACAAGGTACTTCTTTTTTTTCAAAAATTCAAAAAACGATGGGCTATAACCCATGTTTTTTGAATTTTAGATTTTTTTTCAAATCCTCAAAAATGATGAAAAACGGCGTGCTATAGTATGCCGTACGGTAGGGGCTATAGCCCATGTTCAAAAATGATGAAAAAAGAGGGTAATTTTTTTTTTAATCGAAAAACGATGGGCTATAACCCATGTTTTTTTTTTTTTTTTTCAAATCCTCAAAAATGATGAAAAACGGCGTGCTATAGTATGCCGTACGGTAGGGGCTATAGCCCATGTTCAAAAATGATGAAAAACTAGGTTATTTTTTTTTTCAAAAATTAAAAAAACGATGGGCTATAACCCATGTTTTTTTATTTTTTTATTTTTTTCAAATCCTCAAAAATGATGAAAAACGGCGTGCTATAGTATGCCGTACGGTAGGGCTAAAAATGGGATAAAAAACATCTATTAAATAGACGTCTAAAATACGTCTAAAAATAGACGTGTTTTAGACGTCTATTTTTAGACGTTTTTTATCCCATTTTTAGACGCACGTGTAATAGACCGCTTTTGCTCAGTGGGATGGTCAAAAATGATGAAAAACGTGGATTAAAAAAAAAATCAAAAAATCAAAAAACGATGGGCTATAACCCATGTTTTTTTTTTGTTTTTTGTTTTTAATCCTCAAAAATGATGAAAAACGGCGTGCTATAGTATGCCGTACGGTAGGGGCTATAGCCCATGTTCAAAAATGATGAAAAACGAGGTAAAAAAAAATTTTCTTCAAAAATTAAAAAAACGATGGGCTATAACCCATGTTTTTTTTTTTTTCATTTTTTTCAAATCCTCAAAAATGATGAAAAACTGCGTGCTACAGTATGCCGTACGATATGGGCTATTAGACGAGCGTCTAAAAATGGGATAAAAAACATCTAAAAATAGACGTCTAAAATACGTCTAAAAATAGACGTGTTTTAGACGTCTATTTTTAGACGTTTTTTATCCCATTTTTAGACGCACGTCTAATAGCCCGCTTTTGCTCAGTGGGATGGTCAAAAATGATGAAAAACGAGGATTAAAAAAAAAATAAATGAATAAAAAAACGATGGGCTATAACCCATGGTTTTGAATTTTTGATTTTTTTTTAAATCCTCAAAAATGATGAAAAACGGCGGGCTATAGTATGCTGTACGGTATGGGCTATAGCCCATGGTCAAAAATGATGAAAAACAAGGTACTTCTTTTTTTTCAAAAATTCAAAAAACGATGGGCTATAACCCATGTTTTTTGAATTTTAGATTTTTTTTCAAATCCTCAAAAATGATGAAAAACGGCGTGCTATAGTATGCCGTACGGTAGGGGCTATAGCCCATGTTCAAAAATGATGAAAAACGAGGTTAATTTTTTTTTTAATCAAAAAACGATGGGCTATAACCCATGTTTTTTTTTTTTTTTTTTTTTTTTCAAATCCTCAAAAATGATGAAAAACGGCGTGCTATAGTATGCCGTACGGTAGGGGCTATAGCCCATGTTCAAAAATGATGTAAAACTAGGTTAATTTTTTTTTCAAAAATTAAAAAACGATGGGCTATAACCCATGTTTTTTTTTTTTTTTTTTTTTTCCAAATCCTCAAAAATTATGAAAAACGGCGTGCTATAGTATGCCGTACGGTAGGGGCTAAAAATGGGATAAAAAACATCTATTAAATAGACGTCTAAAATACTTCTAAAAATAGACGTGTTTTAGACGTCTATTTTTAGACGTTTTTTATCCCATTTTTAGACGCACGTGTAATAGACCGCTTTTGCTCAGTGGGATGGTCAAAAATGATGAAAAACGTGGATAAAAAAAAAAATCAAAAAATCAAAAAACGATGGGCTATAACCCATGTTTTTTTTTTGTTTTTTGTTTTTAATCCTCAAAAATGATGAAAAACGGCGTGCTATAGTATGCCGTACGGTAGGGGCTATAGCCCATGTTCAAAAATGATGAAAAACGAGGTAAAAAATTTTTTTCTTCAAAAATTCAAAAAACGATGGGCTATAACCCATGTTTGTTTTTTTTTCATTTTTTTCAAATCCTCAAAAATGATGAAAAACTGCGTGCTACAGTATGCCGTACGATATGGGCTATTAGACGAGCGTCTAAAAATGGGATAAAAAACATCTAAAAATAGACGTCTAAAATACGTCTAAAAATAGACGTGTTTTAGACGTCTATTTTTAGACGTTTTTTATCCCATTTTTAGACGCACGTCTAATAGCCCGCTTTTGCTCAGTGGGATGGTAAAAAATGATGAAAAACGAGGATTAAAAAAAAAATCAAAAAATCAAAAAACGATGGGCTATAACCCATGTTTTTGAATTTTTGATTTTTTTTCAAATCCTCAAAAATGATGAAAAACGGCGTGCTATAGTATGCCGTACGGTAGGGGCTATAGCCCATGTTAAAAAATGATGAAAAACGAGGTAAAAATTTTTTTCTTCAAAAATTAAAAAAACGATGGGCTATAACCCATGTTTTTTTTATTATTTTTTTTTTTTCAAATCCTCAAAAATGATGAAAAACGGCGTGATATAGTATGCCGTACGGTAGGGGCTATAGCCCATGTTCAAAAATGATGAAAAACGAGGTTAATTTTTTTTTCAAAAATTAAAAAAACGATGGGCTATAACCCATGTTTTTTTTTTTTTTTTTTTTTTTAATCCTCAAAAATGATGAAAAACAGCGTGCTATAGTATGCCGTACGGTAGGGGCTAAAAATGGGATAAAAAACATCTAAAAATAGACGTCTAAAATACGTCTAAAAATAGACGTGTTTTAGACGTCTATTTTTAGACTTTTTTTATCCCATTTTTAGACGCACGTCTAATAGACCGCTTTTGCTCAGTGGGATGGTAAAAAATGATGAAAAACGTGGATTAAAAAATAAATAAAAAAATATGTTTGTTTTTTTGTTTTTGTTTTTTTTAATCCTCAAAAATGATGAAAAACTGCGTGCTACAGTATGCCGTACGATATGGGCTATTAGACGAGCGTCTAAAAATGGGATAAAAAACGTGTAAGAATAGACGTCTAAAATACCTCTAAAAATAGACGTGTTTTAGACGTCTATTTTTAGACGTTTTTTAGACATCTATTTTTAGACGTTTTTTATCCCATTTTTAGACGCACGTCTAATAGCCCGCTTTTGCTCAGTGGGATGGTAAAAAATGATGAAAAACGAGGATTCAAAAAATTTAAAAAAAATCAAAAAACGATGGGCTATAACCCATGTTTTTGAATTTTTGAATTTTTTTCAAATCCTCAAAAATTATGAAAAACGGCGTGCTATAGTATGCCGTACGGTAGGGGCTATAGCCCATGTTCAAAAATGATGAAAAACGAGGTTAATTTATTTTTCAAAAATTCAAAAAACGATGGGCTATAACCCATGTTGTTGTTTTTTTTTTTTTTTTTTATTCCTCAAAAATGATGAAAAACGGCGTGCTACAGTATGCCGTACGATATGGAAAATAGACGTCTAAAATACGTCTAAAAATAGACGTGTTTTAGACGTCTATTTTTAGACGTTTTTTTAGACATCTATTTTTAGACGTTTTTTATCCCATTTTTAGACGCACGTCTAATAGCCCGCTTTTGCTCAGTGGGATGGTCAAAAATGATGAAAAACGAGGATTCAAAAAAAATTCAAAAAATCAAAAAACGATGGGCTATAACCCATGTTTTTGAATTTTTGAATTTTTTTCAAACCCTCAAAAATGATGAAAAACTGCGTGCTATAGTATGCTGTACGGTATGAGCTATAGCCCATGGTCAAAAATTATGAAAAACGAGGTAAAAATAAAAATCTAAAATTCAAAAAACTATGGGCTATAACCTTTTTTTTTTCTTTTTTTTTTAAATCCTCAAAAATGATGAAAAACGGCGTGCTACAGTATGCCGTACGGTATGGGCTATTAGACGAGCGTCTAAAAATGGGATAAAAAACGTCTAAAAATAGACGTCTAAAATACGTCTAAAAATAGACGTGTTTTAGATGTCTATTTTGTGACGTTTTTTAGACATCTATTTTTAGACGTTTTTTATCCCATTTTTAGACGCAGGTCTAATAGCCCGCTTTTGCTCAGTGGGATGGTCAAAAATGATGAAAAACGAGGATTAAAAAAAATTTCTAAAAATCAAAAAACGATGGGCTATAACCCATGTTTTTGAATTTTTAAAAAATTTTCAAATCCTCAAAAATTATGAGAAACGGCGTGCTATAGTATGCCGTACGGTAGGGGCTATAGCCCATGTTCAAAAATGATGAAAAACGAGGTTAATTTGTTTTTCAAAAATTAAAAAAACGATGGGCTATAACCCATGTTTTTTTTTTTTTTTATCCTCAAAAATGATGAAAAACGGCGTGCTATAGTATGCCGTACGGTAGGGGCTATAGCCCATGTTCAAAAATGATGAAAAACGAGGTTAATTTCTTTTTCAAAAATTCAAAAAAACGATGGGCTATAACCCATGTTGTTTTTTTTTTGTTTTTTTTCAAATCCTCAAAAATGATGAAAAACGGCGTGCTACAGTATGCCGTACGATATGGGCTATTAGACGAGTGTCTAAAAATGGGATAAAAAACGTGTAAAAATAGACGTCTAAAATACGTCTAAAAATAGACGTGTTTTAGACGTCTATTTTTAGACGTTTTTTAGACATCAACTTTTAGACGTTTTTTATCACATTTTTAGACGCACGTCTAATAGCCTGCTTTTGCTCAGTGGGATGGTCAAAAATGATGAAAAACGAGGTTAAAAAAAAATAAAAAAATAAAAAAACGATGGGCTATAACCCATGTTTTTATTATTATTCTTTTTTTTTCAAATCCTCAAAAATGATGAAAAACGGCGTGCTACAGTATGCCGTACGATATGGGCTATTAGACGAGCGTCTAAAAATAGGATAAAAAACGTCTAAAAATAGACGTCTAAAATACGTCTAAAAATAGACGTGTTTTAGACGTCTATTTTTAGACGTTTTTTAGACATCTATTTTTTGACGTTTTTATCCCATTTTTAGACGCACGTCTAATAGTCGGCTTTTGCTCAGTGGGATGGTCAAGAATGATGAAAAACAAGGATTAAAAAAAAATTCAAAAATTCAAAAAACGATGGGCTATAACCCATGTTTTTTGAATTTTAGATTTTTTTTTAAATCCTCAAAAATGATGAAAAACGGCGTGCTATAGTATGCCGTACGGTAGGGGCTATAGCCCATGTTCAAAAATGATGAAAAACAAGGTTAATCTTTTTTTCAAAAATTCAAAAAACGATGGGCTATAACCCATGTTTTTTCTTTTTTTTCAAATCCTCAAAAATGATGAAAAACGGCGTGCTATAGTATGCCGTACGGTATGGGCTATAGCCCATGGTCAAAAATGATGAAAAACGAGGATAATTTTTTTTTTTTTAATTACCCATGTTTTTTTATTCTTTTTTCAAATCCTCAAAAATGATGAAAAACGGCGTGCTATAGTATGCCGTACGGTATGGGCTATAGCCCATGGTCAAAAATGATGAAAAACAAGGTTAATCTTTTTTTCAAAAATTCAAAAAACGATGGGCTATAACCCATGTTTTTTCTTTTTTTTCGAATCCTCAAAAATGATGAAAAACGGCGTGCTATAGTATGCCGTACGGTATGGGCTATAGCCCATGGTCAAAAATGATGAAAAACGATGATAATTTTTTTTTTCCAAAAATTACCCATGTTTTTTGAATTTTTTTCAAATCCTCAAAAATGATGAAAAACGGCGTGCGTACGGTAGGGGCTATAGCCCATGTTCAAAAATGATGAAAAACGAGGTTAATTTTATTTTCAAAAATTCAAAAAACGATGGGCTATAACCCATGTTTTCTTTTTTTTTTTTTTTTTTCAAGTCCTCAAAAATGATGAAAAACTGCGTGCTACAGTATGCCGTACGATATGGGCTATTAGACGAGCGTCTATAAATGGGATAAAAAACGTCTAAAAATAGACATCTAAAACACGTCTAAAAATAGACGTGTTTTAGACGTCTATTTTTTGACGTTTTTTATCCCATTTTTAGACGCACGTCAAATAGCCGGCTTTTGCTCAGTGGGATGGTCAAGAATGATGAAAAACAAGGATTAAAAAAGAATTCAAAAATTCAAAAAACGATGTTTTTTGAATTTTAGATTTTTTTTAAATCCTCAAAAATGATGAAAAACGGCGTGATATAGTATGCCGTACGGTAGGGGCTATAGCCCATGTTCAAAAATGATGAAAAACGAGGTTAATTCTTTTTTTCCGAAAATTCTAAAAACGATGGGCTATAACCCATGTTTTTTTATTTTTTATTTTTTTTCAAATCCTCAAAAATGATGAAAAACGGTGTGCTATAGTATGCCGTATGGTAGGGGCTATAGCCCATGTTCAAAAACGAGGATAACTTTTTTTTTTCAAAAATTACCCATGTTTTTTTATTTTTTTTCAAATTCTCAAAAATGATGAAAAACGGCGTGCGTACGGTAGGGGCTATCTATAGCCCATGTTCAAAAATGATGAAAAACGAGGTTAAAAAAAAATCAAAAATTCAAAAAACGATGGGCTATAACCCATGTTTTTTAATTTTTTAATTTTTTTCAAATCCTCAAAAATGATGAAAAACGGTGTGCTATAGTATGCCGTATGGTAGGGGCTATAGCCCATGTTCAAAAATGATGAAAAACAAGGTTAATCTTTTTTTCAAAAATTCAAAAAACGATGGGCTATAACCCATGTTTTTTCTTTTTTTTCAAATCCTCAAAAATGATGAAAAACGGCGTGCTATAGTATGCCGTACGGTATGGGCTATAGCCCATGGTCAAAAACGAGGATAACTTTTTTTTTTCAAAAATTACCCATGTTTTTTTTGTTTTTTTTTAATCCTCAAAAATGATGAAAAACGGCGTGCGTACGGTAGGGGCTATCTATAGCCCATGTTCAAAAATGATGAAAAACGAGGTTAAAAAAAATTCAAAAATTCAAAAAACGATGGGCTATAACCCATGTTTTTTTATTTTTTTCAAATCCTCAAAAATGATGAAAAACGGTGTGCTATAGTATGCCGTATGGTAGGGGCTATAGCCCATGTTCAAAAATGATGAAAAACAAGGTTAATCTTTTTTTCAAAAATTCAAAAAACGATGGGCTATAACACATGTTTTTTCTTTTTTTTCAAATCCTCAAAAATGATGAAAAACGGCGTGCTATAGTATGCCGTACGGTATGGGCTATAGCCCATGGTCAAAAACGAGGATAACTTTTTTTTTTCAAAAATTACCCATGTTTTTTATTTTTTTTTCAAATTCTCAAAAATGATGAAAAACGGCGTGCGTACGGTAGGGGCTATCTTTAGCCCATGTTCAAAAATGATGAAAAACAAGGTTAATTCTTTTTTTCCGAAAATTCTAAAAACGATGGGCTATAACCCATGTTTTTTAAATTTTTAATTTTTTTCAAATCCTCAAAAATGATGAAAAACGGTGTGCTATAGTATGCCGTATGGTAGGGGCTATAGCCCATGTTCAAAAATGATGAAAAACAAGGTTAATCTTTTTTTCAAAAATTCAAAAAACGATGGGCTATAACACATGTTTTTTCTTTTTTTTCAAATCCTCAAAAATGATGAAAAACGGCGTGCTATAGTATGCCGTACGGTATGGGCTATAGCCCATGGTCAAAAACGAGGATAACTTTTTTTTTTCAAAAATTACCCATGTTTTTTTTTGTTTTTTTTCAAATCCTCAAAAATGATGAAAAACGGCGTGCCTACGGTAGGGGCTATCTTTAGCCCATGTTCAAAAATGATGAAAAACAAGGTTAATTATTTTTTTCCGAAAATTCTAAAAACGATGGGCTATAACCCATGTTTTTTAATTTTTTAATTTTTTTCAAATCCTCAAAAATGATGAAAAACGGTGTGCTATAGTATGCCGTATGGTAGGGGCTATAGCCCATGTTCAAAAATGATGAAAAACAAGGTTAATCTTTTTTTCAAAAATTCAAAAAACGATGGGCTATAACACATGTTTTTTCTTTTTTTTCAAATCCTCAAAAATGATGAAAAACGGCGTGCTATAGTATGCCGTACGGTATGGGCTATAGCCCATGGTCAAAAACGAGGATAACTTTTTTTTTTCAAAAATTACCCATGTTTT
This sequence comes from Protomyctophum parallelum, assembly GCF_964188405.1. Taxonomy (NCBI): domain Eukaryota; kingdom Metazoa; phylum Chordata; class Actinopteri; order Myctophiformes; family Myctophidae; genus Protomyctophum; species Protomyctophum parallelum. The sequence continues at coordinate 30,264,932 of NC_139699.1, forward strand.
TTTAAAAAAAAATTCAAATCCTCAAAAATGATGAAAAACGGCGTGCGTACGGTAGGGGCTATCTATAGCCCATGTTCAAAAATGATGAAAAACGAGGTTAAAAAAAAATCAAAAATTCAAAAAACGATGGGCTATAACCCATGTTTTTTGAATTTTAGATTTTTTTTCAAATCCTCAAAATTGATGAAAAACGGCGTGCTATAGTATGCCGTACGGTAGGGGCTATAGCCCATGTTCAAAAATGATGAAAAACAAGGTTAATTTATTTTTTCCGAAAATTCAAAAAACGATGGGCTATAACCCATGTTTTTTAATTCTTTTTTCTTTTTTTCAAATCCTCAAAAATGATGAAAAACGGCGTGCTATAGTATGCCGTACGGTATGGGCTATAGCCCATGGTCAAAAATGATGAAAAACGAGGATAATTTTTTTTTTTTTAATTACCCATGTTTTTTTATTCTTTTTTCAAATCCTCAAAAATGATGAAAAACGGCGTGCTATAGTATGCCGTACGGTATGGGCTATAGCCCATGGTCAAAAATTATGAAATATGAGGATTTGAAAAAAACCGAAGATCACTCCGAGACCATGGGCTATAGCCCATCGTCTCGGAGTGATTTTTGATTTTTTTTTAAATCCTCAAAAATGATGAAAAACTGCATGCTATAGTATGCCGTACGGTAGGGGCTATAGCCCATGTTCAAAAATGATGAAAAACGAGGTTAAAAAAAAATTCAAAAATAAAAAAACGATGGGCTATAACCCATGTTTTTTTAATTTTTGATTTTTTTTCAAATCCTCAAAAATGATGATAAACGGCGTGCTATAGTATGCCGTACGATATGGGCTATAGGCCATGGTCCAAAATAATGATGAAAAACGAGGATAATTTATTTTTCAAAAATTCAAAAAACGATGGGCTATAACCCATGTTTTTTGAATTTTTTAATTTTTTTCAAATCCTCAAAAATGATGAAAAACGGCGTGCTATAGTATGCCGTACGGTATGGGCTATAGCCCATGGTCAAAAATGATGAAAAATGAGGATTTGAAAAAAACCGAAGATCACTCCGAGACCATGGGCTATAGCCCATCGTCTCGGAGTGATTTTCGTCTTTTTTTCAAATCCTCAAAAATGATGAAAAACTGCATGCTATATAGTATGCTCGTTTTTCATCATGTTTGACCATGGGCTATAGCCCATATCGTACGGCATACTATAGCACGCCGTTTTTCATCATTTTTGAGGATTTGAAAAGAAAGAAAATAAAAAAGTGAGAGGCTATAGTCCATTGTTTTGGAGGGCATACTATAGTATGTCGTTTTTCACGATTTCGGAGGATTTGAAAAAAGCATACTGGTCAAGGTCATTTATACCGGTCAAGGTTATTTATACTGGTGAAGGTCATTTATACTGGTCAATGTCATTTATACTTGTCACAGTCATTTATACTGGTCAAGGTAATTTACTAGTCTCATGAAGGTCATTTATACTGCTCAAGGTCATTGATATTGGTCAAGGTCATTGAGTGGCACGCTATAGTGCGTGATTCTTCATCATTGTTTAGCATTTGAAAAAAGGTGAAAATCGTGGAAAAGCGAAAGGCTATATCCATACTATAGTATGTCGCTTTTCAAGATTTCGGAGGATTTGAAAAAAGTTGAAAATCGCAGAAAAGCGAAAGGCTATACCCCATGGTCACGGACCGCATACTGGTCAAGGTCATTTATACCGGTCAAGGTCATTTATACTAGTGAAGGTCAATTATACTGGTCAAGGTCATTTATACTTGTCACGGTCATTTATACTGGTCAAGGTCATTTATACTGGTCAAGGTCATTAACTAGCCTTATGAAGGTCATTTATACTGCTCAAGGTCATTGATCAAGGTCATTGAGCGGCGTGCTATAGTGTGTGATTCTTCATCATTGTTGAGGATTTGAAAAAAGGTGAAAAACAAGGAAAATCATGGTGTCGGAAGGCATACTATAGTATGTCGATTTTCACGATTTTGGAGGATTTAAAGAAAAGGTGAAAATCGCGGATTTTCTGTGATTTACCTTTTTTTCAAATCCTCAACAATGAAGAATTGCTCACTATAGCGCGCCACTCAATGACCTTGAGCAATATAAATGACTGAGCAGTATAAATGACCGTCACCAGTATCAATGACCTTGACCAGTATAGATGACCTTCATAAGACTATAGTATGCCCTCCGAGACCATGGACTATAGCTGTATTTGGGTAAAGTGGTGATAAGATAAGACATTGAGCTGTATTTGGGTAAAGTGATAATATAAGAACACATTCAAGTATCTCACAATGTATAAAGTTCCCAAACTAACTATGATGAGTCAGTTTTGTGTTGCTCATAAAACATCACTTCATCACCAATTTTTGCAGAAGAAATATACGTGTGAAAACTTTCTCAAACTAAAATAAGAGGCTCTCATTTTGTTCTGGGTCTAGTGAACAGAAATCATATGGAATAAATAGACCTGGGAACCTAACTGTGGGAGTACAAACACAGTAGAGAACCTTGGGGTTATCATCTATGAAAAGGCAACACAATGAGCAGAAAATTTAAATAAACCATGTAAATACAACAAATTGAGCAGAGCACTGCAGGGACTTGAACCCCGTTCTGGTAAACCAGGAGTACCACACCAGTGCCTTAGTTTGTTTTGTTGTAATTTACAGGTCCATTATTTTCATCTTGTTCTCAAATCCTGCAAAATCATGAAAAATGCAGTCCGAAACCATGGACTATAGTTTTTATTATATTTTTCAAATCCTCCAATCTTGCAAATCACATCCGTGTGAAGCAAGTGCTGCAACTCTGTTGGGTTGCACCACGGCATACTATAGAGCGTCGCAGTCCCGCCCCCTCGAGAGACCCGGAAAGAAATCTGTTCATTTTCCTCAGATTTTTCAGAAAGTATTTATTTGAAGACGTTTACGCCGCGGACAAAGCCAACTCTTGTCATGACAAATCATGACAACACAATGTTTTGGGCCAAACAAAGAATTAGAAAAAAATGGCAGGTACAACTGTTCTTCTTTATTATTTGTTTGGTCCAGAATTGTGTTTGTTGTCATGATTTGTCACGACTCGGCTTCGTACGACACTTAGGTCTTTAAATAAATACTTTTTGAAATGTCTATGGGCGGGACTGCGGGTGACTCTCATACACACGCACAGCACGCACACGCAACTTGCAAGCCCAACTAACTGGTGTGTTGTTAAACAAATAAAGAACGAACACCTGCATGAATTAAATAAAGTTGTAGGTCTACCCTGTCTGTTTCACTCTCACCTCGCTTGCCTTGCTGTCATGCACGCACGCACGCACCTACATGACACATTAAAATAAAGCTGTCTGTTTCTCCTCTCGCTTCGCTTCCCTTGCTGCCTGCCTCACCCCCCACACGCACGCACGCACATATCGCTATTTGCAACTTTCACTGTGTGTTGTTAGTTGTATATTAAATTATTAAAGTATTTTTAATTTAATATACAACAAGATATATTAGTGAACGAAAACCTGAACCTGTGAACCATAATTAAATAACAAATAGGCACACACACGCTGCTGTTTTGCAGGTGCTCCTCCTGTCCTGTCTGTCTGTCTGTCTGTCTGTCTGTCTCTCTCTATCACAGTGGTCCGTCCGTGACCAACTGACCATGCACGTTCCGACGTTCGACAGTCTATTTAGATTGCCTCGCAGCCTTAGTCACTGCAGTGGCCGCCGGCCGGGCTGTCAACTGTCATTATATGAATGTGCAGCCAAAACAGTATATAGCCTCATGTGGCTGGTGGTGGGCAGCGTGGGCTGGCTGGGTAATATACCTATATCTCCGATGCAGTTCCCACTTGCGCTGGGAGCCTGGCACGGTACATTTGGCATTCGAGCGACGCGTCGGGTTTATTATATTGCACATACCGTAAGAAAGTCATCGGCCTTCATGCTGTAGATAGGCTACAGTAGGCTATACCTGCACGTTGGGACTCTCCGCAGCTGAGCTGCAGCACTGCTGCACTATACTCTCCAACGTCCCGTCATGGAAATATTTCAGCACAGACAGCCCAAATCCTCGCATGTATGCGCTCATGCAAAACACTGTTTAAATGGCTTATAGATAGATAGATAGATAGATAGATAGATAGATAGATAGATAGATAGATAGATAGATAGATAGATAGATAGATAGATAGATAGATAGATAGATAGATAGATAGATAGATAGATAGATAGATAGATATTATAGCAGTGACTGACTGAGACATCGAGCATGCGTGCGCAACTGGTTGTGGCCCCCATCAAGTGACCTTTTGACCAATGCGGCCCTCGCCCCAAGTTGAGTTCGACACCCCTGCTCTATAGTATGCCGTCCGAGTCATTTTTTTCAAATCCTCTTAAATCATGAGCTTGTAGATCAGATTTTTTGCTAATGTTCCCATCAGAATAGTGATTCTAGGGTTAAAGATGGAGTGCCACAATTTTTGTATTTTTCCAGCTTTTCATGTGTCTATGGGGTGACAGTACTTCATTAGACACCCTGGAGTCGTTTTTATGTCCAATGGTGTAATAACTTTGTATTTAGGGTTTCTTCCTGGAGGCTGAACCCTTGACGGTCAAACGGGCCAATGAAGTAAACACGGATAGTGTGACGTAAAAATATTGCACGCACACACGCACCTCCCCCTCTATACATATTTTTTAAATACGACAACCTCTGTGGGCGGAGCTGCCTGCCACATACACACGTGTGAACTGAACAGCGCAGCCAGTTTGCTTTTGCTGCTCTGTGTGTGTCTAACTGTGTGGCAGATTTTCAAACAGTCATTTCACACATTACCAGTTCACAGCAGAGCAGACTGTTTTTCGTTAGATTGGAAGCAAGTAAATGTTCACGTCGGGTCCTCAGGATTAATCAAGGAAAACACAACAAACCAGCCTCCTACCTGGGGCCCGTTTCACGAAACTTGGATTAACTAATCCAGGATTTGGGCCAAAGCCAGGCTTTTTAAATCCTGATCTTTACAGCCTGGTTTATTCCGTTCCACTAAAGCCAAGCGAGGCTCAGAATTAGCGGATTTGGCGAGCCGGGATCAGCAAGCCTGGCTTAATAGACAGTCTGGCTTTTTGTCTCTAGACCCATTATGTGGATCACAGATTTACTGATCCTTCTTCTTCATGGGGTATTAAGGCAGTTTGCATCCTTAATAGTTGCATTACAGCCCCCTTCTGTATATCTCATTATCTTTACTAATCTATTCAAGACTTACTGATACAAGGACTTAAGCTTCTAAAAGAAATACTGCTGCTGTAATTAAAGAGAGAACATACTCTCAATAGTGGATAGACTGAATGATTAACTACCCCAAAAAATACTTTACATTTTACCACTACTATTAACTTAAAACAGAATTCTTAATATTGTAAGCATAATGGGGAAGGGGGTTGTTGTCCAGACAGGGGACAGACTGGTGAGGGTCATGGGTTCATGTAGCATGCCAAAGTTTGTGCTATTGAGAATGCATTGGGCGTTTAAGTTAAATAACTCAGAAACTACAAAACATTTCAAAGTAAAAAGTTCCAGCATGTGTGATTGATTGATTGATTGAAATATTTATTAACAGTTTGTAGAATTTACAGTACATTTTAAGCACAAACTCAATACAAAGACTGTCAACTGTGAGTGGACGACCCAATTAAGCATTACACTTGTTTACAACAGGGTCCACATTGTTCAATTCATCAAAACATTTAAAGACATACAAACATTTAGAGACATACAAATAGACATTTCTATGTAGCTAAGTTCATCATATGGGAAGCAAAAAAGGGAAAAGATACAATATACAGTGAGGGAAAATGGGGTGGGGGGGTGGGGGGGATTCAGATTTTACAGAGGCCAGTTTCGAATTGCAGCCATCCGTAGGTGCCCTTTGAGAGCGGTTTTGAAGGAGTCAAGGGATTCACATGTCTTAATGACTGTTGGTAGGGCGTTCCACATTTTGGTGGCATAGGAGCGAAAAGAATTTAGTCCCTTGTTTGTGCCGAATCTGGGTTGTACATGGTTTGTTGCACTCCCTCTGGTGTTGTGGGTGTGGACTTCGTTTACATTAAGGAAGTATTTAGACAGGTACATGGGTATCTTGGTGGTGTATCGAATCTTGTGGACCAGACCCATTGCAAGATGCTGTACTCTGTCGTCGACCCTAAGCCATCCCAGCCAGTCAAAGTGGGCAGGGGTGAGGTGGGTTCGGGGGGTGAGGCCAAGTAGGAGCCTGACCAGTTTGTTTTGGGAGGTCTGGAGCCTTGTTTTAAGGGCCTTTGAGGTGCTGTGGTACCAAGAGGTGGATGCATAGTCAAAGAAACCTTGTACGAGGGCTCCTGTTAAGGTCTTCAAGGTGTTTTTGCTGACCAGTGAGGAGATCCTGTAAAGGAATCTTGTTCTTTGATTGACTTTTTTGATTACGTTGGTGGCCATCTTATCACCGGAAAGATTGGCCTCCAGGATGGAACCTAGGTAGGTAATTTGATCTTTTCGTGTGATAATATTGTCACCCACTCTAACCAAGAAGCCATCTGCCTTGCTGAGATTACTATTTGATCCGAAGAGGATGGATTCAGTTTTTCCCAGGTGTAAGGATAGTTTGTTATCAGCGAGCCAGGTGCAGATTCTACCGAGTTCAGAGCTGAGGGTCTTTTCAACCTGCAGTTTGTTCCTGTCCGAGACCAGCAGTGCTGAGTCATCTGCGAACAGGAACAAGCTGCAGTCACAAGCTGAAGTCATGTCGTTAACATATATTAGGAACAGTAAAGGCCCTAGTATGCTTCCTTGTGGGACGCCACAGCTCACTGGGAGGGGAGGGGACAGTGTTCCGTTCACCTCCACCATCTGTTCTCTCCCCTCCAGGTAGGATTGCATCCAGCTCACTGATGTGCTATCAAAACCAATAGCTTTAAGCTTGTTAACCAGTATAGAGTGGTTCACGGTGTCAAAAGCCTTTTGGAGGTCCAGCATGACCATGCCGCAGTATTTTCCAGCGTCCACCTCGTGTTTGATGTGGTCGCTCAAATAGAGGAGGCATGTGTCAGTGGAGTGGGATGTTCTGAAACCAGATTGGAACTCGTACAGCAATTTATTAGTGGCAAGATACTTTTCAACCTGTTCATAGACTATTTTTTCCATCACTTTCGAGATGGAGCTTAGAATAGAAATAGGGCGGTAGTTGCCGGGTTCTAATTTACTCCCTTTTTTGTACAAGGGGGTTACTTTGGCCAGTTTAAAATCTTGGGGGACCTGTCCCTGTTTGATGGAGAGGTTAACTATGTGGGTGATGACTGGAGCTATGGAAAAGGCTGAGTCTCTGAGAAATTTGGACTGTGTCTCCACAGAAAGCTGAATTTTACAAAGTGTGAATGGAGTTTCTAGGTGAAAGTAATTTTTTGAAGTGCCACTATCTGCCTATAAATGTCTCAAATTTGAAAGCACTATATTTCTAAAACTATGAAACATTTCAAAGATTCCTTTTCAGGCACACATGTCCACCGTAGGATGAACCTAAATAGGTTTGAATGGGGTTTCTAGGTGTAAGTATGTAGGACTAGTAGTGGGTGAAACGTTACAATGGTAATATGTTGTAAAACAATGAGTAATGGTAATATTTAGTGGTTTTCACTTTTACAAAAAAAAAGAATAATAATATAATATAATAATTCTTCTTAACCGTGCACTTGCACGACAGCAAACCTATTCATGGGGTACATTCACCAAAAGCAGCTGATCTACAAGCTCACAAGCTGTCATGATGTTGTGCAGCCTATATATTTTGGTTATTTGATTTTATATAGTGCTTAAATTTGTCCTTTAATGCAGACCGATACAAATAAGGCAACATAAACCCATAATAATTGAATAAATCTGGAAAACATCATTGGTGTGTGATCAGTTTGACTGCTTAATGAACAGTAAAGACATCAGGATTAGGTTAAACCTGGCTGTTAGCCTGGTCCGGAGCAGGCTAAGTCCAAAGCATTAGTTTCCATGGTAACTAATGTAGCATCACTTTCATGAAACCGAATCAAGCCTCAACATATCCAGGTTAACTGGTTAAGTTAATCTGGCAAGATCAACCAGCTTTCATGAAACCGGTTAATCACTGATCCAGGATATATTAAGCCAGGATATGTGTTAAAGCCCGGCTTAATCTCTAATCCAAGTTTCGTGGAACGGGCCCCTGCTCTGCTGTATAGTTGCTCTTGTTGTTCTCAAGGAGTAGGTTGTTTCTTTTATAATCACAGTGGTCGGGCTTTGATACAGAGTGTAGTGTCACAGTGTGCATTCTTGTTGGCTGTTGTAGTCAATATGTATGTAGGTCCTAATACTTATACGAGGCTGTAAAGTCAAGAATTAGAAGTATGTTGTGTCGCGCTGGAAGCCATGTTGCCATGTCTGGCTATTACAAGCGACTTGGGCTTGTTTTCATATAAGTAACTTTCAGGGGAGATGTGGTTGACTTGACCAATGGTTCATGTGAAGGACCCTCAGATTAATATGTTGTTAAAAGGATTGGTGTTGTTGAAACGTTTTCATAAATATTCACTGCAATGTCTGTGACTTATTTTTGTGGACCTGGCCGCTTGTTTCTTTAGATCTGGCGACTTTTGCTGAAACTCAATGCAGTCAGATAAAGGACAGTTTTAATGCCAGGGTGCTTAGCTGGAGGAAATCAATAGCCTACAATATATTGTAGGCTAAATGATCTATCAAACTAATTGTTTCTGCTGTTAAACTATGATCGAATTGGATGATGAGCTGAGCTGATTGCGACAATAGGGTCAATATAATTGGAGGAAATAAATAAATGATTATAAAAAATCAGAAAAAACAGATCTGATATGGTATGGATGCATGGATTATATGCCTATACATGGATGGTGGCAGTATAAGTGCATAATGGTGCCTATACGATATCTCAGAAATATGGGAAGTGTTCACTTCTAACATTCACAAAAACATGAGTTTTTGTTACATTACAGACACCAATTTGCCATTTTGTAAACAAAAGGGCAGAGCCATGGGCTGTCCTTTTATAAGGAGGGGAGGGACTAGGACAAGTGGGTGGTCTTAAAGGAGGAGGCGGAGGGACTGGATTAGGTGGGTGGTGCTATGGTTAAACTCACGCATATCTAATGAACTGGTGGGTGTGTCCACATAAAACCATCATTTTAACAAATACTGTACACTTTTTTGAAAAAATTATACCTCATATACACCTAAATACACCTGATGATCATGTTTAAGTGTGGAAAAAAATCACGGCACTCCATCTTTAATATAATTCATGTAGTAAATACATAAATGAAAATTGGATGTATTTATTACATTAATGATATGAACGAATGAATGAATATTAAATGAAAAAAGTTGCAAATCAAAGATTTGGCACTCCTCTGTAGTAACGAGGAACCCATATACTAGGGGTCCGAGAACCATGTGATCAACACAACACAACACAACACATCAACACAACACAACACATCAACACAACACATCAACACAACACAACACAACACAACACAACACATCAACACAACACATCAACACAACATATCAACACAACACAACACAACACAACACAACACAACAACACAACACAACACAACACAACACAACACAACACATCAACACAACACAACACAACACAACACAACAACACAACACAACACATCAACACAACACATCAACACAACACATCAACACAACACAACATCAACACAACAACACAACACAACACAACACAACACAACACAACACAACACATCAACACAACACAACACAACACAAGTTGTGTTGTGTTGATGTGTTGTGTTGTGTTGATGTGTTGTGTTACACAACACATCAACACAACACATCAACACAACACAACACATCAACACAACACAACACAACACAACACAACACAACACATCAACACAACACAACACATCAACACAACACAACACAACACATCAACACAACACAACACATCAACACAACACAACACAACACATCAACACAACACATCAACACAACACAACACAACACAACACAACACAACACAACACAACACAACACAACACATCAACACAACACAACACAACACATCAACACAACACAACACAACACAACACAACACAACACAACACAACACAACACATCAACACAACACAACACATCAACACAACACAACACAACACAACACAACACAAGTTGTGTTGTGTTGATGTGTTGTGTTGTGTTGATGTGTTGTGTTACACAACACATCAACACAACACATCAACACAACACAACACATCAACACAACACAACACAACACAACACAACACAACACATCAACACAACACAACACATCAACACAACACAACACAACACATCAACACAACACAACACATCAACACAACACAACACAACACATCAACACAACACATCAACACAACACAACACAACACAACACAACACAACACAACACAACACAACACAACACATCAACACAACACAACACAACACAACACATCAACACAACACAACACAACACAACACAACACAACACAACACAACACAACACATCAACACAACACAACACATCAACACAACACAACACAACACAACACAACACAACACAACACAACACATCAACACAACACATCAACACAACATATCAACACAACACAACACAACACAACACATCAACACAACACAACACAACACAACACAACACATCAACACAACACATCAACACAACACATCAACACAACACATCAACACAACACAACATCAACACAACACAACAACACAACACAACACAACACAACACAACACATCAACACAACACAACACAACACAACACATCAACACAACACAACACAAGTTGTGTTGTGTTGATGTGTTGTGTTGATGTGTTGTGTTACACAACACATCAACACAACACAACACATCAACACAACACAACACATCAACACAACACAACACATCAACACAACACAACACATCAACACAACACAACACAACACAACACATCAACACAACACAACACAACACAACACAACACATCAACACAACACAACACAACACATCAACACAACACAACACATCAACACAACACAACACATCAACACAATACAATACATCAACACAACACTGTTATTTAGGACACCTAATACAAAATAAATCTGTTGAGAAACCTTTTGTTACATTTTTTTTTAGGGTCAAACCATATTTTTACCCGCCTTTTTACCTCCCCCCACTTGTGAACAAGACCCTGAGAAACTTAAACTCCTTCACCTGGGGTAATGCCTCATTCCCTACCTGGACTGCACAATCCACCGGTTTCCTGCTGAGAACGGCCTCATACTTTCTTTAAATTTTAAAAACCATCATAGTCATAACTTGCGTTATTACAGGTATAATAAACATAATATGGATGTGATGCAGGATAAACCTATGCCAATTGGTGTTCATTCATTGATTTGTTGTCAAAACAAATGAATGTGATAGTATTGACCCTTTTTTCATTAAGGTTAATTATCAGAACAGTTACAAATAACAGAACGGTGTTATTGCCATGACCAAATCAGCAAAAAGTAACTTTATCAATGATAAAGCTGAGGAAATTAAAAGCAATCCTCAGGAGCTTTGGAAGCTACTAAACAACCAACTAGGCTGTGGTCAGAAACTAAAAACCAGGTTTACTAACATAAACATCAAATCGAATAACACCCTCATCACTGACAAGCTTGATGTAGCCAACCACTTGAACATTTTCTTTACAAACATTGCAACAATGCTGGTTAACAAACTGCCCTCCCACTCTGGGCATTTTGGTGTAGAGCACATCAAAGCCTTCTACAAAAACCGTGTTTGTAAAAATGATTTTAAAATGGCAATGGTAACAACTGAGGAGGTACTTAAAAAACTGAGTGCCCTCCAACCCCACAAGGCCACTGGCCATGACAATATACCCTCCAAATTTCTCAGAGACTCAGCCATTTCCATAGCTCCAGTCATCACCCACATAGTAAACAGGGACAGGTCCCCCAAGATTTTAAACTGGCCAAAGTAACCCCCTTGTACAAAAAAGGGAGTAAATTAGAACCCGGCAACTACCGCCCTATTTCTATTCTAAGCTCCATCTCGAAAGTGATGGAAAAAATAGTCTATGAACAGGTTGAAAAGTATCTTGCCACTAATAAATTTCTGTACGAGTTCCAATCTGGTTTCAGAACATCCCACTCCACTGACACATGCCTCCTCTATTTGAGCGACCACATCAAACACGAGGTGGATGCTGGAAAATACTGCGGCATGGTCATGCTGGACCTCCAAAAGGCTTTGGACACCGTGAACCACTCCATACTGGTTAACAAGCTTAAAGCTATTGGTTTTGATAGCACATCAGTGAGCTGGATGCAATCCTACCTGGAGGGGAGAGAACAGATGGTGGAGGTGAACGGAACACTGTCCCCCCCCCCCCCTCCCAGTGAGCTGTGGCGTCCCACAAGGAAGCATACTAGGGCCTTTACTGTTCCTAATATATGTTAACGACATGACATCAGCTTGTGACTGCAACTTGTTCCTGTTCGCAGACGACTCAGCACTGCTGGTCTCGGACAGGAATAAATTGCAGGTTGAAAAGACCCTCAGCTCTGAACTCGGTAGAATCTGCACCTGGCTCGCTGATAACAAACTATCCTTACACCTGGGAAAAACTGAATCCATTCTCTTCGGATCAAATAGTAATCTCAGCAAGGCAGATGGCTTCTTGATTAGAGTGGGTGACAACATTATCACACGGAAAGATGAAATTACCTATACCTAGGTTCCATCCTGGAGGCCAATCTTTCCGGTGATAAAATGGCCACCAACGTAATCAAAAAAGTCAATCAAAGAACAAGATTCCTTTACAGGATCTCCTCACTGGTCAACAAAAATACCTTGAAGACCTTAACAGGAGCCCTCGTACAAGGTTTCTTTGACTATGCATCCACCTCTTGGTACCACAGCACCTCTAAGGCCCTTAAAACAAGGCTCCAAACCTCCCAAAACAAACTGGTCAGGCTCCTACTTGGCCTCACCCCCCGAACCCACCTCACCCCTGCCCACTTTGACAGGCTGGGATGGCTTAGGGTCGACGACAGAGTACAGCATCTTGCAATGGGTCTGGTCCACAAGATTCGATACACCACTAAGATACCCATGTATGATGTACCTGTCTAAATACTTCCTTAATGTAAACGAAGTCCACACCCACAACACCAGAGGGAGTGCAACAAACCATGTACAACCCAGATTCGGCACAAACAAGGGACTAAATTATTTTCGCTCCTATGCCACCAAAATGTGGAACAGTCAGACATGTGAATCCCTTGACTCCTTCAAAACCGCTCTCAAAGGGCACCTACGGATGGCTGCAATTCGAAACTGGCCTCTGTAAAATCTGAATCCCCCCCACCGCCCCCCCCCCCTTTCCCCTCACTGTATATGTATCTTTTCCCTTTTTGCTTCCAATATTATGATCAATTCCTGTTCTGTTCTTTAACTACATAGAAGTGTCTATTTGTATGTCTCTAAATGTTTTGATGAATTGAACAATGTGGACCCTGTTGTAAACAAGTGTAATGCTTAATTGGGTTGTCCACTCAAAGTTAACAGTCTTTGTATTGAGTTTGTGCTTGAAATGTACTGTAATTCTACAAACTGTTAATAAATATTTCAATCAATCAAAAAACAAACAAAAAAAACGCAATTAACATGTGAAAATGATGTAAATTCCTTGCAACACTGATGGCCACGCCCCCTTTCCATTTTTGCGACGTGTGCCCCCCACGTTACGGCAAGCAAAAGACACTTGCTCCGCTCCGTTCTTCTGACACGCCAGGCAGAAACTCACTCTAGTCTCTCACACAGCGAGGCGCGGCGGAGAGGCAGCAACATGGACCCAAACACCACAATCCTTCGAGTCAAAAGGAAGCGGGGGACCGACCCCGCCGACGCGTTGCTGCTGGCATGTAAGCGTATCCGTCCTGAGAGCACCACGTCTCAGAGCCCGGCGGAGACGATACCGGAGCCCAATGAAGCCGAGGTGGAGAACTCCGTGTTCACACTGGTGGCGACGGTGGCAACACAGGTGAGAGACGGAGGCCCGTTGATATTAGCTCCCCTACAAAGAAGTCACCGGGGATACGTTAGTGACGTCACACACCATCGGATCCTGTTGTGTAAAGCGCTAAACGCAACGATGCTACTGTTACATTTTCAACTTAAGTTGTTTAAAGATGTATTAGACAACTCTAACCTCCATGGGGTTAACATACAGAACAGTTGAAGGACCCCTGTGTGGGTCTGACTGAAGCATTTCCCCCTAGACGAGGATTTGTTGTGACGGCACTGACGATTCCTTGGTGTTGTTGGGTGTTAGCTAAAGCTAGCATAGCATATATGAAGTCTTATTTTCCAAATGTACGGCTAAATGATTGCGTACGCAAACGCGCAGTCGACGCTGTCTGTTTCGTGGTAAGCTAACTCGTTTTAGGTAGCGCGTTGAATTCATTAAATAAATGAATCGAATGAAAATGCAGAAGCATTCCTGCCACAGTTAGCCCTGAGAGCTAATGGACGACGTCATTGTCATGCCATCTATTCAGAATGTCACTTTGCACAGCCAGCGTGTCCTAGTAGCTCTGCTCTGGTCCATAGCTCCTGCTAACGCTGTGGTTTTCAACCCTTTTCACCAAGGCCCATTATTTATTTGGCATTTGAGCCACGGACACCATCTGGGGACCACTTGGAACCCCCTCAAGGACCACTGGTGGTCGTGGTCCCCTGACCACAGTTGGTTGAGAACCACTGTACTGTAATGCCACGGACTAAAGCTAGCTGCAATTTGCAACTCTAGATTTTTTTAAATAATGGGATGAATCTAGAGTTGCAATACCCTCCATTGACACCCTCCATTCATCCAATCTGCTTTTGTGATCTGCTTGTATTAAACAACGTTAAACTCACCAACATTGCAGCTGTAGGGCAAGCTTGAATTATCCTTTCAATCTGCCAAGCTTTTGTTTCATAAAAATCCACTGTGGACATGTTATGAGCTAGAAAGTCAAGAAATTCTCTGCAGGTGATACTTTTTCTAATTGTTGGAGTCGAAGTCACTGATCGGCCCTGCAATTTATTGCATTTATTATGTAATGGAGTAAAAGTGCAATATTTGCCTCTGAAATGGAGTGGAGTAGAAGTAAAGGTACTGTAAATTGAAATACCCAAGTAAAATACAAATACCTTGTACCTATATACGGCAATAAAATATAAATATATAGATTTTATGTGCTATGGACTTGTCTGAAATAAAGATGTTATATAAATGGATTTGAAAAAGTCTGTTACATTAAAACGGATGGAGGCAGGCTTATTTTTATTTAATTTTTACTTTTTTTACCGTGTCATTTCCTGTTTATTAATCGCCTAGCAACCGAGAGCTATTCTTATGGTGGTGGAGAGCGAGATCTAACTGAATCAATAAAACCCTAAACAGTCACCCTTGACAAGGAATGAGTTGAGGGGTAATTATACATAAGGTTGGGGTTGTATTTTGATGATCTGGCTCCATTCAGACTGGGTATGTTGTGACATTTCATATCTCATCTCCAGGATGCTCCGGTTCAGACACAGGTCCGTGAGGCTCTGGCTCGGCCCCGTGTGGCCCATGCCCTGCGTCCCTCTGCTGCAAGCTCACACCGGGTCCTCGGGGACTTACGGAGTGCCAAATGGAGCACTCGGCGAGAAGAACGCTACCGAATCCTCTCCAGCCACCGTGCGGGGCTGTCGAGCTCCGCAGCGCGGCAGAACCCCCAGGGAGACTCCTCCGAGAGGGCAGATGAGACGGAGCGGGATGGGAAAGAGCTGGAGAAATGCTGGGGACTTGGGGACGTGCAAGTAGTTGACCTTGTACACGAGGATGAAGAGGACCAGAACAAAGCTCCTGGCAAGGTGAGTTAATTGAATGTGTCACTTTCCATACTATGGTAGTACTGACATACAAGGTGCAGTCACTTGGTTCAGCGTCTTATCTGCTATGCAATAAAGTAAAACTCTTCCCCTGTCATTTTGGTGTGTCCACAGACCTTGTCCTCAGACCCAGAGGAGATCCTGTGCAACAACGTGAAGATGCTGAGAGAGTGTCTGAGTGTGTCCACAGAGCAACAAGGGACGGAGCACCGGGAGCAGGAGGACGAATACGTCTACGACCTTTACTATCAGGAAACGGCCACACCCGGCTGGATCCAGGACATCCTGTCCGTCAGGGCCTACGCAGACGAGGGAGAACTGGTGTGTGGATGGGCTGGATGATGGATGGACAGACAGATGAATGAGTGACGGCGTTGAGAATTGGAGTGAGTGAGTGTGTGTATATGGGGGAGTGAGCAAATTGATGGGTGAAGTAGTGAGCAGACATGGAAAACGGTCGTTAGTGATCACCCAGAATCGGTGAATGTGGGCCTGGTCATAGACTAGGGCTGGGCGATATGACTTCAAATTAGATTTTAAACTTTGGCACGTATTATAAGTAATGAACAATACAAAAATTGCTGATCTACAAGTTCACAACACGTCGTGATGGGATGCGATGTGAGCTATTTTCACGATTTGGGCACACCACCATTGTACAACAAAGTATAATGCAGGGTTAACCAGACTACTTGGTTTAGTGATTATAAAAATGTTTTATTTCCTGTCAATTTGTGTGTGTGTGTATATATATATATATATATATACAGTATATATATAAGACAAATCATAAAGTGCTTGATTATTCAGTTTTACAAGTTTTTGGTTCTAAATCTGTTTCAATATATTTTTTATTAAATGTCCAGCTGCCCTATTAGACTTTTTCATTAAGGCGTGCATTGCTTGATGCTATACTTATGGAACATGGCAACAATATCAGGTTCAGCTCAAGGTTTTAGTTTGTATCTTTTCTATCACAGGTTCCTGACCAGGTGGTTCATGAAGAGGAGGTGTATGAGGACGAGGATGATGAGAATGAGGAAGGCAACTGGAGGAACGAATACCCAGATGAGAGTGACGGAGACAGCGACAGAGAGGAGCGCTACGGTGGTATGTCCAATTTTGTGACAGTTTGCATCTATTAATCTTGGTTTTAGGCATCATAGCTTCGTTTTTTTTTTTTTTTCGTCAGTAAAAGAAAATCAGTTTTAGTCGACGAAATGAACAGTGCTCTGGTCTCCTGTGTGGCAGGTTACTGGGAGGAGGAGCACTCCTACAGCAGGAGGAGCTTCGAGTGCTATCAGAGGGAGGTGGTGACCGAGCTGAGTCGCAACGGGGAAGATGAAGATGACGACGACGCAGACCGCGCTTCTGACTGAGCCATACACTGTAATGATTGGTTCAACATACCTGTAGCTGTAGGGAGGATATCGTCGCCGTCATGTGGAAACCCTGTGTGTTACTTTTCATAAAATGTGGGGGGAAAGAATCGTTTCCAATGTAGTTATTATTTAGTCACAAGCTCTTGTTAATGCTTTTCATTGGTTCAATATTTATAAAAAAAAAGCCCAAATCACTTGACCGCTTTCACTTCAATTATATTAAATTTTATTCAAAAATATCAGATGTACAAGATATTAGTGTGCTGCACTGCGATGCATTTTGAGCTTACGTGGCCCAAATCTCTAGTGTTTATAAAATATAAAGACACATATTTTAAATAGTGCCACATTGTGATCTGTTGTGAGCTTGTAGAGCTGCATTTGACAAATTAGAGCATTCTTGCAAAGAAAAAAAAGTAGAAATTTGGAGATACGAGGTTTCTGACTGACGGCAACAATATTATTTCTGGAAGGGCCTGGCTTTTTTTTTTACTGTGGAGTGAATATGTGTGGGTGTTTGTTCCAAAGTGGATGTGCGTCAGAAATTTTGCACATTAGCGTGGTATGCCTTGTATGCTTTGTGCAGTTAACACTTACGTTTGTGAGACATGTCAATGCGTTTGCATTTTAGGGTGTTTGCATTTTGTGCATGTTTTTTTTTCCTTGTGTGGGCGTGTGTGTGCGCGCGTGTTTTTGTTTCAACATTCCTGATTGTTCTCACGAATGCCTGTGAAGTTACTTTTTTTTTGTAAATATGTAGATGTGTATAAAAAGCTTTCAAAATAAATGTAAAACATCTAAAACTGACATTATTTAATGAGGTGGGAAATGTAACGGTATTGTCAAAGTTTGTATTTATTGATAAACTCTGTAATAAATTAGAACATACAGTAGATAAGTCATCTTTAATCCCAGAGATGGAAGATGCATGGAGAAACTAAAACATTTCCATTGCAGTGAACTGAGCAGCCACGTCTGAACTGCTTCTGTTGTGGAAGAAACTCAAAGGTTATCAGTGTTATACCGGTACATAAAGGTGA
This sequence comes from Protomyctophum parallelum, assembly GCF_964188405.1. Taxonomy (NCBI): domain Eukaryota; kingdom Metazoa; phylum Chordata; class Actinopteri; order Myctophiformes; family Myctophidae; genus Protomyctophum; species Protomyctophum parallelum. The sequence continues at coordinate 30,283,416 of NC_139699.1, forward strand.
AATGGATAGAGTAGTCATACACAACTTTGCTTTGGGAGGAGTACAGCGGTTTACGATGACAAAGACACTGCGGTTATATTGCACAGAGTTGTATTGGCGCCCAACCATATTCAGTACTTGGTGTACAGTGCACTGCCTTCTGTGAGTTGGGCCAGTGAGGTCGGGTATAGTAAACAGTGGATCTCAGATACACTATGCATTAACAAATATAAAATAAATTATTTGTATTCATAGATGAGCAAGTTTCACAGCAGTGCACACTACAGCTGGAAGTAATCATTGGTGAAATTACTATTTTGCACGATGCATTGGCAAAAGTTCAATACCTGAATAAAGTTCAACAGATTGAACTGATAATTGCATAATTATGACATTGCTACATTTTATAGACTTCTAGGTTACAACACGTCAGACATTCTGGAGCTCAAGGCAGAGTGGATTTCACAGTGAAATACCAAGGCAGCAATACACTCTAATGGTGGCCCAAAACCAAAGAGCAGCAAACATCTAATGTTTTGTTCCCCTGTTCACTCAGATGAGGAACTAGTCTAGAATCTTCACCAGTCATTTACAATGCTTCAATCTGAAAGTATTCTTTGTTGACAAGAAAAGCAAGGTGAAATCTGTTATTGGTATTACAATTACACAACAGTGCTGGAACTAACATATGCAGGATATGCAGTTGGAGAATGATGTCCCCATGTGAAGATCACTCGGCTCATGAGTCTGTATAGGTGGCTTTGGCTACTTAATTTTCAGAGATTTAGGACAACTTTGGTTTTTTTCAACCACGGTTCATGTTTTAGGTTGTTATTTGAGAAAGTAAAAGATCAGTGTTCTTTTTATTTATTTGCTGCTTTCTTTAGTTTTAGTGATTTTTGACAGGGCGGGTATATATATTTTTGTTACATTTTACGTTGATTTCTTTATTATTATTTACTATAGTCCTAATAGACTCTAGGAAATTACATCTGTCCACAAAAGATCACATGAGTCTATTGAATGTGAAGAGGGGTGACATTGAGCCTACGACACAGTACTGCAGCCCCCTAGTACTCGTTCGTTCAGACAACTACTGTGGCCAGATGTAATGTAATATGTAAAAATACATATTTAGCGACTTGTTTGAATGTAAACGTATGTTTTCTCATGCCAATAAAGCCCTTTGAATTGAATTGAATTGAATTGAATGCCCCCCTGTCAAAAATAGCTAAAATCTTTAAAACGAAAAATTAACACTGATCTTTTACTTTCTCAAATAACAACCTAAAACATGAACCTTAGTTGAAAAAAACAACAAAGTTGTCCTTTAAGTCCCTAGTCCTCAATATGTACAGTACTACTCTCAAGTCTCAACAGGGAGAAGCAGCAACACACCAGTGGCCATGTAAGCTCTGCCAAAAAGCATTAGAAGAAATGTTTCATTCAGTCGTCTCACCTGCTCAGTGCAACACTGGGTTCCTGCAGTACCAGAGTTGACTGCCAATTTGAAAACAAGGCAGGGGCACTGACAGATTACAGAATAGACAAGTTGGCAGGACATGTGGACGGAATAGGTTATCACCTATTTTAAAATGTCATTTATGCAGGGGGACATCGAGTGAAACTGTAAATGACTTAACTTACTGAATTAAACTGAAACGGCAGGCTCCTAGCTAAATTAAAACAAAAAAGTCATTTTCTGACTCATAACCAGAGTTCCTCTGGATTACTCCAGAAGAAATATTGGATAGTGACTTCAACTAGCAGCGGACTGAATCCGAGTGAGTTTACAACAATTGTGATGAAGACCGAAACATCTGAAGACATTTCAGCAGAGGCAGTAAGAGTGAAATGTAATTAAAAATTACATTTCAAGTTTAGTGAGTTTAGTCCCGGACCTTGTCAACTCATCGATACACCCTTGGGGTAATAGATGGCTGAGCCTTGTAGTTTACAATGGCTTTCTCTGTAGTTCTGAAACTGTAGAAAAACATATACGTATTAAAAACAATAAGAAAACCATATTCTGTCAGTATATATGTATATGAGGCTCTTTGTACCTTCCTCAATATTGAGTATTTCTAGTTATTTCATTTGATGTCATGAGTGCATTTCCCCTTGATCATGAGAACTAATTTAATACAAAATAAACTAGCAGGAGAAGTGTAGGAAATTGGCACTTTTTGTTGTAATTTTGTCTTTGTCACCGTCCAACCACACCCGCCCACCACTTCTCCCATAGACATACTGTACATTGTGAACAATTCAGCATAATGTACAGCACATAAAATTGATAAAACCTTTCCTCCTCATCACATTAACATAGGTTAACATGTCTTATATGGTCCCCAGGGCATTGTCTGCTGTCAGGTTGAAGAAGGTTCTTGGTTAATGTCCATTTCAGAGTCTGAAATGTGAGCATGGCTATTCGCTTTTGTCCATCTCTGTGAGCACGCAGAAGCAGGTACGCTGAGTGTAGTGAGTGATACAGTCTAGAACAAGAGGCAAAGGGAGAAGAGAGATGAGACACAAGTTCATGTCACAGAATTTAGGTTTTTGGTCTATGTATTTCATCAGGAAAAAAACAAAATGAATGGCATTTAACTAAGCTGTGTGCAAGAGAAGAACACGTTTTTAATGTGTGCTTATTGTGTACATTACTGGCTGTCAAAAAAGCAGCAATGCGAGTGTTGGCACTGTGTCACTGTAAACTCACGCAGTAGCTTTGTGACGATGGGAGGACGTTTGGACTCAGGCAGATGGATGCCCAGGAAGTAGACGGGCACCCCTGATAGGGCGATGCCGATGCCAATCAGAGAGTTGACGGTGTCACAGTAGAGAGGCACTGCCACCAGGAAAAGGGCACACATACAGAACACCACTGGATACAACAAGGTCAACTGTAATGAGACAGACAAAGAGGCATTACAATCTTTAGCGTTCTGTACCGTAAATACATGTTAGGCTCATAATGTAATAATTCATATTCACTTAGAATCTAAGTGACAAAGTCTAGCCTATACTCTAAGATCCCTAGTCTAAACAGTAAAGTCTTATGCTGCATTCACATGGCATCAGGCAAGCAGAAGTCATTTTAGTGGACGGGAGCAGGGCGGTAAACAGGACGGCACGGCAGACAGAACTGGCGACAGTAACGGCAGACGGCATCAATGTTAAAATATTTAACATTTTCTACCGTTCCGTGCCGTCCAGCAGCTTTTGCCGTTTACCGTCTACCGCTTGCCTGATTCCATGTGAATGCAGCATTAGATGCACTGTTTAGGTACAAGCATGTGAAAAACCGCTCGGAAGCACCAATACAATAAAACATGATCATAAAAACATGATAAAAAAGACCAACAATAAACACAAGCCCATCGCGGGTCATAATGTAATAAAATGGTGTGCATAACGTAATAACAGAGTTCTGCATAATGTAATAATAACTTTACGTAGCCATACAGTAGTATATATATCATGTCAGTATAATGGTCAGTTTCATGGCAGTATCATGTTAGAATTATGGTCATGTCATGGTCAGTATTATGTCAGTTCTGGTATTAATTAATCAAGTCATTGGCTCTCGGGTACTGCCCAGTGCCCACACAGACCACACAACCACCGGTTGGTTCATTGGGAACCAGTTAAGATTGTTTTGGTTCCTAGTCCATGAGCCAGAGCTCCAAAATTGGAACGTTAATTATGAATTGAGTGGGCAAAAGTATACATTAAATTGTTAATTAAATTGGATATGTTTCAGTTTAGTTTTATTTTGGTCATAGAATGAACATTACATGTATTAATTTCATCATATTGTAGAGACCAAAAAGGTTTAGGCTGAAGCCAATAGCTTATTGTGCCTATCCTTTAGACGTCAAGCTGACTTTGAGAATTTTTATATATAACTACAAACAGGGGAGCTCAGTGGCCTTGTGGTTAGAGTGTCCGCCCTGAGACTGGGAGGTCGGGGTTCGATCCCTGGCCGGGTCATACCAAAGACTCTAAAAATGGGACCCAGTGCCTCCCTGCTTGTCACTCGACATCAAGGGTTGGATTGGGGGTAAAGGGCAGTCCATACTGTCTCCGACCATCAAACTTTGTCAGAAAGCTCCGGTACAACTACAACATGACGTCACTCGCAACTTCTGAAACGCATTCCTCCGAATTTTTGTTCTGAAAGCTGCACTCCCAGATGTTGTGACTCTCCGAACTCTACTTCGGAGAAAAAATTTAAGTCTGATCTTTCCGACGAAAAGTTGGGTGGTCGGAGACAGTTAACCTGACGCTGCCAGATGGGGGCGGTATTGGGTAACCATGTTCCCCAACACAGCCTTCATCTGGGATCTCTCAGGGAGTTGAGCTGACACCAATCCGTTCCGTACCGAACCAATCAGCGTGAGCTAAGGGCGGGATATGTGCGAAATCGGATGTGAAGCTATATAGACACGTCAACAGGGCTCGACAGTGCGACTAGGTACTCACATTTGCGACTAAAAATATCACCGTGCGACTTGTACAGCCGCGTCAGGTTCCTATAACGGCGGTGGGCGGCGGCCCAACACCTATCTGGCCCGCGCCCGACGCACAAGGTATGTGACTACGTGACATTTCATTCAGGACAGTCACGACAGTGGGTGCATATTCTGCTATTAAAACAGAATGCCACAGTGGGTGCAGCTGCTCTTCTGCACCCCCGGAGATGACGCCGGTGGACTTGTAAAATTAAATTTGTTGCACAGGTGCGACTACAGGATTTGACCATTCAATCGTGATAAAGACAAGTCTCTGTCTACAGCAAGTGCACATTCTATAGTCGCGGTTCTATACCTAAATTTATATTTCTGAACGGCGGTGTCGTTCGCCAAAAAGAGAAGAGCTACAAGCTAACAACGTGTCGAGGCTCAATGCGATGTTCATTTGAAGATCTGTCCCCTTTGGTCCCACCGATAATCCCACGTGATAATTGCTGAAAAGATAGTGATATAATATTTTGACATTATTTTCCACCCCTACCTCATATCACTTCATTAAAGAAAAATCACACCCAGTGAGGGGCGCTCTTGTCATCATACATCATCAGATATCATCTCATACTGGCCAATCAGAATGCCTGTTGCCTGTGATTGGTTAGCTGATTTGCTCGTTTACATATGACATACATTTTCCCTTCAATGTCAATGGCGTTTAATTTATGTCATATTTAGCAGAATTTTGACGTAATTTCTCTGTTGATTGTCAATGGCTCATTTTGAGATGTGTGGGGACAAAGGCTGTATATAGGAGGGGCTAGCGCCCCTTAAAAATACATCATTTTTCATCGTGCTCCTAAAATAATTTGTGTGCTACTAGATTTTTCAACTTAGGCGCACACGTGCTACTTGGAAAAATGCTAAGCGTCGAGCCCTGCACGTCAATATGATTGGTTGTGTTTGCACGCCCACACGGTGATAGACAGACGGTCCCATCCAATCATCTACCAAATATCTTGAAAAAAAGGAACAGCCCCGTCATCGAATTTGCTTCCGCGATCCCAGATCCCAATAAGCTGTGAAACAAATTTGTGTAGCAAGCTTCTTGGATCTGGCAGCGTCAGGTTAGGAGACAGTATGGACTGCCCTTAAGTCCCTGCGACATACTAGCGTCATGTCCAGGGGGTGTACTTGTACATCAAGCTGCCTCACGCTACAGAAACAAGAGATAGGCTCCCTATGGGCCTCATGGCTCTGCAAGGCTTACTTACAAACAGGGGGGGCACGACAGAAGACAGATTTGATCACACAGAATCCAGAGTCAAACGTAAGAAGTTATAGTTATAACATTACTTTATCATCATAGTAATTGTGTACCAAGATATGATTAATAGATATACTAGGTTATAATAATGTTCTATACTTATTATTTTAGATTTATACATTATTTTAAATGTATTAATTGAGCTACACTTCCAGTTCATTGTCCAAGCCATTAAAGTAAATTAATATATGATGATAACCCTTCCACAAAAATAAAATGATTCCCAAAAATAAAATGATTCACAGGAGGCAGGCAGTGATCACCCCATGTGCACAGCACAGTTCACACGCCTTTTCATATTTTCAATTTTTGCACATTTTCCCATATTTACAATTTTTTTAATTGTAATACAATAAATCATTGTCTTCATGTAAGTAATCAACTGGGGAAGTTTCATGGTGATAACAATCTAATATAGGTATGGTTTTGACCGTTTTGCACACTCAATTCATAATCAACGTTCCAATTTTGGAGCTCTGGCTCATGGACTAAGAACCAAAAAGAACTGAACCGGTTCCCATTGGGAAAATGGGAACCAACCAGTGGAAAAGGGGTCACAGAGTACAAAACACTAATGTTGGCCTAACATCAAAAAGGTATGGCACCCCCATATCTTCAAAGTCTGATCCAACCCTACTGGATTAAGAGCGTCTGCTAAATTGTAAATTGTAATTATTCAGTTTATTTATTCCTTTCGATCCTACCTTAAGTGGTCTGGGTCTGTCAGGCTGAGTTCGGCGGAGGTAGATCTGACCGGCGATGGACAAGCCCATGAAGAACCAATAGCTAAAGCTGTAGTAGTTAATGAGCTGGAATACATCTTCCACAGTCAGGTAGATCAACGACATGACACACTGGGAAACAAGGAGGTATTTTTGAGCCTCACATTGACATTGGATGGCTAGAGACATACCGTAATTATACTGAGAAGACAGTGTATGATGGCCACCACTAGAGGGAGACAACTGACCATCGCCGCCACAAACATCATTGTCATCATATTGTTGTCAGAAACGTCACTCCATTATTCTATAATGAATGCCCTACTACTTGATCATACAGTGTCACACAAAAGCATCAAAAGTAGCAGATCTACAAGTCCTTTTTAAAATTTGAATCCTGAAAAGTAACAGTTTTGGCTAAAATCCTTGGTTTTGATATGAAATATGCAAGGTTTTTATGTGATTTTAATGCAGTGAAATTGCAAAACATGCAGAAAGTTGTTAAATATGCGGAAAGTACTATGGGGTGAGTATAGGATTACTGTGGGATAACCATACTCTATGAAGTTTCCACCTGACAGAGACCATAAGCATAACATTGTTTTATTTTACTGACCAATCGCATGAGGTATGAAGAAACATTCAAGTTAAAATAAAGAATATATTTCTGAATTGTCGAGCCGAACATACATTTATTCAATTTATTTGAGGTTGTTTGTGCCTTGCTCAAAATGTAGAATTTCTGTTCTGAGGAACGTTATGCATTTACTTTACTTAACACTTATAGTACACATATAGTACACATGAAGCAGAGGGATGATGAAATTACCCCCCACTGTCCAAATACAATATACAGGATGTTACTGAGCTGTGTACTCACATTGAAGAGCAGGGCTGGGACCGGAGTGAACCGTGTTACGTGGATCATGGACAGAGCATCTGGCAGGTGGCCCTCACGAGAGCCAACAAAGAACAACCTACAGGACACACAGCAATGTAAACAGATATTTTAACATTCCGTTTGTAAATCTTTAAAAAACAACAACAACAAAGCTCCTTGCAACTGCCATTGGGGATAACGGTTGCAAGGAGTTGCATGTTGCAAGGAGTTGCATTGGTTTGCTCTTATCTGGCCTTATGAATAAATAAAGAAGCCGGACGACCTTTGCTGCATATCACTCCACGTCACGCTATCCCTGTTTCCTGTCTCACTCTACTGTATACTATCAAGAAAGGCAAAATAGGCCCAAAAATATATACAAAAAAACACTCACTCGTGTGAGTGAGGGGCACTCTTATCATCATACATCATCATAGATCACATTCCATGCTCAGCCAATCAAACCATCACATGTCATTCCGGCCAATCACTTTTGGCGTCTTCACTTTTATCCTCAATATATATCCTCAATAATTATATACTTTGCTCAGCCAATCAAATCATCGCTATGGGGTGATCAGCCAATCATCAGCCAATGTTTGTGTTCACACAAACCCTCAAAAAAAAGAGAGAATATACAGTATACTGTATAACCTACTGCTTATTCTAATGATCAACAATCGTGTGTGTGCAATCATAAAAGTCTGTTCATTATCGATGTTTATTATCACTCAACCACTTCAAGAGTGTTGCAGAGGACAAGAATGCACTTTCAAAACCTCACATACATAAAAAGGGCAAACACCACTAAAAGTACTTGTGTTTGAATGCTCTATAATGTAGTCACTGGGAGTGTCTTTGTGTGTCTTACCTAGACGCAGCTATAATGGAGGCGTTGAGACCTCCATAGCAGGACAAAGCCACAGCGATGGGGATGGTCCAACTCATCACTCCCAGAGTATTGTCTGCAAATGTCTGAAACACAGAAGGATAGAGCTTCAGCAAACATGCGTGTGCAGACTGTGCACACACAGACACACTTTCTGCTGTGTTTATTCTGTAACCCCCCCCCCCCCCCCCCCAACACACACACACTGTGGTGCCGATGCATATAAACACTATGGTATTGATTAATTTAATGTAGCCTACTAGTAGATGATACTTAACACTCTAATTACCACCTGTTCTTCACTGTCAAACTCATTAGTGACTGCCAACTCATGTAAACCTATTTTAAACTGTGTGAGTTAACTATAGAATAGAGTACATTTAAGGAATGACCATCTCTTGTTACGCCTGAAACTCTGTACACTCCTGAAAGTATAAAATATGTGTTGGACATGTGTGTAGGGGAGTGCTGGGGGAAGCTCTGGAGGGAGACACTAGTCTCTCTCTGGTGTGATGACATATACAATAAAAGAATGGAGTTCGAATCCTGATGGTTGAGTCCTGCTTCTTCCTGAAGTTGTTTACTTACTAATAGTAATATCAAAAACTCCCACTACAACACACACACACACACACACACACACACACACACACACACACACACACACACAACAGTGTACTCACCACAGCCACAGCATCACTGGCCAGTATAGCACTCATGTCCAGAACAGCGTAGTAGGCCACATTGGTCAGAATGTAAATGATGGTGACTATGGGCATGGAGATGGCAATAGCCAGAGGCAGGTTCCTACATACATACAGTACACAGAAGAGTATCAGAATTCTGACCTGAGATCAGATTCTAAAAATGTCTTCTACATCCTGACAGTTTTCTGAAAAAGCTATGTTTGTATGTCAGTCGTTCATAATGCTAACACCAAAAGGGGTTCCCGCCCAAAATGGGTTAAAGCAATGTTGTAATTTGGTAGAGCATCTATTTCTATACTATTTCTGTGCTCACGTCTCAAAATCACACTTTCAGCACATAAACAATATATAAAATGATGTCTATGTATTTCATTATCTTTTGTACAATCTACTTTACTTAGTTTTTTACATTTACCTTTAATCACGGAGCACAGAAGCATCAAATAAAAATCATATTTGGAAGTCTAAAACTCCCAGGAAAACCAGCTATTGTTAATAGGTAGAATACCTATAGGTAAATACGGTAGGTATTCTGCCAGCCAAATAATATGTCAAAGACTGAATCCTTCTCTTGTTGGCCTTTCAAATTTGAACTTTGTGCATTGTTATTGTTGTTCTTTGAGAAAGAACTAACTTGTTATTACCTCTCAGGGTTTTTGATCTCCTCTGTGACAAAGTTGAGGGTGTCCCAGCCAGAGTATGAGAAGAGGGCTGAGTAGAGTGCCAGCGCAATGTCCCCTGGGTCTGTGGACGACCCCTGGAAGGATGACTCAAAGTTGGCCGTGTAACCTGGATACGAAGCAGGCATGTGCAAAAGTCTATTCTTTTCAAAGCCGACTGGTTTGCGAGTTTTCTGAACAGCTACAGCAGCAATAACAAGTAACAACAGTGAAATAAAAACAGCAAACCAAACGACGGACCCTCAGCGTACACCCTGAAACGGGCAAGAAAATACACATTTGCCAATATTCTATTGGGCTGATTTACGAACAGTATCTACAGCAGGGGTATTCAACTGGCAGCCCCCTAGTGGCCCTTGGAAAAAAAATTTAAAAGTAAAAAAAGAAAAAAAGAGAGCGAGAGCTAATGAAAGTTACATGGTGTGTGCGATATGAAGTGTGAGATTATCATGACAGTAATCCTTAATCATATTCTATCATATTCAAGGGCTTTTGGAGAGAAACGAGACAGACACCAGTCACTTTAGACTAGAGTACTGCTGGTGTGTGTGTATGTGTGTGTGTGTGTGTGTGTGTGTGTGTGTTTTCAGCATGTGCTCGTTGACGCTCGTCAGTTAATGTCAAGGCATGTATGTTTATGCACTGTGCAATGCAAATAGGTCTACATCTATGTTAATGTAGCATATACTTTATAGACATATATCACCCTGTGCTCATACTGTGTACAAATGTATTACATAAATCTTTGTATTTGAACGCAAAATGCATTTTGAGAACCCTTATCTAGTTGAATACCCCTGATCTACAGGGTTGGAAAAACGACATCAGGGTGCCTGGTGGAATAGCTCGTTAATGCACTAACCACATGCCAGGGGACCAGAGTTTGAGTCCGAATCGTCTATCGTCTATCCATCTATCCCAAGGCATCCTAGGATTATATCCCACCTTACATCCCATCTTATTCTCACATTTCTAAACTCTCTGTCCCAAAAGAAGTATTACAAATAAATAAAATAAATAAATAATGATTTTGATTAGAGAAATGGAGTGATCAAATATATAGACTGATTCCGTAGCAGTTTCATAGTCGCAGCCTACGTATTTCCTGTAGGCGAAGCCGACATAGCTGCGGGGTTTAAACCCTCACCAGGCGCACGTCTTCTACTATAGTGAACGGCAGAGTGACTGATGTTTAGTCTGCCTCAAACGTTACTCTTTTACCTCCTTTTTACTAACACTAACATTATAAATATGCCCAGAACATTGAGATGAACCTGTGTAGTTTATGGCTGCTCCAACAGTAGTGGCAACATAAAAAAGAAAAAGAAAACGGAATGTAAAAATATCCACTGCGGTAGCTGAGACCAGAGCCATTGAGACGAAGCAGTGAAAGGTCCTGGAAGATACATAACGTCAGTCTTACCCAATACCCAATCTTTCTGTTTTATGAACACAAGGCTGCTGTACTTTATACCTCATACTTTAAATGCTTAGTATGAGGTATAAAATACAGCAGCCTTGTGTTCATAAAACAGAAATATTGGGTATTGGGTAAGACTGACGTTATGTATCTTTCAGGACCTTTCACTGCTTCGTCTCAACCATTACTCAATGGCTCTGGTCTCAGCCACCGCGGTGGATATTTTGACATTCCGTTTTCTTTTTCTTTTTTATGTTGCCACTACTGTTGGAGCAGCCATAAACTACACGGGTTCATCACAATGTTCTGGGCATATTTGTAATGTTAGTGTTAGTAAAAAGGAGGTAAAAGAGTAACGTTTGAGGCAGACTAAACATCAGTCACTCTGCCGTTCACTGTAGTAGAAGAGGTGCGCCTGGTGAGGGTTTAAACCCCGCAGCTATGTCGAGTCCGCCTACAGGAAATACATAAGCTGCGACCATGAGACCCGCTACGGAATCGGTCTATAGTTATATATGTAATCATAGTATGACAGTCCGGAGGTAAATTCGGTAAGCAATTCCGTGTGATGGTGCCACTCACTCACCCTGGCAGAGCTTGGCGATGCCAGTAACGATGATGACAATGAGAGCAGCAACCTTGGCATAGGTGAAGACGTCCTGCACCCGAGTGCCCCACTTCACATATGCAGCGTTGATGAACGTGAGCAGGCCTAGCAGAGAAAAGGGACAGGACCACAGAGACAGGAAGGGGAAACAGAGTAGAAGGAGGGGGTAGAACAATGTAATCAAATGACTTTAGAGCTGTCACAATTCTTTTTTCTTTTTTAAGAATTTCACTAGAGGATAGTCCCTTGAGTTGCATCAACAATACAATAACATTTTTGGAAAATGTATGAACATTTTTCAACATGGAAACGATTATGACAATTTTTCTAACTGTGATTATCTCAAATAATTGTGATTAGACAATTATGTAATAATTGTGACAGCCTATGGTGTACCACGAGTACAGTAACTGCGGGATGGTGTTACAAACAGCTGATATATAGACCATCACAGTAGAAGTATGCAACACAATATGGATTTTAAGCACACAAAACAAAGTTCAATTGAGATAAACCTCAACTCCACTTTTGAGTTTCAGATTAACCTACATTACCTGCTGATAGCAGCTTAAGAATGTAGGCACTACAGTCAGATAGCGTACTGTACATTCAAGTGAGCAAACAGCTTCATCCTTCATGGACTATTCATTAATTTGATGGGGACAAATGCACATAAATGTGGGAGGGGAGCTTCCCCCCTCCAGGAAATACATGAGAGACGTTGCATGGCTAAGGTCAGCTCAGTAGCCTTGTGGTTAGAGTGTCCGCCCTGAGACTGGGAGGTCAGGGTTCGATCCCCGGCCGGGTCATACCAAAGACTCTAAAAATGGGACCCAGTGCCTCCCTGCTTGACACTCAGCATCAAGGGTTGGATTGGGGGTAAGTCCCTGCGACATACTATAGCGTCATGTCCAGGGGGTGTACTTGTACATCAAGCTGCCTCACACTACAGAAATAGGAAATAGGCTGCCCTATGGGCCTCATGGCTCGGCAAGGCTACTTACCACCTAGCCACAGCCTGTTCAACCCGCTGCCGTACCCACGGCCAGGCAAGCGTTACAGGAGCAGTACTACCAGACTCTTGAACAGTTTTTACTTATCAGCAATTAGACAAGAACTGAGTTCTCTTCTCTCTATCCTTTTTAACTGCAATGATGAGCCTGCACAACCACGTTTTTCCACCCACCTTACTTGTAATGTGATGTGACAATAAAGATTGATTCTGATTGAGTTGGCTAATTTTCATTGGGGGGAGGGGAGGGGGGGTTACTGAAAAGAATAATTAAGATTTGTTTTACAAAATCGGACAAAACAGAATATCAAGTGACATGAGCAAAGACATATAGATAAAACAGTCTATCACACATTTTAACTACACTGGACACATGTGACATAATTGCTAAAAGCAGCCATCTCATCCCAAATGGTCAATGATAAAGGGCAACTTCAGCAACAAGCTGAAAATATTCTCAGAAAGACTGACTGATGTGATCTGACTGGCTACATTGTTTTTGGAAATATGACTGAAATAACTCATCATGTACAGTGTATAGAAGTGTATGATTACACTTTTCTCTTGATTCCCATGGTTTAAATAGTTTATAGAAAAGGAATACCAGCACTCACTTTGTGAGTATTCCTTTCTATTCTTACCAGAACCGTGCAACCGATATTATTATACTGTGAACTACTCAACTGAGTGCTTGCTTCTCCTCATTTCAAGTTAAATAGTTTATAACATCTTTACATTTTCTAGTGTAAAGGACGCACACACACGCACACAACTCCATTCACAGGAACAAAGACTGTGTGTACTACTCACATATACACGCTGCGGCGATGAACCGGGATGCCACGTACGGTGGCTCACAGGTAGGGAAGAGGGGTTGCACCAGGTAGTTGGCAAAGGTGATGGCTATGACAGCCTGGCTAGTGGGCTCAATGATCAGCAACGATGTCCAGAGACGGATGAACGCTATGAATCCGCCAAACGACTCCAGAATGTAGGCGTAGGAGGCCCCTGACTTGGTGATGGTGGTGCCCAGCTCGGCGTAGCACAGCGCCCCGACCACAGAGAACAGCCCGCCGATGACCCAGATGACCAGCGACAGACCGTAGGAGGCGCTGTAGAAGAGCACGCCTTTAGGGGACACGAAGATCCCAGAGCCGATCATGTTCCCAACGATCAGGCTGACGCCGTTGAGGAGAGAGATCTCCTTCTTTAGTTGCATGCTCTCCTTCGGCTGGTCTGGCGGAGGCGGAAGGGATAAACTGTCCGAGCTACTGTTCAGCTTCTTGGTGTCCCCGTGGCCCTCCATGGTGCCGTCGCCTCAGCAGGGGCCTGTCTGCTGCTGGCCGTAGCCCAAACACGATGAGTCAGCAGGGCTGACTGTGGACAATACCACAGGCTCTGATCTGACAAGCTCTGGAACAAGCAACCTGCCCTTTGGAGACAACAAAAGCAATAAAGACAGGGAAAGGAGTTAAAGAGAGAGTAGATTTACAGTGACAGCAGTAGAAAAAGACAGCTTGTGCAGCCCAGCCCATTCCCTAGACAAAATCATGCCTCCTCCGCCCCAGGTTTTAATGCTACTGTGATTTGAGATGTGACATTCATACTCTAACTCTAATATGACAGAGAGTGGTGTGTAGAGTGATGTCATGCAGCGTGAGGTCCAGCCAGGGCAGAGAGAGATGGGAAAGGGCCTATACAGGAGGGATAGTAGTGTAAGAAGATGAGAAAGAAGAACCCAGGGTACACTAGGTTCTGGTGTAACAAGGTCTAGAACACGGATTCTCAAAACGTTTTGTATGGCCCAATCTATGTGAAAAGAAATATAGTAGAAGAAATACATACTATTGAAATTACTCACAGTTCTCAAAAATACAGAAAGAAACTAGGCCAGTTTAAAAGAGAACTCAACAGTGAATTTTAAAGAATGTAAAAGCTTCATGATATCTCTAATCTCTCATGAAATTACCAAGCACAATTACAAACTCTGAGACATATATGCTCGTCAAATGACTATCTGGGTGATCATTCTTTCGTGTGTGGCCCACTGGCCCTCCATCCAAATTGGCCCTCATTGTGTATTGTATCTGGTCCAGATAGTACCATACACAATGTTTGGAACGACATGCTGACAGAGGAAAAAATAATTGTAAGTGACGCATAATGTGTACATTACAGTACATTAAGTTGTTTTGTGTAATTGAAATACTTTCAGTTACAGTAACTATATATGGGCACAAGAAAATGACAAGTATCGTTAATCAGCCCTAAGAAAGTCAAAGTGCTTTGTTTATTTCTGGAACACAGTTCTTATGACGCAATCTAAGATTTGCCTATGGGGATTCCACAAAAGAATAACACCAAGACCAAGGAAGGCATCACTACTGACGACCATAAAGATGATCGTAATGGACACTTTCATGATTGGCTGCCTCTAAGACAATGGGAGACTTACCCAAAAAAACTGAATGTCATAAATATACCATACTAGCGTACTCCGAGCACTGCAACGCGGAGCGAGTGGCAAGAGAAGCTAATGTTATGAGCTAACTGTAGCTACAGGAAAGACATAATGAATTGCATTTTTATAGCGCTTTTCCAAGTGCTCAAAGCGCATTACAATGGTTCATTCATTCATACATTGGGAGGTGAAGCGGCGAACAGTCGATGCCAGCGTCCTCACCAATGGTGGCAAGCTCACACCGACCAACTCATTGAAGGCAATGTAGGGTTCATTGTCTTGCCCAAGGACACTTCGACATATGGACAAGAGGAGCCGGGATTCGAACTGCAGACCCGGGGATCATTGGACAACCTGCTCTACCTGCTGAGCCACAGCCGCCACATAACAAAACACAGTGAGTGACAAAAGAACGTCGGAAACTAACGAAAGCGGGCGCTACAAGAGCCTGGCAGTTATGACTGAGTCATTCTTGTTTTTTACTAAATATCCTTATGATATTGTTGGGATGACTCTTAATGCTTTCACAACATATTTAAACATTTTCTTCTTCCTTTTGAGTGGTGCAACCACTCCATTGCAGAGCTATGTGAGTCCCTGGCTGGCTGGGTCCGTCCGAGCACAAAAATAGCGTTCGTTTGGTTGGTTTTCACCACCAAGTGTCACTGTTGCGCACGCATGCACGCACACACACAGCAACTTCTTGAAAATGTCGACTCTGCCTTCATTATAGAAAGGGGGAGGGCATTCCACAGTGTGGGAGCAACTACTGCAAATGCCCGGTCGCCCTTAGTTAGTTTAGTCGCCGGAATTTTCAAAAGGCCCTTATCTGAAGACCAGTAAGTAAGTAGCCTTGCCGAGCCATGAGGCCCATAGGGCAGGAGCCTATCTCCTGTTTCTGTGGCGTGAGGCAGCTTGATGTACAAGTACACCCTGGACATGACGCTAATATGTCGCAGGGACTTACCCCCAATCCAACCCTTGATGCTGAGTGTCAAGCAGGAGGCATTGGGTCCCATTTTTAGCGTCTTTGGTATGACCCGGCCGGGGATTGAACCCCGACCTCCCAGTCTCAGGGCGGACACTCTAACCACAAGGCCACTGAGCTGAAGACCGGAGTGATCTTGAATTAGTTTTTGGAAGCAGAAGGTCTGAGATGTAGAGAGGAGCCAGCCCGTGTAATGCCTTATATGTGGTTAAAATACTTTTTAAGTTGATTCTGGATTTGACAGGTAACCAATGAAGTGCAGCGAGTACCGGTGTGATGTGTAATCTGTGGTTAGTATTTGTATGAATCCTGGCGGCTGTGTTCTGTATTAACTGTAATTGGTGAATAGATGACGCGGTGAGGGAAGTAGAGTCCATTACAGTAGTCGAGTCGGGAAGATATAAAGCATGAATATTTTTTTCTAGGTTGAGTGGATAAAGTTGAGTTAAAAAAAAAGATGTACAGTACAAGAACATCATTCATGATTGTATCAAAGGGGGAAAAGACCCCTGGCATTAATGTGCATTGTGTACGAGGCTACGAGAGTGTGACACATCTGTGTGTGTGTGTGTGTGTGTGTGTGTGTGTGTGTGTGTGTTCAGTGCACAAGTGATTAGTCATTCATTCCACCCACCATTGCCACCACGCCATCTGCTGTGTTGAACCGTCTGACCAGATGTTGAAAACAGGTATAAATCCCCATCGCTCAGTTTGCCCAGAGGGACTTTCTCAGAATTCTCACACCTAAGTATACTCCAACTCAGACCTACTTCACCCAGGGACAGTTTCTCTAGTAGAATGTGATTGAAAGGCTGGGGTGACCTATAGTGCATGCGTGTTGGTTTTCTCTACATAACATGCCTGAGATTGAGAAAATATAAGTGCTTCAACTACAGGAGAAGAGATGCATGTGTGTGTTCTGTTCACACGCATGCACGTCCATGGTTAATGTCTGTAAAGTCAATCAAAACAAAACGCCTGTGGTCTCTGAGGCTACTGTGTCTGTAGTAGGCTGAACAACAAAGTTTAGCAGAGAGGAAACACACATTAGAAGTAATCCTTGACCTCAGCCACACATGACTTCATACAGGAGTCATTAGAGGGACACAGACTGCATGGCTGCTAATCAATCTTGCCTTGCTATCTCTTGTTATAAATGACCATTATCAAACCTTGCAATCCAATGCTTGTTGTAACCCAAGACAATGTAGTATGTAAATCATAATTAATAATGTAATAGTTTAGCTGCTTATAACAGTCATGGTTTAATAATGATTAGGCCACAAAACCTATAAAGAAAGGGTTAAGGCATTTGGTGCACTCCAAAGTGATTAGGCAAAACACTTTTATTTTCAGTGCATACAGGAGTCTATACCAACTCTGCCATACAGGTTTTGCAAAGTATTTGCAATAGCTGGCTCTAAAAAGTACAGTAACAAATGCATGTCAAAACCATACCAGTAAACAACAATTATTATCATCAAATTCAGTTATAAATTAAACTATTTGTCTGTCATTGACACAATTCTGCAATCCAAGATAATCTATAAATCTAGTAGTCTACTGTTGTCTACGGGGGGCAGAGGTAATGGTGTGTGACTTGTTATTTGAGATGTTTGTTTTCCTCCCAGGCAGATTCTTTACACAAAGCAACGGGGCAACCCGTAACCTACTTATAATTGCGAAAAATAAGAAAGTGAAAATTAAGCTAAAAAAAATAAAGACAAAAAATAAATAAAAACAAGCTAATTGCAATAGTGCGCTATAAATCCATTGATTCTAGTCGATTCCATAATGATGATGATACTGTATGATCAGCAGCAGACTGCGCCCCAGCAATGCAACCAATCTTCTCGACATCATCCTTTCTAAATCCTAAACCAACTATGTTGAATTAATGTTTTAAGATACAAAAAAATGATATTCGTCCTTCCTTCTAATCTTACATGACTTACAAGATCCAGCAAACAAGCACATAGACAGACCGAGCTCGAGGGGGGCATACGTACGTCATCATCCTTCTTTTGTCCCATGCAGCAGTAGCCGAATCCAGGTAGGACTTTCTTTCCCTCGAATAGACTTCACCGACAATACACTTTTAAAAGGAGACGCGTCTAGAAGGCAGAGTGAATGTCTTACCTGTCTAGAGGATGTGTCCTCCAAGCTTCGACAGAAGCAGCAGCGGCATCATCATGATCACATCGGTCGGTCTCTCTCTATCATCACTGTGACAGTGACAGTCAAACAACAACTGGCTGCCAGAGACCTAGCCAGAGACCAATGGCTATCACGTGACGCCGGTGCGGAGCACTACACCGAAGTTGGTTGCCTCTATCGAATTCTGAGACTCCAGCGGGATATGCTCAGTGGTGGAAAAAGTAGCCTACTCACATTTTTGTCTCCATCAGGCCGAAGGCATGGGGAGAGAGTATGTTTTGCACTCCTCTGCCCCAAGATTTCCAGAGCGGCCTGTTATAGCGCCATCAGGAGGCCGACTTTTGAAAAACACATTTTTGATATTACTCCTCCAGATTCTGTCCAAAAATCCTGCGAATCGTTACACACTATCATAGTCATGTGTTCAAGATGGATCTGTCCGATATTTCATATTCCATCCTAATTGGCTTTTAAAGTTTGCAGGATTGGCCCTTTTGAAACAAAAAGCATCAAATCATGAACTGCAATTTATGTGAAATCTTTCACAGACTTTCCTACTAGGCTGAGGAATATATCCCACCCTTTCCACATTGGTCTGTTATAGCGCCACCAACAGGTGGATTTTTGCAAAACACTTTTTTGGAACAAAATGCCTCAAATCATCCAATTGCCATCATAGCGCCACCAGGAGGCCACAACCTGACCTGGCCTGGTGGAGACCTGTGCCCCGAGTGGCACTTTTTCTAGTTTACTTAATTTTTTCAACCAAGGGTCATGTTTTAGGTTGTTATTACTTATTAGAGAAAGTAAAATATGAGTTTTTTCACTTGAAATGTACTACGCTTTTTTGGTCCGTATAGGTCCAAAGTTCACGTGTAGAAGTTTTCATGCATTTTGATCAAAGATCCTGGGAGTAGATCCATTTTAACTGTTTTTCATATAATTCAAAATGGCAGGTGATCTAAAGGTCAAAAGTCAGAACACGAAAGTTGTTCGGCATGAGGAGACACATTATGTGTATCAAAGTTGCATTGCCAACGGTCAAGCGGTTCATGAGATATGCACGTTCAAAGTTTGCATTTTCAATTGAGTGCTATAGTGCCACCATTTGGCCAATCGTCATGGGCTTCGCATAGTCAAGTGGCTATGGCCGTAGTAGTTCTGAAGCAGCGGATTGTGTGTCCCTGGTTTCTCCCTAATGGTACTGATCCAGGGTAGCTACTGGGACGTAAGTCGGGACTTATAACCCCGGCTGGATCACCCGAGTGAGGGGTAAGATGTTGTGAGACCCGAAACCCAGAGGACCTTGGGATACATCACTGAGGATACGTCCAGGTGTATTCATGCAATGTTTTTTAGTGTGATGAATTGAAAATGGAGGACCCTTATCAAGTCTTTGCTTTTACTCTACAAATTGATTGATTCAATTTTAAATCAATCAATTGAACTAGTAATTCAATCAATTGAACTATAGTGTGTCTGAACATGAAAAGGAACACACGGCACGCAAACATCTTAACAAACTCACAGAGTTCGGCGTAACACCTGCATGGAGTGACTTGAGTAGGCCTCACTTTACTGTCACATTATTTTAAAGCATTAGTTTCATTTCATTAAAATATGGATGCAAAATAACTTTTTAAAACTCAACTGCAACAAATCAGAAATCCTTCTCATCGGCCCTAACTCTCTCACCAGCTCCACCCAACTTCACCCTCAACATAGATGGCTCCACTGTTACAACATCCCTCCCCCCACATCCGTAACCTTGGTGTCACATTTGACTCCACCCTCTCATTCCTCCCCCACATAAACCAGATCACCAAAACCGCCTTCTTCCACCTCAGGAATATCACCCGTCTCCGGCCCTCTCTGACCTTCCCTGCTGCCGAAACCACGCATTCATCACATCCCGGATTGACTACTGCAACAGTATCCTCAATGGCACCACCTCCAAAGTCCTCAACAAACTACAACACGTGCAAAACTCCGCTGCCCGCCTGCTCACCAGTACACGCTCCAGAGACCACATTACACCCATCCTCCACGACCTACACTGGCTCCCCGTCAAACAAAGAATTCACTACAAAATCCTGCTCACCACCTACAAAGCTCTCAATAACCTGGCTCCCCCGATCTTCTCGAACCATATGTCCCCCTCCGCTCTCTCAGGTCCAGTGAAGCCAACCTCCTGAAGGTCCGCAAGGCCAAGTGCCGCACCTGGGGGGACAGGGCCTTCTACGTTTCGGCCCCCAAACTCCCCAACCATCTCAGGGCTGCTCCCTCTCTCCTTTCTTTTAAAACCTCACTCAAATCCCACCTCTTCAGGACAGCTTTCCCCAGCTGAGGTCTGGTTAGGATGCCCCCCCCCCCCCCCCCCCTTCCCTCGTTTATCTTTTTAACCTTGTACTGTTGTTGTTTCTGCTATGTTTTGCTCTTTTGTTTTCTTCCTAATAAAGTCTGTTCCTATGTAAAATTTAAAACGTGAGACATCAGAGGGGTTTAATAACAAAATTATATTAGGCCTATGGTCGAATATGACATCAAGGCATTTAAGTAATAAGTTGTACTAACCGCGTCCCGTCCCCCCTGTCCCACACAAGTGATACTTCTGTCCCTCAAATGAACAGTTTAGATCTGGTCACCCTGCCTCACTGTGTAAAGAACAGATATGCAATTAGACTTGGCCTGCTAAGAAGCAGTCTTTGAATGGAATGTGCCATCGACTTGCAAGTTGAGGTTTCAAGGATGTAACTGTTTAACACATTTGACATATGCCAGTGAGTGTACAAATTGATGTGGTCACATATACCTGTCTGTTATATCTGGCCCCCCAGAAGAGTGTGCCTGAACATGAAAAGGAACACCTACCCATGCGTGCACGACGTGCACACACGTGACCTTATAACAAACTTTGCGGACTGTGCATCATACATTCATTCAATATCTCCTTGCCCTGAGCCTGACTGTTGTCTTGATGAATTGATCATATTTTGTTTATAAAAATAAAGATAAATTACCCCTATCCTACTACTGTACTTTGTCAAAAAGGAGTGGACATTTTTTATGGGAAACAAGTACAAACACGCAGCATGTTTGTGGAGAAAAATAATTCTAAATGGAGTACCTCTAGGGAGGAAACACATAGACAGACACAGATAAGATGGGGAGGATGGCCGCACAGGAAAACAACACATCTCAAATATGCTTACTGTGCACTACTACTTAGATTGTATACGCACACTCAACAAAGCATGGGGTTGCGTTTAGTTACTGCTGATTTCAGTTTTCAATTCAGTTTTCAATTTACAATTGTTAAATGTATTAAAGCGTAAAGCGTTTTGACGAAACAAATAAACAATTCCGACAATGAAAACACATAGATAGCCGAGGTAACAGACTATTTTCACTCCATAACGTCCATATCAATGAAAATCATTGCCTCCAGTGATTCCAGAAGCAAGAGGAAAACCTTGTATCACTCTGTGTGATCCCTGTTAAGGCCATAATACATTCTTTGACTCCTTCGGTCTACACATAAATCTAAGCATAAAATTCCTCATGCATGCATGACATTACTAGTCACAAGTATTTCACTTGACAGGTCCATCTTGGGAGTTCCAGGAAATTTTTAAAAGCATTATATGACACCTGACCTGAGGTTTTTTCAGTTTAGCACTGACTGCTATAACAGCACCACAAGTGAGCTTTTGGAGCGCAATACGTTCTAAAAATCACACCCGTGTGACTGTGAAGTGCTCTTATCATATCAAGCTCTTATCATCGTACATCATCCATTCATTGTCAATGGGAACTTTGTGTAGGACAAAAAGTTGATTTGTTCGACTCTACACTATATATGATGTGAATTCTCCATTCATTGTCAATGGGAATTTAATCTGTGTAGGACAAAAATAGCCGATTTGCTCGTCCACATATTCTCCATTCATTGTCAATGGGAATTTAATGTTTGTGTAAGACGGAAATCTACACTATAGCTGAATATAGGCTAGTGCCCCTCAAAAAGTGCTATGACTGTGCACATGTGAAATTTCCGTGCTAGCATGTTGACTTTCCCATCTTTGTACCCTAATGGAAAGGGGGTACACAAGCAAATGGCCGTTTATCCTTCTACCCTAATGGAAAGGGTGTACACAAGCACATGGCCGTTTATCCTTCTACCCTAATGGCAAGGGGGTACACAAGCACATGGCCGTTTATCCGTGCACACAATTGCCATATTTACTGTACAAATATTACTTTTGTCAGACAGTTATTGCGCAACATTTCGCTGTGATGCAAATTACATCACAACTTCCCCACTCCCTCCCCTTTCCACTGCACACACACAGCGCAGCAGTACGGTACAGCACAGTATGCTACAGTACGGTACAGTACAGCCATATACACTAGGGGACAGCACAGTACGGGAAGGCACAGCAGTTCTGTACAGTACAGTAGGCTACAGTAGAGTACAATACAGTATGGTCCAGTACCGTACAGTATGGCACAGTTCAGTATACCGTACAGCACAGTATGCTACAATACGGTACAGTACATTATGGTACAGCACAGTGCAGTAAGTACAGTACAGACTACATAGAACAGCAGTAGACTAGAGGACAATAGCACAGTACAGTACATTACAGTACAGACTACAGAGGAGTACAGTACAGTACAGACTAGAGGACCCATAGAAAAGTGATGGCATTTGCCACATCCCCCCCCCCCCCACACACACACACACCTTTTTTCCCCTACTATATTTTTTATATTTGAATATTGGATTTGTATTATTTTATGCTGCTAGAAATGTTGCTTCTATTGTTTTCAGTAGTTTAGTAACATGGCATTTTATTTCACTGTAAAGCACTTGTTTACCATGTTAATCCCAATATGACCACCACCCCCCCCCCACCGCAGTGTCTTTAAATCACTTGTTTGAGCAAAAAAAATAAAACTCTGAATTTCTTTTGACATAAACCAGACCGTTAGGTCATTTGGAACAGATTTAACTGCTTCCATAGTTAACACACCCTGAGGCAGCATTTAGTAATCATTCCATAAAAAAACCTTTAGGTTCAACGCATCTTTTTTTTTGGCCTACTAGTTATTTTTTTATTTGTATGCCATTTTATTTCCTAATCTTTATTCTTCTTGAATGCTTTTTATACCATGCATCAATAGGATGGGTATTGGTCAATTGGTTTCATGTTCTACTGTAGAACTCACAAGGGGGGGATTGACCATAATCGCTTAACACCAGTACAGTAGTATAAAATTCACTATAGGATAGTAAAATGTAACAATGTAAAAACCAGTGAAGTGACATTGTACAGAACATACTAGCGCACATTTTGTGCAGTGCTTAAATACAACAGTCAGTGTTATACTTTTTATAACTAGTCAACATTGTAACGGACCCGCAGTCTACCTTTTTATTGTGATGTTCAGGAAGTGTTGACATGCTGGCCCTTTAATTTGACATGGGTCTAGTTAAGGATAATTGGTGATTGGAACCCAGGTAGCTCAGCTGTGGAGGTGGAGACTGGTTTAAAACAGTCCTCCATGGTTGAGCATCAGAGACACAAGGACAAACATTTGTTCATTATGGATGGAAAGGAGCCAAAGTAATAGCAATGGAACGTACAAACGTAAAGGAGAATTGGAACAAACCATGGACACACTGACTCAACAATTAGCACCAAGCTGGAAAAGGGACACGGTGAAAATCTTTTGTTTATTATGGTCCGATGGTCTTGTTACATTTTTTTGATGTTTATTGTTTTCATACTGTTTGATATCTGCACTGTATGGATTTTATTGGTTATGTAAATATGGTTTAAGTGAACAGCTTGTGCTTATATATGTCGTTCATTGATTATTGTCTGATTTATGATGCATATTATGTTTTTCTTATTTTAGTTCTACGGTGATTCACTAATAAAGCAACTTAAAGGTATATTCAGTGATTTCACTCAAAAAACCTTAGGTTTCGTTTTTGGCTGTGGGACCCAGCCTTTCGTCCAATCAGGATAGAGAGTCAAAAACGAAACCTAAGGTTTTTTGACCCCCAGGTGTTAACTGGGGACAGGGAGGAACTCCTTATATGGCCAGCACACTCTATAGTAGGGAGGATTATCACAAGAAAACAAAAAAATAAGTGATATTTGAATTAAGTGAAATCACTGAATATACCTTTAAAATCATCAGTCAGTCTTCAACCTTTCATGGCCAGCTGGGTCCTCTACAAACATTCTTTATGGAGAAACTACTGACTGCACATAAAAACACACACAAAAAACAAATCAACAAAATAACTTAAAACACCTTTCTTTATTTTTCACACGTTTCTAGACTCCTCTGGGTGTTTTGAAGTTCATTCCAATAGTTGGCTGGGTGACTTGAAGGTTGGAAAGGCCACCAAAGTCCTAGGACAAAAACATATTCTAGAGTTAACGTCTTATATACACAGGTCATCATAGGCTGTGGACAATTATTATGACTAGCATTTAGACAAACGGGGATATTTAACGGTTTAGAAATAGAGGAATGGAAGCGTTCTGTTAGTGGCTCTTAGATGGGTGCCCTTTGGTGAAACAGGTAAAACCATATAGACAAAAGGTATCCTTCCTCCAAGTAGTACTGCTTGTCAAAATGTGAATTGGAGACTTGAAAAGAAAATAATCCAAGGCACGTCTTTGGTGAAAAATTAAATCGTTTATTTGATGATGAGCAAGGCAAATAAATAACAGGACCTGTAACATAACAGGACCATATTTAATGCTCTCAATTGCATATGCCATCATGTGACAAATATAGACCACTCAAAAAGGATTTGCTTTGGTAGCAGCCTTAAGCTGATCTGTATTATGGTCTGGTGTCTATCATCTTCTTGACAATAAAACATAGATTCTCTAGATCACCAAAATGAGCCACGGTGATTCCATTTTCTCTGCTGAAAACGTGCGTCCTCGACCAATTGACTGTTCAGTCAAGCATACTAATACCATGGTCAGTACACCAGTTACTAGTAGTTTTGGCACTGTGTGGTTACTGACAATTGCTGCTGGAAAATGAAATCACCATCTCAATGAAGCTTGTTAACCAACGGAAGCACAAAGTGCTCAGAAATCTCCTAGTCAAGTCAGTGGCTGTGTTGCTAGACTTGATAAAACGGAGTGCATCAACACTCAAAAGTAACGCAGACAAAGTATTGAAATATTTCACATTATGCACAATAAATATAGATTCTAGCGTTATTCTAGAATAACGCTTTAGGCAAGGTTGTGCAGATGGGAATAAACTAGTGCTGTCAGGCGATTAAAATTTTTAATCGCGATTAATCGCATGATTTGTGTAGTTAATCGCAATTAATCGCAAAACCTTTTTTGCTCTAAATTAAATGATGAACTGAAAGAAAACGCTGTGTAGAGATGCTCCGATCAGGTTTGACAACATTAATGTTACTTTTTTTATTTACCTTTTTTCCACATGACGTATGAAAAGACAAGTGCAATATGCATTATTTTATGGCTTGCCCATTTTTTCTATAATATATATTCTGTGAAATTAGCACATTCAACACAAACAACTGTTTCCATAAAACAAACTAACATAGGCTACTTCTCTATAAGCAGAATCATGAATAGGCCTATTTAATTTGTACAAAAGGAGAAGAGAGAGAGCAATGTGTTTGTGGCTCAAACTTTGTCTAATATTGTTTTAGAGCAGTGGTTCTCAAACACTTTCATGCCAAGAGCAAAGGACCACAATATTTTTTCAATCTACAAAAATAATCCCAAAATCGCTTATAAATTAAATTACTTACTAATCGCTTATTTGGCAACACTGGCCAGAAACGACCAGTGTTGCTTCTTTTTGTCTTATTTTGTATAAACCTAGGTGGCTTGTTTCTGCCATAGAGTTATACTGGCAACACAGCTAGCTGCTGCTGCTGTTGCTCCGTCTCGTCTCTGTGTGTGTACTGTCAGTCCCTGCTCCGTGACTGGGAGATGGGACTGTCGATAGTCTTGAATAGAACTTTCTGTTACAGTTAAATCAATATAAAAGTACCACACAACTGAAAAGTATCGCGACTGTGACCGCAAGTTAGAAACGTGTGTGGCTATAACGAGGCACAGCTGTTTACAATGCGATGCTAAATTAACAGCGGGGGTTTTGCTTTGGGTCTGGATGGATGAATTCAATTACACAGGTTTCTCAAGCTTTTTTGGACTGGAACGTACACGAGCAAAACCTTTGTGAAATGTAAATGGAAGGCTGTTACTCCACTTTAAACATCCTAACAAGGGGTCTGGGAAGGGAGTGCATTGCAGGAACCAGTATTCCTCAACATCCCGCCTGCCAATCGCTGTGTTTTTTTTGTTGCGTTAATGCGATAAAAAAATTAGTGCCGTTAATAAGGTGTTGCGTTAATGCATTAATAACGCGTTAACTTTGACAGCATTAGAATAAACATTTTAATCAACATCTTATAAATCCCAGCAAACTGGACATGGCTCTAAAATAAAGGCAAAGCACTACTTAACAGATAATTCAGAGGCAAACAAGCATTACAACTTTGCTTGTTCACTTGGCTATAGCCACGTTTGGAACAGGTTATCTGGTCTGCAAGATGACCGTTTCTATCCATGTTGCGGATCATTAGATCCCAAATGTAACCAGTGAGAAAGCCAAACAAGATAGTTCCACACTTACCAGCAACTTCAACATCTCCTTGGTGTCTGGATCAACCTCAATGAGCTCCTGGTCTAGAGCAGAAACCTGGCAAAACAAGATTAGTAGTTTAGCTCATCTCATAGCCTTCTCATCTACTACATACAAACAAGACACTTATTTTTCAGGCATTTCAGAGCTTCTCATTTAGTAAAAACAGAAAAAAAAGATGATATCAATGTCTTTCTCCCTATTAACAGTCTCACCACAGGTCATGTAATTTAGATTAATCTGCTGGTGCTATACGAAAATCTAACTGGAGAGAATGCTACTGGTATTTTCCAAACTCATTTTGCAGACGTTTAAAATAACCATTTGTGGATGCCCAGATGTAATTTTCAAGATGCCTTAGAACATCCAGACCTAAGAAAATGTAGCACCTCCTCAAACATGATCACTGATGTGGAGATAAGCAGGGTGTGCTTAGATACAGACCTCTGGGACATAGTTATCCCTTCGCTCTCTCTCCTCTTCTTGGAGCTTGATGGAGATGCCTCGCACTGGGCCCCTCTGGATGCGCTTCATCAGATGAGTGACATAACTGACACACACACACACACACACACACACACACACACACACACACACCTTATTACACTGAAAGACATTTCCTCCAGTTTTCACCTCTCCATTGAGTTTTCTAATGGCTGGTTAGTTCTTTTTAAATACTAGTAATTTACATAACATTTTTGTTCATATAAACTTGAGTCAAGACACCAAATTCTCAGCAGGTGGAGGGGGATTTTTGAACTGAACAAGCTGACAATGCAGGTGTGTTTGAGCTACTTTATTTCTCCGAGGACTGCTGATGGACTGGCAAGTTACAGCCTTGGGACCAGGGCATCTGCACACTTCTAAAAATGTAATGCCTTGTAAGAGATTTTTAATACCTCGAAAAAGAAACAAAAAACATTACTGTGGCAAAAGAAAACTGAGTATAGACAACATTTCATATCTCAAAGTTGTTGCCAAATATCGATACAATGGGTAGCAGAGAAACAGGTGACTTTTCATTTGTCATTGGATGGCTTTAGCGGCCGGTAGGCTATATTCAACAGTCCACACAAGGCGCACATGTACAGTGTAGTATCATCTGATTATCTATGTAATTTTACAGAGAATATTGCCACAAACTGTTCGGTCAGTTACAGAAAATCAAATTATGCTACTACAGCTATGCCGTGTTCAGACATCAGACCATATAGTAAATCAGAGATATTTTTACCCAGCAATCTTGTTGCGCAGTGGTTTGCTGGGGATGATGGCAATCTCCTCGCACACCCTTTTGTTGGTGTGGAAGTCATTTCCAAGCCGCGTGTAATACTTCTCAATAATGACCCTGGCGGCCTTCTTAATGGTCTTTGTCCTGACACGACCCTGAGGGCAAATACAACATTATCAGCCGATATCATATCTGTTTCATGTCAAATTACAGTAATTGGAAAAATGAGTTGCTCATGTTTAATGGGGATCTTTCCGGACCTTATTTCATAAAAACCTTGACAAGCAGGGCAAGCATACTACATGCAAACCAATTTCTTTAGGGCAGTGGATGTCAAACCTTTTAATTGAATGGACCCGCAAAAGTGTACTCATACACTCAGATTTACAGACTTGATTGAGGGTCCATTTGGAACCCCCTCCGATGAATCCTGAGGGTCCCAGGACTCTATTCCTATAAACTGAAAATGGTGGACCCTGTGGTAAACAAGTCTTAGTGCTTTATCATGGTTTCGTCCACAAAGTAGCATTTTTTTTATTGACTTGTGCTTTCATTTGAAATGTACCTATTCTACAATCTACATACTGAAATAAAAATGTCAATCTATCTCCAACTTTGAGAACCACTGCTAGCCTAGAGGGGGGAACCCAACTCAACTGCACAGGTTCATTATTAACTGATCCGATTCACATCACTCACTGCCGACAAGCAGGACAAATGAGTGAAATACTGTACCCAATAAAGATCCCATGAACAGCGTTTACTTATGGCACCATCTGAGGACCAACATGCTAACCTAGCCTTGGGTCAAGAAGACTGTATACGAGTCTTGTATCAAGGCTACATGCTAACCAAGAGGGCTAACATTTGACAGTCTTGACAGTTACAAGAGACATAATAAATATATATTATCAGACAGGCCAGTAAATATGTTTCGCGACTGAGCCATACAGGTTGGTGGTCATCTTCCTTTACATACGTTATTCAACTAAATCGTCAGTACAGGTTTATGGCTTCCGAAGTTCCGACGCTTGAATGTGTCCCAAGTCGCTTCGGTGTTTTAGTGTTCACCGGACAAGTTAAAATGAAATAAATATGACATTCGAGTCGGCTAAACGAGTCGTTAATAAAGCAGCCAGATAAGGTAAAGCATCGTATGTGCAAACCCATGCTTTTATACGTTGGATGGCCTGCCAGAATATAAAGATTGAAAAGGATTGTGAAGTGATATGTTTCTAGGGATACCCACCATGTTGGCTTGGACAGGGGGAAGAGAAAAAAGGAAGTTGTTCACGGAAGTATATAGTGAACGACCAAACAGACGTCCCCAAAATTTAACATCGCCGACTAGCGGTGGAGATCGGTAACTGTATATGAATACTTCAGTAACTTTTAGGGCAAATTACACTCATATTATATTGTACTTTTGACCTCGTTGTGTTGTGTTAGGGGGTATAAAGAACAGTGGGTTTAAGTGCAAATAACAGAAATACTTTTTGTATTTGCCAAAATAGAAGTAGGCATTAAAAAAATAGAACAAATTGGGACAATAATAATAAATAAAATAAAAATCTTGCAAACAAATTATTAGTTACTCATGCAACAAACTTACTAGTTCTACATCAATCAGACTGTTCAAATTGAAACGCATGTGTTGGTCCTCCTCAACATGGCCGGTGTAGGACTACATTAACCAACAACCATTGAGGTTAAGAACATTTCAGGCTACTACAAATATTTTAGAGATCAATCTGGCACTGTAGGTCAGTGGTTCCTAGCCCTGGTCCAGGGCTTACTGACCAGGGCTAAGTGGTTCTCAAACCTTTTCGTGTCAAGGACCCCCGAATTGACACTTATTAGCCCGCGGACCCCCATTTAAAAACATATGCCAGGGACCCCCATAAGAGAACATTTTTAGAAGTGATTCTCAACCCGTTTAATTTCAAGGACCCACAGTTTGACATGCATTAGTCTACGGTACGGACCCCCATTGAATGGCTTTTTGGTTCTTATAGTCCATGAGCCAGAGCTCCGAAATTGGAACGTTATGAATTGAGTGGACAAAACCATACCAGATTGTTTGTTAACACCATGAAACTTCCCCAGTTGATACAATGACTCTGTAAATTGGGTTCGCCAATGAGATTGAGACATGAGTTTTCCCCCAAGCATAATACAAGTTTATTTAAGTTAGCTCAGAACAATGTTGCAATAGCACATTAATTTATTATTAATATATATTAATGTAGATGCAATGGAATTAATTTCTAAAACAAACCACAAAACATACAAAAGAAATGGTTCAAATAATAAAATCAAATGCTAAAATCAATCTAAACAAAACAGCAGTGGTGACATTTAAGGAAGTGGAAACGACAGACATTTAGTACACTATAAACAAATAAATCATTGCAAGAACAATTTGATATAATGTTATGAGTGTTTGTGTTCATTCATATCTTTCTCCCCTCTGGCACATGAGCTCATCACTCCCAGGCACATGAACTCACCCTGGTTAGGGTAGTAGTAACAAAATAATAAAAATACTTATTTAGTACAATGATCTAAATTACATCAATTCACTGCGTTACTCACCAAAAGTAGGGAAAAGATTAAAACAGGAGACCCAGGCCAAGTCTCAGGACCCACAAACACCAAGCAGCCAGTCTAGGAAGGCCCTTGAGGCTCAACTTTGCCTGGCTGCAATTACTTACCGGTAGTAGGTACACGAAGACAATGATTTATTGTATTACAAATTAGATTTAAATATGCAAATGAGGCATTATATAGGAAAATATGCTAAAAATAGAAAACATGAAAAAGCTACTACTGTGGAAGGATTAGCATAGCCTATATTCATTTACTATAGTTTTGCCCACTCAATACATAATTAACGTTTCAATTTTGGAGCTCTTGCTCATGGACTAAGAACCAAAAAGAACTGAACCGGTTCCCATTGGGAACCAACCGGTGGAAAAGGGGTTTAGTTGCAGACCCATATAAGGGTCCATTTGGTTCCAAACTACCATTTAGCTGGGGACCCCCTGGAACTAATCAAGGACCCCTGGGGGTCTCCGGACCCCACTTTGGGAACCACTGATGTAGGTGATTGGTGAAGAATGATTATGACATTATCCCATTTTAACTTTTACTTTGCTAAATGGACCCAACATTAGAAACACTGTTTGAATATCAATACAAAATAATGTATCAAAAACACACACACATACAGAAAAAGGTGAAGAGATTTTTGTTTTTTTATTTTACATAAAAAAGGGTGCAAACTGGAGTTTCCCTTTAGGTGAGGAGGGAATCAAAGGTGAATTTGTAAGGATCACATGTGACATTTTTCATATGAATCCAAAGAGGAAAAAATAGGCATCTCAGATAAAAAAGGACCTTTGCCTTTCCACAGCTTAAAAAAAAAAGGCTCCATCATAATTGAAGCCCTTGACTAAGTTAACTCATTCAAATAATTTTTTGGAAGTAACATTCATATTTCAACACAATGTATTTACAGTTTAAGGATTTGTCTTAATCATAGCTCTGAAAAATGCTGAGGGGAGGGATAAACTCTTGGAGCTGTACAGTTCTGTTGTCCACAATTTAAAAGACAGAAAACTCAAATAATAAATCCTTTATATGGGATCAGACAGAAAAAAAGACTACAATGGTGAACCTCTGTACAATTGTACAATTTCAAATTATTTCATCACAATATTGCAGTAAAGTCACCCTAAACCTTTCCCCATAAAAAATAAAAAAATAAAAGAATACAGTAATTCTAAGACAGTATACTACAGTACAGCAATAAGGAAAAGTGCCAGAGAACCCAAACAAGACCAAAGCTATTAATTTCCTCCTTGTTTAATATTTTGCTTTGATTTAAGCTTAATTTACACTCAGGTGCACGACCGTGTTGCTAGACAAAAAGACATAAGGACATTTTGCAGTTGAGTGACTGCTATTTGACAATAACTAATTCTAATAAGATATTTTCATCAAGTGACACATTGTGCATAAGTCTAAATTAACCATACACTCCTGGATAACAGAGGAAACTGGATTACACAAGACCAATGTCAAACAAAAACAATGAGCACAGAGAAGCAATGTTTGACTTATAGTAACTATATAAGAAATAAGAACTGAAATGGAATATGCTGTGGTGGTGGTCACAAGATGGTAAACGTCTTCTTTTTTACATGAGGACTGGAAGCCCTTGCACTTTATTGATCTAACAGTATTAGCCCCACAGGTGACTAACACCATAAAATTCACTACACAGACTATTGTCATCTCCAGACAAGCCATGCAGATACACACTATGCAGAGTAATCGTATATCAGTCTGGATGAGGTCTAAAGAGGAAAAAGTAAATACATATCCATCATTTCAACAATAGGCTCAACTGTGACATAACAGATAAAGCAGACCATGGCTATAGGTAAATGGCAAAGATGGCCAGTCACATATGGATGTATTTATATATTACAAAACCGAGTGAAGCCATTAGACAAAAATTAAGTTGCAATATTCCTGCAACACATTCAACACTTTCCATTTAAGAGCACAAACACTTCCCAGCACTGGACTGAACCATCCTATTCTAGGATTTTCAAAATGACACTGGACACAATAAAAATGAAGGACACAAGTTAGAATGAGGTGGTGAAAAACATTCAACTTCAACATTTCCTGGCACAGGTAAAGGCATGGGCTAGTAGTCTTGGGAATGGCATGAGGAAATTCAAGGGAACTTTGAAGGCTATTGTCTGGATATCCATCTCACCACACAAGAATACTTTGAATAGTCTTAAGAAGCTGGTATGCAGCTGTATGATTTCCACTGAAGCCTTGCTGGGGAGGACCAGTAGGCAGCAGATGGCACCATTTTCTGTAAAGATGATTTATTTGAACCAATACTGTATCACACCCATCACTTCTGAGACTTAATTTAAGTAGACCAGATAGGCTGAGCTAGTTTAACAGCCACTCAAATGTTGTAAATCATGACTGCAAGTTTGAGGTACAGTATTTTTTTCCCACAGGTCAAGATTAAATAGATTATTTCATGTTCACACAGACTATGCTGAAGAACAATTCTGAACACAGCTTTGCAGTGTTCTTGTGAACACTGGCTATGTACATTTCAAGGTATCCAATAACACATACATGGAAACAACAGAAACAGGTTTGGCATAGGAAAGGGGGGTTTTCACTCGCTTAATCTAGGCTCTACTGTTATCAATAATTTAGTCTCAAATCAGCAAGTAGTCTACTTGCCACTCCCCTGAGCAAGTAGGCCTACTGAAAATCCCACTGCTTCAGGGTAATTGGTCATTCTCACCACCTAGCACAAGCATCCAGAAGCACAATACTCATGCCCAATACAGTCAAGAGGCACTAAGGCATCTTAAAGAAATGAATACCGGTCATTCAAAAAGCCTATTTTCCCATTTCCCTAAAATGCCATCTCTGGAATCACCATACTGATAAAGACAAAAGCAAACAAAACAAAAATCCAATAGATTTTTATATTCAAGTACTTTCAATAAAACAATAACTTAGACCCCAGAGCAACTGACTTGAGTAACCAGGGTTGGAAAAACCAAAAGCTATACAGTGTTATTACACATAACAAGCGGGTTTATTTACTGGTTCACAGAGCCAGTTCGCAACATCTACAACATAGGTATCTCTAATATGCAAGGTGGCTGAGCAGGTGCACCAAAAAAAACAATATGCAACATTCCACTGAGAGTTGATTCAGAGGTTGAGTGTATGCATGTATGGGGCGCATGGCACTAAAGGATAAATATAAAAAGATAAAACCCCCAATTTTGTTAGAAAATCCAATCACCCAGCATGAAGGCCTATCATACAGGTATGAGGGGCAGCAACAATGAGATAAAGTAATGAGCACTCAAGTACAGGATCAGGGAGGCAGGGTTCTTGTCAGGAAAATCAAATGTAGTGCAGTCACGCTTTTTATCTTCGTCTTCCTCACTTTCCCTGTACAACCATGGCCATTTGGAATGAAAAACAAAACAATAATTTGTAAAGTCACATTAGCAAGAAAACAAAAATTATTAAATTACCAAAAAGAAAAAACATTTGCTCAAAACATTCAAATAAAATTAAGCCACCATGCATGGAATTACCTCTGGGAAGGCATCAAGAGGATAGGAAAGGTGACATTATCAAGGGAACTTATTTCAAGGCAGTCCTCCATAACACATGTACAAATAAAGAATAAAATAATAAATCAATTTTAATTAAAAAAGAAACTATAGTGTACACACATTGTATTTGTCCAGCTTCTGTGACCTAGGATCAGGGTTCAGCCGATTTCTTTAAAACATCGTGGAATGCATTGCAGCACTGCATTAAGAGGGGTAGACACTTACTGTATTAACATGATCTTAGATCCACCCAAAGTTTCATTTGGCATCATACTCTGGGGCCATGAACTTCAGCATAAGTGAGTGACTTATAACTGCTCTAGTGTACACCAATGGGGAGTACAGGTACATGGTGCCAAACATTGGGTGTCATTATGCAGACCCTCATCCTGCCACCATGCCCTACTGGCTGTGATGTTGTGGTTTGGGGTTAAGGCATTGGACAGTAGTGTAAGGAGACTGGATCTCAAAAGCACATTGCACCATTGTCTCGTTTCTCCAAAGTAATACACTCCAGCCATGTATAAAGTCTGTTAGTTGACGTCACATGATTAAGGTCAAAAATGTCTTTTAGAAGAGCTCCAAGTCCACCTAGTTTGGTCAGTTGTATTTTCTGGTGGTTTCCTTCCCATGGGCTTGACAGTCTGTAAATGTCTCAATGTCATTTGCTTTTCTGTCCATACATTCAGTGTGTATGTTTAAGAATTAGTAAGAAAATCAAGGATGAAAATCAAGAGATAAATAGCATAAATAGTATTTTCTTTAGCCAACTTACAAATCTCAAAGTTGTTGCTCAATGAAAATCCACCTGGACCAAAACTCCACGAGTCAAAGACGTTGTAATGTATTTTGACAGTTATGGTTACGGGGAGTGCTGGCAGCTTTAGACAGCCTGGAGAAAACACAGAACACATGGTCTCAGCCCATGTCCCAGTGCTATGTCTGACCCCTTTGGAGGAAAAAGTGCAGGGGTCTAGTGACATAATGATGCACCCCGACATGCCCTCTGGACGTATGTTCAGTGTTTAAATAGATACAGTTACACTCTAGGTTCCTCACATGTTCAGGTTTACATTCACTTCAACACCAGAAATAATGTGGGAGCGTTGTGCCAAAACAAGTTAGCAAAGTATACCAGAGGCAAACTGCACTCCATTGGGGCTTGACAAAGGAACAGAAAGATTGCATTTCTGACTGTGAGCAAAGGAAAGAAGTGAGTAAAACATGGTGTAGCTGAAGTTCTTTCCAGAGGGAAACATCTTTTGTAATTCCAAGGATAAATGAAAATAAACAGAGAAGGCAAAGAAAAGTGCAAATGCTTGGTTAAGTATGACAAAAATGCAAATCTTTTTTGTCAGCTAAAAGCCAAGATGTAGGATCCCGAACAGGCCCGTTTGCCTGCTAAATATTCCAAGCATCATGGGGAAAAAAAGAAAAGATGTAATGAGACTCCCATGAAACTCACAGGATTCTAATCAAAGGACACATAATACCACATAATTATGCATCTTGTGTACATCCCAATAACCAGTTCCATAGGTCCTCCTATCTTTCAGTCATCTCCCTTTTCTTCTGGATTGGACCTTATTGATTTCTGTAATCACAATTCAGCTGAGCAAGACACTTTTAATGTTTCAGGCTGTGAAGAATCATTTATGTCGTGGTGTGTTCTTCTTCCGTTTCCGCTTGAAGAAGCAGCAGCACCTGCAGAGAGTGAGAGAACTGGATGAGCTAGCTATACAGACAAAACCTAAACAATACTAGTAAATTTTTTAAATGCAATATTAAACTGTTTTTCTCAGAGCTTTCCAAAAGTCTGACAGATACATCCGTTAGCAAAGCCACCATTCAGCACCAAGCACAAGTTGGCTGCACCGCCATCCACCATTACCTGTGTTCCAATTTATCTGCCACTATTATGAGCCATCATCATTATTGTTCAAAAACGTAGTGTATCATTATGCACATCCTAGTCAAACTGTGTTCACACAATGCAAAATACAATGGTGACAAAAACAACCTGCACAGTTTGTTGCTAAGTATTCCATTACCAATTTTCCGATAATAACCAGGAATTAAAATAGTCAGGCATTCAATGTCAACTATCCAGTGTGGGGGTGTTTTTTTTAATCATCAATTAGCAACTTGTGAAATGTCAGAGGAGCTCATCTAGTAGCTTTTAAGGACTTTGAAAGCAATTATGCTTGTATGGACAAAACCTGAGTGGTGCAGACAAAGAGCACAGGACATGGTGAGCCACTATAAACAAACGTACAGAAGACAGGCAAACAGCTATAGACCAAGACATAGGACAGTGATTGTCTATTTCTAATTAAATTATTAATAGAGACTAATGGTGAACCATGCAACAGAGCCAACACATACACAATTGTAAGTCATTGACTAAATCACATTTTCCATATTGCTAAGAAGAAGAAAATCACGTGAGCTGGCAATTCAAGTAAATGAGACTTAACAAGTCATGTTTGTTAACTTGGTATCACCAACAATTTGGGTTGTTGGTGATACCTGCTTACTGTAGGTGTAGTTTTGTACTTTTTGTATCAGAGTTTGTATCAGGAATAAATATAATAAAAATGATACGCCTATAAGTACTTCAAAAAGGTCGTTTATGCACTCTACCACCTTCATGTTCAGAAATTTACTGATCTGAAGTCTGCATTTTTTCAGTGGGCACCGTCTATGGCACTATTAGTGAGTGTCCATTGTTAATGCTGTATTAACTGCACTGGGGCCCAGCCTAGGCCTGTCCACTCCATGTCCCATGAGTTTGATGTGGACTAGCAGAGGGACTCACCAAAGGTTGAGCATTTTCACGCAGCTACAGAAGAGAGGAAAGAGTATAAAAGAGAAAAGATAGATTAATTCAGCTAGACCAAGACGATGGGACTGACCTCATGCCACACATGCATGCAAACGTAATGTAACGTTAACCTAGCATGCAAACGTAATGTAACGTTAACCTAACAAACAAACAAACACACACGTACGTACACGTGGCACAGACGGAGCAGATCTACTAGGAGGAAACACTGGACCAGATACTCTACTTCCTGTGTGTGATTATGATTCCATAAGGATCCATTCACAGTTTATGGAGGTCAAAGTCAAGATAACCAATACCTCAAATAAATAAAAGAGTATATATACATAGGGCTAATGTGCTTAATTAGCTTACATTGTTTAATGATTTATCTAGATGGAAAGCAGGTACACACACAGTAGGTCTAGATTCAGCCCAACAGCGTAAAAGTAACCATTTACACAAATCACTTAAAGGAAACAATTGTTTTATCTACGAATGTAGACATAATATATAAAAACCAATTTTTCATGGAAACCTTTCTCCCTTTCCCTCTATGGTCATCCATCAATAATATGCACAACATTAATGAAAAGGGTTTTGGCTACAAGATTTGCATTTTTTCGTTACAAGCACTTATTTCTACCGTGAACTTGTTTGACTATGTATCAAAAAGACTGGCAGTACAGGCGCCAAATCATCATATCAAACGCTTGCATGAATGGAACTAAATGGCGTTATTTAACCCATTCTGACCTGAGATCAGATTCATACGAGGTTTCCACTGGACACACAGTGGTCTGATTAACCCATTCTGACCTGAGATCAGATTCATACGAGGTTTCCACTGGACACACACTGGTCTGATTAAACAGGACCAGAAATGGGAATAAATTAAAGTGAATTACGGTAATCTCATGATGGAGATGCAATGATGTGGAAAGTGTGTGTGTGTATATATATATCAATGTAATATTGTGTAAATACAGGAAGATCAAACATTTCATTTCATGAAACATTTTAAAAATCACACCGGTGTGAAGTGAGTGGTGCAACTCCATGTGGGGGTGGGGGGGAGGAGAGTTCCAGACCCACAGGAACGCACCCAGGGTGCATCCGAATCGTTTGCGAAATGACACAGTTACCGTGTGGGGGTCCCTCTACTGTACTGTACTCTCACTGTACTGTACTGGCACACCCGAAATCACTATATATACAGTTAATATGTGCGTGTGTGTTTGTTAGGTTGCGCACAGGTGGTGAAAAACAACCATGCTGTTTTCGTGCTCAGACGCACCCAGCCACCCAGCTACCCACACACATAGCTCCGTAAGGGAGTGGTTGCACCACTCAAAAACTCATTCAATTAAAACCTCCAAAATACTTTCTAAAGTCTGATTTCTGCGGTTCAGAAATCCCTCAGAACACAGAAAGAGAAACACCAGCAGAGATGGTGTGGACAGACAGTGGAAGGCTGCCTGCTGTGGACAGTGGAAGGCTGCCTGCTAACACCCACTATACAAGCATTTAGAACTGCATGATATTGCTATCGTTATCTTTTAATCACTTGAACCCCAGCATTCATATTCTGGGGGGAACATTAGCCAAATATGCACAACATATCGTGTTGTGAGCTTATGTTTGGCGAAGAGAAGAGGACCTGCAACATAGGTCCAGCTGTCCAGTCTAGAGGGTTTAAAAGGTTAATCAACATTAACATTCTATTAAGACATTGCTAAGAGGGTAGACAGTCGGATCAGAGTTGAGGAAAAGGGCTGCCACAATACCACAGCAAAAGTGAGACTTACTTTGCTTCATCAACCACTTCAACTTCTGCCTGAGCTGTGATTGGTGCGTTGGAATGGGCAGCCAATGGATCATCAGCATTCAGCTCCCCATTAGTCGAGCTGACCACCTTGGTGTGACACAGTGAAACATTCGGTCACAGGTTGTCCCAAGCCAATCAAGGACCATTCCTAATCAAGAGGGCATGTCATTTTGCTTCAGCAGCACTGAAATTGTGGTTGATAACAAAGTAAACACTTAAGTTTAAATTGGTGGCATATAAATAAAAGATATTAAGGTTTGCCGCTTTGTTCCAATTTAAGAATGTAGTTGTATCAATTTAATGCTCAAGTTCAATGAACATTCTACATGGTTTCAGATGGGTTTTCTATCACCACTACCATAACTAAAACGTGATACATGAATTGCATCAAACAATCCCTCGCTCAGTGAAAAACTGGAATATTAACCGATTGGAGCTCTGCTAATATATAATATAGTTCAACACCTTGAACATCGGGACGAAACTGAGTAGTTTATGGCTGTAGTGGCAAAATTCAACTTCAGAAACTGAATGTCAAATACGAGCACCCGCCCGTATGTCATTGCGCATTAAGTAGTGTAATTACGGTAAAGGCTGAGCCACTGAGTAGCCTTTACCGTAATTACACTACATAATGCGCAATTTGACAGTCCGTTTCTCTCCAAAGATGAATTTTGCCACTACTGTACAGTTTGAGCAGCCATAAACTACACAGGTACGTCCAGATGTTCTAGGCATATTTGTAAAGTTAGTGTTAGTAAAAAGCAGATAAAAGAGTAACGTGAGCAGACAAACATCAGTCACTTCCACATTCACTGTAGTAGTAGGAAATTAGCTATGTTGGCTCTCTGTGGATTTGTCTATACTGGCATACCTGCCAGAGATAAGCGCCACGGGGAGGACGTACTTTTGTACCTACTGGCACAGTTGCCAGAGAGGAACACCACCGGGAAGACGGAATGGAAAATCACTCCTCATTCAATAAACTAATGGCAGTACTGCTGTAATGAATCTGACATAAGGAACCAACGTAAACAACAAATCTTTTCATACAGAATACTTGAATGAGAGGCTAGCAAGCAAACACAACTCATCACTAGACAACCTAGGAGGGGAGGGGAGTGACTTGATGAGGGCCAGGCCAGTTGCGCATGTGTGCTTGTGCGCGTTCACTAACTCACCTGTCACTGGCTTTGTTTTTCAGTCTGCTGTCGCAGTCATTGCTATAACTACAGTATATCACATTACAAATTGTTTATTATATTAAGAATAGCTGTTACAATTATTGATATTGGGGTTACAGTAGAAGGCTACAAGAAATGTGGTTGTGAGGTAAAAAAAAACCTATGCAATTTGCTGTACACTGTAGAGCAAGCACGCAGGGAGGTGAGGGCAATCCGTCTTGTATGGCGTTCACCGTTTAATGTAGCTTAGCATAGGGACAGTTTAACCATACTTGTATGCAATTAACTGCGATGACTTCAGAGCATGCAATAAGCCAGCTAAGCAAGGTCACCATGCAAAGTGTTTTTCCCCCTCTTTACTTTTTTCCCCTCCTAATAATGCGTTAAAAAAAGAAAAGAAAAACAATATTAAGTTGAACCGGTCTATAGGCTCTTAGATCTCGCAATAGTTAATTAAAAAGCAAATAAAAAGGTAAAAAACAAGGAATGTCAAAGGGCCATGAAGAGTGGAACCTGTGCTTATGACACCTAAAACAGTCCAACCAGTACAGGTTAATGCATCACATATTCAGCACCTGGGAAGTGTGCACCATATGACATGCATGTGATGATGCACCTTGCCCAGAGAGAAACCGTATCCTTGCTGTTGGGAAAAGGGTGGGGAGTGAGGGAGCAATGGAGTCAGATCTGTCTCATGTGAACAACTGCACACACACTCCGCAAAAGCTCTAAAGATCCTATAAATATCCAAATTGAACACGTAGAGCATGTTTGAGTGTTTTTCTATCAATATAACATCATAAGAGACCCACATCGTTTGATATACTGTACAAACACAATTTAACATTGTAAATGGTCTTTTTTGTTAATTTGTGAACAGATGCCTAATGCCTATACCAGTTTTTGGTATATTTACATGCTGTTGCACATTACCGGAACGAGTATTTTTTGGATTCATTGCCAAGACAGGAGTGACTCCATAGAGAAGGGCTAGAGCGTAGGGTAGCAGTGGATCAGATGAGTGGTGTATACCTGCACTGAGCCCCCATGCCTGTCCGCTGCCAGGTGAGAGGACAGATAGGAGGAGTTTGCCTGGCGACTGGGCTGCGCCTCCCATGCTCCTCGTCGGTCGGAGGCTGCAGTCTGTTCAAGGGATGGGATGATAAGGGAGGTAGGGGTGCAATTGGACAGGGAGGGTGATGGCATTGGGAGGAGGGGGAGGTGAGATGGGTGTTTGGGGAGGGGCGAGCAAGCCAAGATGTCATGCAAAGCTGCACGTGAATAAATAAATGATAAAATAAAATGCGTCAAAGCAAAGGCTCAAGCCAAGAAGATGGACGAATAACTACCACTGAGGCCAAATTCATTTGAATGTTGTTTGAAAATCCCAAACCTTGGCCTCAATGTCCCAATAATACTGCCTTGGGTGTAGCTTTAATGGACCCCCCCGCCCGCCCCCCTCATGTGAGGTTTACCACCATTGCTTTCAATGATGTAAAGTCACATTCTCTTCTTTCTGAATAGTCATCCTTCAGAGACCTTTATCAGGCTATCTGTGTAAATTAGCCAGTGCTGTATGTGATCACATTCCTTTGAAGACTTTCTAATAAGCTGAGGCCTGTCTTTGTGTCTCTAGCTCTAGACAGGTATAGAAACCCTTGCTGAACACACATTGAAAAAGGGATCCAACTATTCAAAGGTGATCCTAGTTTTACAAACTTAACATCCCTAACGGTAATTCCCTTCTCCTCAAATACTGGAAACAGTGAAACAGAATCTACAGGTTGCGATTGGTACTGCCGCTTTTGAGGCACCACAGCTCAATCAGAAAAGTAATTGCATTAATCGATCATGATACCTCCAAAATGATATTAATATATTATAGAGTAAATTATTGGGACCCAAGTAAGCACATAGTGATAGTGATCCACTAAACAAGACAATCCATAGAGTCACTTAGCCATTTGTTATGCCTAAATCTAGTTGGCTAAAGCTTCTAGCCTTGCATACTACTGTACTACAAAAGCTTTGCTCAGTGCCAACAGTGGAAACCCCATGACATTTTCATTAGCAGGTTCAGCCTGAAGGCCACTCAGAGTCTAAACACCACACCCCTTTGTTGATGTCCTGGGACTTCATTCATTCGTTTAAAGATATGATGCAACAGTTCCTGGGACTTTGTTGAGGGGTTTTGACCACCACCACTTTTCTGAAACATGGCAAGCCTTTATCACACCTGATTTCTCATTGGCTGTTGTTGTGAGGGGCGGTCTCTGTGAGGAAGGCTCTCTCTTGTGATGGCGGATGCTCCAGAGTCTATATGGACAGAGCCTACCGGCGTGGGCTGTGAGGAAAACAGTACCAGAAAATGATTACTCCCATCTTTAATGTCTTGTGGGCTCACTAAGGCGTGCACAGTAACGTCATCCTAACTATTTATCATCATCTAGTCCTTTGTACGTTTAGCTAAAAACGCTATTCTAAATCCCCATTAGTTTGAAAGCGAAAATGGCAATTTGCTAGAGCACAGCGAGATGTACTGTCATAAAATTGTTGATATATATCCATGCCACAATGTTTTAGACTACTTATATAAATTGTGTTGACACAGGTCCACTGATGGTCACTCACATGTAAATATATACTTTTCAAGTTGTGACCATCTGTTCAGAACCATGTTCTTCTACACTAATCAAATCCCACTAATTACCTGTAAAATTAGGTAACTCTGAAAAGGCACAGTACATTCAAAAAGGTATTTCTCTTGTTTTACCTCAGCAACCACCTATTAGAACCTAGCAATCACTGTTTTACCCTAGCATCCACCGGTTTACCCTAAAACCATATTAGACTTAACACTAACACTACTTAACACTATCAACACTCTAGGCCTAAGGCCGATTCTAAAAACGCCTTCTAAAGCCTGACCTAAGTTTTCTGAAAAACTTAAAATATGTATATAGCAGCAGATGGGTTAAAACCAAGAATTAACCAGCATTATCAATACTTAACACTACCAACATTCAAAACTTGAATGGCTTCCAAGACAGTGAGCCCACAGAGTTATCAGGAAAAGTATTTTATAGTTAATATAGAACAATCTTTTATCCATCTTACTATTTGCCTGCCAACCCAGTCGTAAGTGTAATCAAATGTATATCCTTTCCGCTCAAACAGTTCAGTGAACAGAGTCCTCAGGTATTCGTAGTCTGGCTTCTCAAAGAAATCCAATCGCCTCACGTAGCGCAAGTAAGTGGCCATCTCCTCTGAAACGGTAAGAAAATAATCCGGTTTACATTATATTCGCAACTCTGGACACAATTTATGAAGTGTATTAAAGCACATGAAGGTGTATGCAACATTGCAAAATAATGTATTTGCAGGAAACGATTGTCTTGATATATCAGTTTTGATCCAAGGATCACAGATTACTGCTATAAAAACAAGTCAGATTGTGAAACAGCCATGTTATTACTAAGCTGTAAACCCTGCAGTGCTGTGCAAGCCTAAGATATAGTACCTGGGAAGTTCTCACAAAGGACCTCAATAGGAGTGTTTCTTTTTGTGTCTCCAATTTTCTGGTATCGTTCTTTCAATGTGTCAGCCTGCAGAAGATAAACATGGTAATCTAAAGAGACTGCAATCCAATCGAGATAGAAGAACAGCACCTGTCATTTTGATCCAAGTCAGGGGTCCTCAACTTTTTCAGCTGGAGACCCCCAAAAATACTTTGGCCATGTCATAATCATAATCTGAGCAACATATTAGAACGAATAGGAATACCATAAAAACACTATGGTGAAATTATGCTGCTGATTATGCTGCTGTGTGATCTGCAACAGTGCACAGAGCGATTGGAGCGTTCTCTTTTTTACCCAATCTCAAACTGTATTGACAAACACACACACACACACTCACACACACACACACTGTCACAATGACAACATTTTAAGTTGCCGATTAATTGTCATGAAAAATATTGCGATTAACTCAATTAAATTGTGTTTTTGGCATTGAACATTGGAACATGTGAATACAAATGTAATTTATGCTTGCCTTTTAGGCTTCCTGCTCAAAATTGGTACATAGCAGATATGACAAATAACTTAAATATAGAAAGAAATTACTGACATTTAATCATTTTCAACTTTCAAACATAGCAGAAATAGCTGATCTACAAGCTTACAATGTGACACAAAGTTGTGTTATGACAGGCCTACACACAGCTTCATGTCAGGGAAATTAGACAGCTCCCCCACTCAGGTGATGACAATAATACTAATGATGGTAATGGCAAGAATTGTAATAAAATCCCACCCGTGTGAACTGAGTGGTGCAACTCCGTGTGGTTGTCCCCAGAACTTCCTGACCCCCAGGAACGATTATACTTTAGATGAGATGAGGTACATCCATATTCCTTCCCAGTGATAAACATTTGCAATAATATGCCAGCCAACTGAGCCAAGCGCATATTTTTCTGGTACATGCTGCAGACCTTGTTGATGGGACTTGAAAGAGTTT
Organism: Protomyctophum parallelum; assembly: GCF_964188405.1. Lineage (NCBI taxonomy): Eukaryota > Metazoa > Chordata > Actinopteri > Myctophiformes > Myctophidae > Protomyctophum > Protomyctophum parallelum. The sequence continues at coordinate 30,328,217 of NC_139699.1, forward strand.
TTGAAGCTTTGGCTCCAAACATGAGTGTTTTACGTGGAAAAACCATGATATTCCCATTCAAATCAGTGAGAGACCCGTCAGCGCTAATTTGTATTCGCGTTCCAATGTTCAACACCAAAAACACAATTAAATCGTTAGGCGCTCACTTGTCTGGCGGACACAAACCACAGAAAGTACTTCAACACATCACCTGTACTTGAACTAATTTTCAAAGGTTGCCTAGACCAGGTCAAACGATATTTACAAAGTCAATGTGTAAGTTTGCTTAATATTTATAATTGCACTTCTACAGAACTGTAATCAATATCAAAATAGACTGCATACCTTTAGTCCTTGCCAGGGCAGACTACCACGAAGGAAATACATGAACATGTGACCTAAGGCCTCAAGGTCATCTCGTCTGCTTTGCTCTATAAAAAAGTAAATATAAAAATAAGAAGAAATAAGCACTATAGAGATTCACAGGGCTTAAAGCCAAAAAGAATCCCAAGACTGAAAATTACTTTTTGCAAATCTGCACTGATCTCATTAAATAACCCCTATGAAATCCTCAGGACTGAAATCCGTCCCCAGGACTGAGAACTTTAAGCCCTGGATTCACTTTAAAATAGTAGTAGCAAGCTTAACCACAGAAATCTACATTTCCACCACTGTTCTAGTGTTCTTTCAAGATTGCATAATTAAACAGGTAGCCTGGTCTATGTATAGTCCAACAGTATAGTTGAACATATTTTAGGAGAGAATACATTAAATGTTCCAAAAACACCCAAAATATGGTCATATCTGCTCAACAGTAAGGCAGCCTGTTAATTGTAGCTGAAACCTGGGAATGTCCATAACGCTTATGGTCTCCAACCATGGTAAAGATGCCAGTCTGTCCGTTATGTATCTGGCTCCATGGTCAACGTGAATAACCAAACAATTTATGCATGGAGAAGACTCCTGGTTTGTAGCTTTAATTAAAAATGCACATCGTCTTACCTTTGCCCAAATGTGTATTGATGGACATATATCGGGCGGTTCCAGTCAGGCTTTTGTGTTCACGGTATGGAATGTGTTTTTTCGTTTCAGGGTCGATGTACTCTTTGGCCAGGCCAAAGTCAATTATGTGGATAATGTGTTCCTTTTTGTTCCCTTGCCGTCCAATGAGAAAGTTTTCAGGTTTTACATCTCTATAAATGAGGTTTTTAGAGTGCACATACTCCATCCTGGAGATCTGTAGTGGGACAATAAAGGAAGAAAGAAGAAAAATGCATTATATGCACAGCCACAAATCAAAAATGTGGCTTTTAAGTAATTTAAGCCAGAAAAAGATGAACATTTGTGCAACAGTTGCTATTCTTACCATCACATATTTATATCACCAACTACATTATATTCTTTGATAGAATGACAGTACTATCTTATTCTTTCTTGATACTGTTGCCCAAAGGTTGAGCCGCAACCAACTTTTGCATACCAGCAAATAAGCTTGTGGTGAACATTTGTTTCTCTGGTTGTAAAAACAAAACATCCAGTGACTGATTTACACAGCTAATGGTGAATGATGTGTACACACTACACAGTTATTAATTGCGACCACAGGTCGCATTTACTATGAAATCGTTAATTTCCCGTCAGTCACTCATTATCCCCATACATGGATTTCCCGTCAGTCACTGTCACTCATTATCCCCATACATGGGAATGCCCCCATACAGTATAAGCCCAGGTCTCATGACATCACGTGACATCATCAAAGTAATAGTCACATCATAGTAAATGCGACCTGCTGTCACAAATAAGCCAGCGCCCCAGCGCTCGCCCAGCAGTCTGCCGTCAACGAGGCGGATGCGTGCACATGACCTCGCCCTTCTCGCCCCTTAGGGCGAGTTTCCTTCTGGACTGTGGATTATTGAGACGAGTGTGTCAGAGATTGCACTAAAAGTCGCCGAAATAAAGGATTTATGTAACTCACGTTAATTGGCTGATAATGTTGATAATGTTCATGTTTCCAACATTCTAATGGTTTCCAGCAATTTCCAGGGGTGAGTAAACATCTTCTGAATCAAAGTAGCAGCGCCAGCGATCCTCTGAAGTGACGCAGTTATTATGTCCAATACTGTCCCCGTTAACAAGGTGCAACTTTTTAATCATTCACCGTTGTGCAACAGTCCCGATTCAGAGCTATAGACTACAATATTATGACAACTGTCAACTTCACTATAATCTATTAGGTTACTGTATAGTTTACATTAATCATTGCCTCTCAAACCCACATACCAGCGTAATGTGCGTTGCCTAACCAAAAGAACAGACATACAAACAACCAACATGCCCCTCGATGGCGTGTAGACAGCTTGCATATCTTTTATTTTGGGCAGTGGGCACACAACGATGCGCGCTGCACTACTATGGGGAAACCAAATAGCTGTAGCCTACAGTGGACTGTAACATTGCTTGGTCATCATGTAACTATATTACGTGTATGCAGGCGCTTTCATAGTTATATGGAGCATTTACCGTGGTGACTGGCGACGTTGATTAGGTAGCCTAATTTAGCTTATTCACCCAGATGGGTTCAACGAGACAGCAGTGTCTTGTTAAGCTCCAATGTTTCCAAAACGAGCTAATGCGGATCAATCGATGGTCTTATAAAACATTTAAGCATATGGCAAGTTAACTTAAGTTATATAGTTGGTGCTGAGCACTAAAGCAGCTCATTTGCAGGCCAGCCAGCAGTAGCAAGTTCAACAACCACCGTTCTATTCTGTCACTTATCTGGTGTGCTGCTGCTGATCATCTCCACCGGTTCAGTCACATAATAGTATAATAGCCTAAACTGTAAAAGTCAATCGCCAACATTCACCAGCTCAGCCCTCTTCATATTAAATAAATACATTACACAAACAGAATTGTTATTTTTATTATAATAAGATTATTACAAAAAGAAAAATCACGGAAAATCACAGAGCCCGAGGCTCGGTCCGACTAATTATCGTGGATTTTGGGCCCTACCCTACCCGAAAATGTCGGGCCGGGTCGGTTCGGGCAGAGATTGAGAACTCTAGTTCATATGAGTGTGGCCCTGCTGGGTCTAACCCACTGCTGTGAACTCACCAACTGAATGGCTATCATTAGGACAGTCTTGAGTGAGAAGGTTCTGTCACAAAGGTCAAAGAGGTCCTCTAGGCTGGGGCCCAGCAGCTCCAGAACCATGGCGTTGTACTTCCCACAAGGCCCAAAGTAGAAAACCTGTGGCAGGCCTTCAGCTGAAACAAAAGAAAGAGCAATAAGGAATGCATGAGACACAATCATAGCTCGGCTGACAATACTGAAGTCCATGAGCATAATGTGTAATTGGTTCATTTCCAGATTGTATTTTTCGTTTCCATGTGCGTCACGGCCAACATTGTTATAAGCTTGGAATGGTAAACAGTAAATTGAGTCACACAGCTAATATTAAAAGCCTTAATGGTAAGAAATTATTTCAGCTGCACATGGCAATGTGTCTGATGAAAACCTGTGGGCAGCAAGAGACTGTTTATTATTCTTGCCTCCCATGACTGATGAAATTGACCTGGAGCCCAACTCAGTCACAGCCAGATCTGAAACTAGGAGTATCACATGGTTTGTTATGGAGGGTAGAGATCAGATCCTGCTGCTAGTTACACATTAACCAGAAACTAAAAAGCACTGATTGTTGAAACTGCTCCATGAATTGTCTTGGTGTGCCTGGGAGAGAGAGCTTTGAAGTCAAGACCTAGACTATTACTTTGGATAGCAAAAGGTCTGTGCTGATTAGGCTAATGGTCCAAGGAGAATTAACCTACATACGTTATGGATAAGAAAAGAAGCATGAGTGGCCTGTGTATGTGTAGGGAAACCTCAGAGCAATTTCCGCTTTTGAAAGAGTAAAGTAAAGTAAGTAAATGCCAAAAAGAAAATACACTCAAGTGTGGGCAATACATAATTTGGATCAGCGTGTCTGTCATTCAGTTTTGGAGGATGTCCAACTTCAAACTGACAACATGTTCTGCAGCCTGTGTCCAATTATTTTACTGGACAGCTGTCCTGATTACAAGGTCTTCAGTCCAGACAAAGCAGTATTCTCAACTTAAAAAGACAAACCAAACCGCAGTTGTGGGATACCCAAAATATATTCAAACGTGTGAATTTACAAAATGTATTGGATTTGTTCCGCAGATCTGTAGTTCCAAAGTGTAGGAAATCTTTGATGTTTACTGGAATAACACTTGAAACACACTTTAAGTAGGCATGACTAAATGATTACGGCATAAAATAATATTAGTTATCCCCAGTAAACATTGAAATCAAAGGTCTATTTTCTTTCCACCCATGATTAAAACCATGGGCAAAACAAAAACAATAAATCAGCTAATTTAATCAAGTAAGAAATTGTGTTACTCAAAGCAGCTCCTAATGGAGCCACAATGGTCTACTTTACATAAAAAGACAGACTTGGTACTCATCATTATTGTCATTGTTGGTCTTAACCTTGGCGGGAACCCCTTTCGGTGTTAGCATTGTGTTGTGCTTTAGCTATTGAAAAATAGCAGATCTACGAGCTTGTAGGTCTGCTATTTCTTTTAAAGAACGACTGACATAGAAACATAGCTTTTTCAGAAAACTGTCAGGATGTAGAAGACATTTTTAGAATCTGATCTCAGGTCAGAATGGGTTAATGAACAGGTTGACTTAATCCAAAACGTTAGAATAGTGTGAGCAAATATTCCTGAGGCATATCACAGATGGGCTTTAACACATGAGACTGAGAGAAGTGGCACTACAGCCATTTAGCTAGCATTTGGCCACGTTAACAGCATGCTGGGTTCCATCCTGTGTTTTAGGAGCCAATTATCCTATTCTGTGGGTTGCCAATTGTACCATAGGAATGATACCTTGAGGCATCTGGTGATTGAGGAAAAGGTGAATGAAGTAGCACTAGCAGATATATGGGAAATATTCAGTATTTTCTTGCAAAAATATCTATTCAGGTCAAAATCAGAAAATGTATTTATTCCACAAATTCATGGAATAAATTCAAAACAATCTTTCTCTAAAGTACTGGTTAATTGTTAGCCTATAATTTCTATAATTACTGAAGGTGAAGTACAGTTTAAGGCAATATACAACTATGGGCTAAGAGGCTGTTGGGTTTAACCAATATTTTGGCCAGTGATGGGAACCCAAGATTTGAGCACCCAAGAGAAGACTGCAGAACCTTTCCTTCTCTAGAGGCAGATTCTGCTATGGTTGTTTTTTTGCTTGAGATCCAGAGTACAAGGTGTAGTCTTTCAGAGTTAAGCCAGGCAGACTTTTTATTTCATGCCTCACTAATTTCCAAAATGCAAAAAGCCAAAGCTACACCTTTAGAAAAACATTGGCTCATAACAGTCATAAAAGACTCATAATCATTCAATATATTGTATAAAGACACCTGGGTTGAGCACATTCATCCATGAATGCACTGATGCAAAACAGACATCCTTTATCGGACAACCACACAGGCGGACATAGGATGATGGCATATTAGCACACAGCTAAGATGAAATGGGGTCATGTTATCCCATCTGGAGTAGAGGACAGAGGCAGGTTAGTGCTAAGAGAGGCAGCCTCACTCTAAATATTTAATGAGTTTCCGCACAGTTGGCCTTTTCCAACCCTTGCAAAACCGTAGACATTATGTTCTTTGTCTGGCTATAACAGAGGCACCTTGAGTTCCACTAAGCTTGCCAAGGAACATGTCTAGCAAAACTTACATTTCCATTTCATGTATAAAAGTGCTACTGAGCAATCAAGGTGTATCAATTCAATATAACATTTTGACACTTGGGTGTTTTGAATAAAATAACATTAGTCAAATTTCGACTTCGAAATTGATCATAGTTTCCAGAAGAGCACATTTTAAAACCTGGACCCAGAATAATGCATTAAAGCCCCATGCATTTAATCAATATTTTATGTTACTTGTAAACCGTACCGTTACATACTATGTTCCGTACATGCGAGAGGCCTTTTTGGCTTGTGCTCATAACATTATGAGTTGGGAGCACCAGTACCAAGACAAAAAGGTCAATCTTGAGCCCTGCTTGTCAATGAAAACAATTCTGACCATGACCGTGTGTCTCTGGCAATAATTGGTCGATGACAAACAAGAGGAAGAACTGAAAAGAAAGTAGGGCAGAAAGTATCCAATATCATCTCAGGAATATATCCAGGATCAGATCAATTTTGAGTTTTAAAGACACCGAAACCATCATCATGCTTGTAGAGCATGTAGAGAGAGACAGGAAACCAAGGACAGAGAGGAGTCACATTCAAACCAAAGTCCACATGGCCCACAAGCAATGTGTACACAATTTGGCTGAGCTGTCAGGCACCCACATTACTCTCGTTTTAGGATTACTTTTAAGGCACTTCATGACCTGGCCCCCCGAGTTAAATCTTTACAAGCCTGTGTGCAGCATGCGCTCCCCAAGCAGGAACCTGCTGGTTGCTCCTAAGTCGAGGCTGAAGAACGACCTGCCTGAGGTCATATAAGGAGATCAGATTTGGGGATAAGACATGACAAACCTGCATTATGCATGAGTTGAATCACAATTCTGATGGCTGTAATAACGTTAACGTTTCCTGCATCTCCCGTTAGATACCAATTGTTACGGTCCTATGTGGCCCTAGTGTTGTTCTGGTCTGTGCATAATACAGACCAGATTGGAGGCGTGTCGTGGAGATTGGGACACACCTGGGCCTCGTCACCACCCACTATAAAAGGAGAGAGAGAACAGCCCACAAGCCCTCTTCTGCCATTGTATCAACACCTCATGCAAACACTGCTGCTGAGACCCTGTTCTTTTGTTTTCCCAATGAAAGCATAATTAGTCAGATAAAGTTACTAGTCTGACAAAGTTGTTAGTCTGACAAAGTTGTTAGCCACAGTTACTAATCAACTCAACTCATAACCACTGTCCAAGTATCCCAAACCCCAGGGAAGCTGTATGGTAAGGGTGTGCTGCTATTTATTTTGGTGCCCCAGTTTTGACCCATTGTTTAATGTTTAGTCAGGGAGCCTAGATTGTAATTTTCTTTTTGGTGTAGTTTAGGATTGTTTCTTTTCTAGGTAGGGTTGGGGGGTGTTTTGTTTGTTATTTTTAGCATTGGCCACCCTGAAGCTATATATACATGCTTGCCCTGTTGATGTGAATATTGTGAAGATTTTCAATAAATGTACACCTTTTTGCCTGAATTGGTTTGTGATCCTTGACAGCCACAATATATATTCCTCCTTTGGAGCCAAGACCCCATATAGGGTCAAAGGTCGTAATACCAATAGTGAAGTCATTTCAGGGCAACAGGAAGGTAGCAGTCCGCTTCTGGTAATGGCGTTCCCACATGAATTTGCAAAGTCACCTTTGAAAGAGATTTGTCTACAAACACAGACTCCCGGAGATTAAAATTGATTCTATCATACAGATTCTATTGAGGGAGGGTCGATGACTGTAAGTGCAAAGGCGTAATCACTTGTTGTGGAAATGAGACAATATCTACAGTAACTGTAAAATCTGTCATGTAGTAACACAAAAACGACTGAATAATAGTTGGTAATCTTGCCAATGACCTTACCTGTACTTCCCAAGGTTTTGTAAAACCGGTACTCCAAATGTAACTGTGGCGCCCTCGATTTCACTGGTTCCTACATGACATGAGAACCAAAATGAAGAGTTATCAAATGCATCTACTGACCAGAAACACAGCCATTTCTACTGTATAAAGAACAAGTTGTGGCGGGTGATGTCTATGTCTGTGGGTGGGCCTCGTTTGTGTCGGACAGACACATACCCATATATGGACTGGACATATTGTCAATGCAATGACCCCTATCATTTTGTTCTGGCACCACGTTATAAGCCCAAATATGGACATGCCCATATATGGAGATCTCTCTAACCGTTTGTGTCTGCGTAGCTCAGTCAGTAGAGCTCACTCCCCTTTGGACCACATCGATGAATATATATACTTTTTTTTGCCCCTCCTATGTCCAGCTTTAACGTTATGTGTAAACACAACACATAACACAAACATTAAATGCCATTGAAAATGAATGGGCAGTTTTTAGTGTTTGTGTAAACACAAACATTGAAGACAAAAAGTGAGGACGGACGCAAATTGTGATTTACCCGGAATGAGATGATCTATGATAAGAGCGCCCCTCACTTCACACGGTGTGATGTTTTTATTGTAAGAAACGAAGAAAATGGGATATTTACTCGCGAGTCGCAACCCATAAAAATGTGTCCGTGACCCGGGAAAAAGTGGTGTGTATTCAATCGCATGCCTCCTCTGTCTGCTGAACAAACGCCCAGACGAACCAGTAGGCATCGTTAGTGCAGCCACAAAGAACACAATCCCCTGCTGGCTTCACATGTGCAAACACTGCCAAATGTGTTCATTGGAGTGTCCGGACGAACGCACCATGGATGTATCAAATGCCAGTCTCCACGGTGGTGTGAGAGTACTTTAGCCCTTTGCCAGGACACGCAATCTTGACACTACCCTTGGATGCACACAGTTGCATGGTAACAAAAATCAGTGACAAATGTCATGTCAAATAGTATTTCATGATTAAAGTCTATTTTGAAAAAACCTTATTTTGAATAACAGTCTCCAAGTGCAAAAAAAGGTTTCACTTACCAGTTTAATAGCCACATACTCATTGGTGTAGAGATTTTTACCTGTTAAAAGTAAGGGAAGAAAGGAAGCAAAATTACATATATGTAAGGCAAAATGTATAATGAAACAATTATATTGTAAAAAAAAGAAATCTCTTTTTGCAACTTCGTGGTAAAAACTGAAAGATTGTAATTTTGACCAATCGCTCGAAATGATTTGAAGAATCCTACAAGTATTATCTCATTGGTATGATCATTAAAGTAAACAAACTTCATAAGTGACAAACAGTAGTACCCATTATTGTCAAGTTATGGTTTTATATTATTGAGACGGATACGGATACACCTACATTATTGTCCATTAACACGACTATGGGGATGGGGTGGGGTGACTGACAAGACATTGTGGAAGTGTGTATGGGACAAAAGGAGAAATATTACTTCCATCCTGTGAGCTTAGGCCAGATTCACAATAGGCTCCGACTATTAAGGAAAAACTGCCAATAGCTATTTGCATTTCCACACTCAATCGTCATAAAACTAATAATTGTATATATTCTACTTCTCCATGGACGGCTATGATGTTAATAGTCCAAATTCCTAAATAGGTTATAATTTAAAAAGTGCGCAGGGTCTCTGTGAACTGTTTTGATTGACACATAAGAATGTTCTGGAGAAATAAATATATTGTGCTTAGTCTTCCAATCTCTCCATAGCGTGATTTGGCTTGACTTTTGCAGTTTGGAAATATGGGGCATTTAAGGTGAATTAACAAGGAAAGACAGCAAAATACCAACATAGTAGAAACATTGAGAATAGATTATGGATAATAAATGTGAACAAGCCTTCATAGATTCTAAGACGTACCAAAATGAAATGAAATGACAACATCGTACCAATTATCGCCATGCTAGTACAGAGTACCAATTTCCTAGTACATACAGAGCGCCTAGTTGCCTACTGTCAGCTCACAAGGCACATACGGAGTGTACTAGCAAATGTACAGTGAAAGCAATGTTCAACTGTGGTTAGAAAAAAAAGGTCACACCACAACTATTATCTGCATTTGCACAAATGCTTCCAATTATATTTCAAGGTCACACAGATACATTTTTGGGTGCAAGTTCAAATCATGCCATAATAACCCATTTATAGCTCAGTCTCTGTGATTGGTAAAACACAGCAATGCATAACTATCTGCGTACCAAGTTTCAGCTCGCCAAAATTGCCACAGCCAATCTTCTTGCCGACACGGAAGTTTGGCCCCACCATGAGGACCCCGGAGGACGCAGAGGAGCCCGACGGCCGTGACGAGTGCCCACTGCGACTTCCTTGTGAAACCTTGGTACTTCTGGCTGGCCGGTCGGCATATTTGTCTCGTTGTTGATCCATTGTACAAGTTAGCGGGCGCCAGAGGAGATCCAGAAAAGTGCCACCTGTGCTGGGCCTACTACAGGCCTAGTCACTGGCAGTGCAGCGATGGCACAGTGACTTTCATGGGTCAGGGTGGCTTTCCCTTTCTCTCTCCACCCAGGGAATTCTATGAGTTGTACAGGATAGCTTCTGGCCTCAACATTTGGCAGGCACAAGAGGGCATAGGCAATACCTGCAATGATAAAGATGCACAAAAAATGTCAAGGATACACACCGTTAAAAGCACAGGCACATTCACTGGAAAGTATAAAAATTGTACACAAGGTGTGAACTTATTTTAGATCAAAATGATTGCACATTTACGTCAAAACAGGAATAGAATACATTCAAAATAAGATGAATCACAACCTTTATAAATTAAGGAGTTGACCATTTTCAGCCACAGAGGCAATGTTTGCTACAGAGGCAATATTAGATTTTGAACCACCTACAACCATAATAATGTAATGTTGATAGCAGAGTATTATATAAACATACATCAGTCTGAACTTGAGACACTAGTTTGATTTCACCAAATAATTTATACATGAGAATGTTCGATAGCTCGAACTTCTTACATTAAATATAATATGCAAATGTTAAGGATGTAATCACATAAAATCAAGTGCTTTGGATGTCATTATGCAAGTAGTTAAATATAAAGATCAAGCAATGTTTGTCAACATGGTTTATGCAAGTTAAACTAATTGCACTCTGCAGAACCTGCTAAGTTCAAAGCATTTTTTTATTAAAAGCTTTCATTTTGCTAAAATAAACTGTGCTGATGCAACTGTCAACTGTTCAGCCCCAACAAAGTGGCACAGAGTAATAGCTAACTGACAGGCTGACACCAAACAAAATGCCAACACCAACACAAGCTATGTTGTTCAACTTTGACCACGTCCTAAACCCTCTCTCCTTCAATAGTACCAATTGACCTTAACTGTGGTGGAGTATCAAATTACGTTGCTTGTTGGGGGATGTTGGCAAATTGTTTGGTGGGAGGGGGAGGGGGGGGGGGGTATTCGACTGAAATAAAGTTTCCAACGTGTTTTTGAGGAGTTTAGTTTTGACGATCTACAAGCCAACATATCACATACTCATATTGCACCATGTTGTGAGCTTGTAGATCGACTATTTTCACGAGCGTTGGCCCCAGAATAGGGACACTAGGGTTCAAGTGGATAAGGGTTCAAACTACTTGCATAATATTTATTTTAAAAAAAGTATGTGAGGGTGAGGGCTGCTTCTGTTAGAACATATTTATGTGTGGGCCTCCTGATGACTCATGCTCAATTTCACAGCATCTGAAATACACATTTAGTTTGCTCTCAAGGGCAATTGCAAGTACATCAAAACCAGGACCAGCATTCATGAGGCTTACAAAACACAGATTTTATAGCTCAAACCAGTGGGATTGGCAACAATTCCTGTTGTGCAAATAATTATCATATCTAGGCTAATCAAATAAATTGTGAAATGTTCAAGATTAAGTATGGCTCTGTTGAATACAAAGAAAACATTTGTTACTTTTCAATGCTTTGAATTAGGTTTTGGTTTGCCCACCAAGCCAACCATTAATTCTTCGTGTGTGCACTGTGCAAAAAACTCACCAAAGGAATGTTCAATACATAGCAGTACAACTACAATTATTTTGTCAATAATATGGCAATTTCATTACACTAACTGATGAATCACAGCTGTTGAAAGTGTGCACTGAGATGGAGTAAACAATATTTGATGAGAATAGAAATATAAGTCAAACATGATACAGTAGCACAGCTAGCTATATGAGTTGAGCCAGGCATTTGGAGGAGGAAGGAGGGAGACAGCAAGAGGAGGACATGGGGGCGGGTCAATGAACAGAACTGTCCGGCTCAAAATGATCATTATTCAGTAAATTTAAGTCATGACTCATTTACACAGCACAATGCCTGAGTAGATAGCAATGTATTCTGCATCACATGCTTTTTGAACTCGCAAAAAATGTCACCAATGGCTAGGCTTGCAGTGGTTTCCGGTGTTATACCTGTTAAAACTGTGGTGGAGTAATCAAATTAAGTTTCAATTCCAAATAGGAAATGCAATTTCTACTGAGGCCGTTTCCCCACATCTTCCAGGAGAAGTTGAACTTGCATAAATGAAGCAGAGATTAACCTTCAGAGGAAAGATCAGACTGGAAGGGGGCCTTGCGATATGTAGGGACCTCCACTGTGCCAGCGGCAGCAAGCAGCTGCTTACCCCAGCATCTGTTTTTATCGGTTGCATTTATTGAAAATTTCCCCTGCTTCCAGGGTTGCCAAGTCCACTTATTTACCGTGACTTTAGGCTTGTTTTTTCCAGAGATGTGGGGAAAAAAGGACGAGTCACAGGTTTGATGTATGATTCCCCATATGTTTGGGGAGACACGGGAGTAGTGTACTTATTAAGCCCCGTCTCAAGTATGTGTGGAATGTATTTATAATAAATGACCAAAACATAAATTATAGACATACATACTAGTATTTATAATGATAAATGCATCGAAACTTTTTATTATGATTAGATGGCCATATTATTGGGCTTCTTTGGCTTATTTTCGAGGGGAGATTTGGCTTATTTCTCTCGCAAGAGTTTGCTTGTTTTTGGAGGTGGGTTGGCTAATTTCTCTCACGAGAGTTGGCAACACTGCCTATTTCATTATTTCTGGTCGTTAGTTAGACATACCACAATACAAGGATGCAAAACGCAATGACAAAAAGGATGATAGCATTTGGATTGAATGTTAATTATTCAATTTCAAGGATTTAAGATTACATAAATTATATACAGTATGTAAGTACACTGTCTACAATCAATAATAATCTGCTCTCGTTGTCTGGAAAAATCATATAAAGTAAATACAGACTGTTGCCTTTCACAATTTTCAAATTCTTCCATCATACAGTCTGGAGCAACGGAAGCTCTATCATGAGTAAGCGATATTGCAGAAGTGGAGCTTCCACCCTACTACCGTTTTGCCTTTACAGTCGCACAAATGTATCCTAATATAAAAAAAATCATCTACCGGTAAGTATATATAGCTTGCTGCTTAGCAGAAATGGAAATACAAAAATAAAATGTAAAGATATTTTAAAACATATGTAGTATTTCGTGAACGGAAATGGCAGCATCCATACTCAGATTTTGGGAGGTGTAGTTCAGACTCGATAGCATTTGGGCCGGGGATTGTAGAATAGTTGTCTGGCATTGGCGACGCAAGACTACAGATTGTGTACTACCCCTTCCTGTGCTTTTTTGCATAAAATGGCATTTGCCCAAGTCGGGGCATGTAAACAATGTATATTTGAGCTCATCTGGCAGCATTACACTTCAAACCCAATTCCTGAATAAATATATTTAACCTACATGCCAGTGAGTCTGCCACTCCCTCAAAGCACTATGTTCAGGTGAAACTTGAAATGCAACTCTAATAGTCATGATTCATGCAATTTCAATGTCACATTAAACTATGTCCTCCATAGGTCCAGGGCAGCTAGATTATACATTACATTTCCAACGTAAGGCCGTATAATTTCATTGTCTTTCATTGAAAAACATTAAGGGGTGTTGGCAGGGTGCAGTGGTGCACTGGGAGAAATTAAATTTTACAGCATACATGATGGCTCCTAAGAGAGAGCTGGGCCAACCCGCCACAACATGTGAACTATTATCATGTAGGGTTGAGATGTTAATACTAGTTAATCGCAGATAAGAAATGTGTCGCTAGTCATTAACATTTAATAACTAATAGTAATTAATTGAGAATTATGCGGTTCCATCATTGGGTGGTTTTCTGTGAATGTAATGCTGTTTGCTGAATGAGAAACGCAAATACAAAGATGCCATTGACTGGCCCTATATCGTCAATGGTCAAATAAATATTTGATTAAGGAATATAATATGCCTTTCGTATTATTTCTGTATATCAATTAACTATTAGTGCATTAATCGATAATTCACATCCTTAGTAGGGTTTTATTGCAGGCCAGCTAGAGCATGCCTGCACTGATTTATTACATTTGCTTTACAACTACCATATGAAAATGCACAAGACAATGGTATAGAATAGATGTTAAGGACAGGCATTAGCCTACTAGTCCTTAGCCGCAATTTGCAACACTAGATTTATTTTATAATGGGATGAATCTAGAGTTGCAAATTTGCAATACCCTCCATTGATCTAAATTGAATTTCCGATCTGCTTGTATTAAACAACATTAAACCACAAACATTGCAGCTGTAGGGCAAGCTTGAATTATCCTCTTTCAATCTGCAAAGCGTTTGATTCATAAAAATCCACCATGGACATGTTATGAGCTACTTTCTGCTAAGAAAAAGTGTTGGGGAGGTTGGAAGCACTCGTTTTTATTAATGGGTCGTGCTGCTGCCTTCTGCATTATGTGCAAATTCGAAACAGGTGGTATTCATACCCCTTTTCACAGTGGTGTTTCCAGCAATTACATTTTGGGCAGGCAAGAATTACATTTTGGGCAGGCAAGATGTGCTAATTGTATCTCCCCGGAGTCCCCGCGCACAATCGTAGCACTAAAGGTTTTCAAAGAGATATACCTGCCAGACGAGTAGGATTCAAAGGCTGAAAGGCATGCAGTTCTTGTCATCTCTTTTTTCTCATTGTATGGATTTTGGCCAGGCCAGAAATGGATTTGGACAGGTCCTCGCCTTATTTTCGGGACCCTCGGTTACCTTTTCTGAAGTTTGGACGTCGGTACCCTAGGGTCCCTGATCGCTTATTCCACTCTCCATAGGACGCAGATTTACCCACTCTCTGTTCACGGAGAGCCACGCCACAGCTTGAGTGTTGGTGAGATGTTTCAAAGATGGAGACAACGGAAACGTGTGCGAAACGTCATTAACCACCGATGCCGATGAAGTATTTTTTATCTTTTTTTTTTTTAATTTTGCTTCGCTGAACTTCTCTCCTCTCTCTTCCTTGACTTCCTTATTGACTTCCCATTGTACCGCCTCCCAAGCAGCGACTGGCTAGCTGCACGTCCCTACGTTACTGCCTCGCACCGACCACCCTGCCCTGGTGCGGGAGGAGGCGGTACAAGGGGAACAGAGAGTGGGTAAATCTGTGTCCTATGGAGAGTGGAATAAGCGATCAGGGGCCTAGGGTACCGACGTCCAAACTTCAGAAAAGGTAACCGAGGGTCCCAAAAGGAGCTAGGCCATTCAGTGACCTTGAAGCCCTTCCAAACTCAAGTGGTAGGTTCTGAGTTGCTGTGCGAGTGTGTGTATACCAGAGGTGTCGAACTGAACTTGGGGCGAGGGCCGCATTGGTCAAAAGGTCACTTGATGGGGGCCACAACCAGTTGCGGACGCACGCTCGATATCTCAGTCAGTCACTGCTAGAATATAATATATTATAATATATTATATATTATTATATATATATATATATATTACTGTATTGTTATGGACCATATAGGGATAATGATTATGTCAGTGGGTTTCAAATGCCAAAGGAACAGTCAAAAACTCCCCTGTATTCATAACCATCCAAAATAGCCTCTATTAACACGTGTTATTTGACTTCTGGACTTGTCTATGCTGCTTTTTTTTGTTTTTTAATTTGTGACATAAAAAGCACTTAATAAAGTAGTACATTTTAAAACTGGTGGTTGTCACAAAATACCAAGGCACATCTTTCTGGACATGTGTCATCAGTAGTGCTTCAGCACGTTTGGAGTAGGTTGGAGTAGGTTAACTAAATATAGCTAGGTAATGTTGTTAAGACAGTGAATACCAGACCTAAATGGACAAAACCAGCCATATATTAGAGACACAACAGACACACAAGAGAACACAAACTACTAGATAGCATGAAAACACAACCCGGGGTGAAGTTAAGTGCTTACTCTGCTTAGGCTCGTTACACAGCAGGTTGCCATAAAAACAGCTTTATTTGTAGCCTACGCTTTAGTTTAACTCAACTACCACTAGCGTTTAATTTGTATGTTTCAATGTTTGTATATAAAAAAAATATATACCAAGGATGGGACACTGACGTCACAAAAATAGGAAGTGATCTTGTCTGTAGTCCTTCCGTCTCGCGACCCGTTCGACCCTTTTGCCGCTCGATAAAAATAATAAAAATACATATTTAAAAATAAGAAAAAATACTTTTGTAAATGGTCGCGCGACGAAGGCCCGTTTAACGGCACAACGGCACGTTTAAAGGCATAGAGTAATGTTAAAGGGCCTCATGAGCACTTCCTCTAGTCTACACACAACATGACGCTGATTTATACTTGGTCGCACGCCGGTGTCGCGCGGCAGGAAAAACGCCGATCTACAAGCTCACAAAGCGTCGCGGACATGACACGCCGCGAGCTTGTAGATCGGCTAGTTTCTGGTCGAGCCGCGCGACACCGGCGAGCGACCGGGTATACTATAAACAGGGGGATCAGATCTGACATATCGTTATTCCAGGGGAAGAACAAGGAAATTAGCCGCTAGCGGTGGCTAGCACTGAAGGCGCTCTCCAACAAACACAGCAGCCTCACCTTCACTCTGATTGCGATAAGTCAACGCCGTGTAGTCCGTTCCGAGTTTTCTCTCACTCTGTATTGTTTTCTATTTTCACACTGAGCGCGAAGTATCTCCTCTTCCCTTCCATTCTTTTCTTGTTCATCATCTATCTACCTTCGCTCGTGAAAGATCCACACAAAATACACCGGATGTACAAACACGGCACGCCCGCTATAAGATAAACATTTCCGGGTAACATATAGACCTAAACAGTCTTTATTATATATATATATATATATATATATATATATATATATATATATATATATATATATATATATATAATTGTAATGACTTTATTATATATATATATAATATATATATATATATATATATATATATAATTGTAATGACTGGTAGGGTTCGCTTCCCCAGAAGACACGACAACCTTCTTAATAATTTGACTTTAATGAACAACAGTGAACTCCCTCTCGAACTTTATGCTAGCGATCTGTTAGCATGCTAATGATGCTAACAACAACAACACGCTAGACTTCCCGCTTCCGGCCAATCCCGGAACTGAATTCGCCCCAGGCACAGCTTGACCTTAAAGGCACACACACACAGTCCCATAACAAACAGTCAGTGTCCCACTGGTACGCTACAAACACACACACACACACACACACACACACACACTTTTACTGCAACCAACTTAACTTAAAGTGCCAACGTGCCAATGTTTTGATAATATGGCTGAAAAAGTCTGAATAAATAAAGTCACCATAAATCATAGTCATGATAGAAAGAAATCAAAGTTTAACCAATAATATTTATTCTTTACATATACCAGTAGAGCAAATTCAGGAAGTCGCTGCAACAGACAGTGGTTACAAAAATAAAGCACATTCTTATGGAAATATATGACAAGACAGAAAACTAGATACAAATGTTGGACAAAAAATATGGGCATTTATCAATTGCGTGTCAAAATGCAATTGTACTTACTATAAACCATTTACTCAAAATAATGTGCTGGTAACATTTGACAATGATGGTAGGCTACATTATTTAATTCTAGTACTGTTTAGGTCAGTAAACGATGTACCAAATGGTTCAAAATCAGTTCTGTTGGGCCTCATCACTATTTAGTGATTGATCAATGTATGGCCTGCAGCCCTCTAGACAAAAATCTATTCACATACCGGTATACTATACTGGTGGGGAAAGAGATTCCATTCAGATTAACGGTATTTCAGACAAATTTTACATCAATATATTAGTAATTAAATTTCAACATCAATGTGCGCTCACTATAATCTTCACCTCCTTTATCATTTCATGCAGCTATGACAGGCTTATAAATATGCACTAGTAAACTGTAGTAGTAAACTAACAATGAAAATTAAGCTCTGCCATCAATATTATGCTGCCTCTCCCAACTGTACAATGCATTGTAGTGCACCAAAACATTAAGATAATAGATATTATCACTTGTTAAAACTGGAATGACTTACATCAATTCATCTTCAACTGTAAACAATATTACTACCTCAGGGCAGTAACTCATGTTAACACTTAAATATACTGATCTGAGAATAAACAGATTTATCTCAGAGATAGTGGTTTTTACAAACACTAGCCAAAATCTCAGCTGACTTAATACTTTCTGTGGTACTCAAACTTTTTCATTTCAAGGAAACTCAGTGGTTCTCAAACATTTTGTCAAAGTCATGTCAAAGACACCCAAATTAATGTGAAATATTTCAAAAATATCACTCCACTCATTTTGCTAAGCCCCCTGGAACCCTTTCAAGGGACCCCTGGAGGTCCGCGGAACCCCACTTGGAGAACCATTGCATTATATCGTAATGTAGACAAGGTAAACAAAGAGGTATGCACATGAAATGTTTTCAAGTACAGCAGCACATACATATATCAAAAAGCCGGAAAAGTACTACGATAAAAAATACAAATTTAGTGGATGAACGAAGGTTTCAACTGTGTGGCAATTGTCCTCTCCATTCCTGGCCAGGATGTACAAAAAGGCAGTTGAAGGTCTTTACTAGTATAAAGTCTCAATCTTTGTTAAGCTATTGCCTTTGCTTCTGGCAGGAACGCCTCCCAAAACTTTACAATCTGTAACAAAGTTAGATTTAGAGAAGTAAGTTAATGAAGCCTCATTATGCACAAAGAACACTTTGTCTGCATATGACAAATTAAGATTGCTTGATTAAATAAGAAATACTTATTTGTGCACCATAAAATACATTTTTGCATCTGCACTGATGACGATGGTGATGTTTTGGAAATATTGACTCATTTTATTATTCAAGTAATAATATGATGCTCTGAATGAATAACTAACATTTTAAAGTATATATCATTTTAAATATTAAACATGTAAAGCGGTCTACAAGCTTACAATTTGTCGCGATGTTATGCACTGTGAACTTGTACAGTAGATCTGCCATTTTCAAAATATTGTATTTTTGAAAACATTTGGTTTTTGATTGATTGAAATATTTATTAACAGTTTGCAGAATTACAGTACATTTCAAGCACAAACTAAATACAAAGACTGTTAACTGTGAGTGGACGACCCAATTAAGCATTACACTTGTTTACAAGAGGGTCCACCATGTTCAATTCATCAAAACATTTAGAGACGTACAAATAGACACTTCTATATAGTCAAAGAACAGAACAGGAATTCATCATAAAAGAGGTAAAAAGGGAAAAGAAACATATACAGTAAGGGGAAAAGCGGGGGGGGGGGTTCAGATTTTACGGGGGCCAGTTTCGAATTGCAGCCGTCCGTAGGTGCCCTTTGAGAGCAGTTTTGAAGGAGTCAAGGGATTCACATGTCTCAATGACTGTTGGTAGGGAGTTCCAAATTTTGGTGGCATAGGAGCGAAAATAATTTAGTCCCTTGTTTGTGAATCTGGGTTGTACATGGTTTGTTGCACTCCCTCTGGTGTTGTGGGTGTGGACTTCGTTAACATTAAGGAAGTATTTAGACAGGTAAATGGGTATCTTGGTGGTGTACCGAATCTTGTGGACCAGACCCATTGCAAGATGCTGTACTCCGTCGTCGACCCTAAGCCATTCCAGCCTGTCAAAGTGGGCAGGGGTGAGGTGGGTTCGGGGGGTGAGGCCAAGTAGGAGACTGACCAGTTTGTTTTGGGAGGTCTGGAGCCTTGTTTTAAGGGCCCTTGAGGTGCTGTGGTACCAAGAGGTGCATGCATAGTCAAAGAAACCTTGTACGAGGGCTCCTGTGGGTGACCTGTCCCTGTTTGATGGAGGTTTACTATGTGGGTGATGATTGGAGCTATGGAAATGGCTGTCTCTGAGAAATTTGGAGGGAATATTGTCATGGGCAAGTGGCCTTGTGGGGTTGGAGGGCACTCCGTTTTTTAAGTACCTCCTCAGTTGTTACCATTGCCATTTTAAAATCATCTTTGTAGAAGGCTTTGATGTGCTCTACACCAAAACGCCCAGAGCAGTTGGTACTTTAAGTACCAACTGCTTTAAGTACATGGTCATGCCAATACTTTTGTACAATCCTCTACATTTCAGAATCACCTTATTACTAGTGGCTAGATCTGGTGCTGCTGTGCTTAGATGTAGAGACAGTAATGGCCCGTGGACATTAGAAACCTGACCACAGAATATTTTTTATGTTTTATCCTATATTTTGTTGTGCCATGTAGTAGAATTAACTTTTTCAGGTTGGAATAAGCACTGAAGTCTGACTCGCACAGTCTCACAGGCCCTGTATTACAATATCAGATCACAGAAACATATTACCCGTTGCTGGGACTGTAGCATTGATTCCAAATATCTCACTATCTGGCCCTTGAAGTCCTTGGCTTTTTCACTCTGAAAGGTAAACAAGGTTGTTTTGTGTTCTTCACCAATGTAAAACCCATACAAGTGGCATTTTCAATGTAAAAGTCCATAACAGTACGTACCTCAAACCTAAGTACTTCCTTGCGTACAGTCACCCCAATCCTGTCAAAATCCCTCTCGTACTGAGTCACTCTTGCTTCCCACTGAGGACATCGAAGACAAGAAGAGGGAGAAGTTTTGAAATGGTCCCAGTCCCAACCCAGAGAAAATTACAACCCCACCTCCATTTATAGCCAATAGTTAATGTTTATTTAAAACCAAAACTAGTCTTTCAAGGGCTATGGTTGCCTGGCTCCAGCCCTGAATTTCTAGCTACGCCCATTAAAGAAAACGTTCTGGCGATTCAAAATTCAGACTGAGTGTCAGGCTAGGGTTATTGTGGATCAATTAGATCAATAAGGGAGAAATAATCAGAATATTATACACAGAGTATAACTGCGGTTACTGCCTACATTCAATACATCTGCAGTACCTTTAATGATCCAGTGAAGTGTTACAGTAGCCTACCTCAGTGATCTCGTCTTTGGCTTGGTGCAGTTTGTCCGGCTTGTTGGCCCACAGCAGCTTTGCCTCCACCTCCCTCTTCTTCTGGAGTGTGCCTTGAGCCTCCTGCCAGCGCTGCCATGCCCGCATGCGTTGATCAAAACAACCCTATGGACACACGTGTCATACTCATAACACATCATAGCATTCATGCTAATACACTGTAAAAACTACAAAGTTGTGATATGTGAAAAGATTTTGATGTCCAGTGATGCAAATAGCCTGCACCCAGCATCCTTAGACTAACTAAATTGAGAAAGGACGCAATCACCTGATGAAGGCCGTTCACGGCCGAAACGTTGTGTCTTAACTTATGGTGTTTTAAATACAATAAAACACTACTGGAGGAGCAAAGTCTGTGTGCGGACTACTTTCTTCACTAAAGGACGCAATCATGTCACCCTCTGAGGGTCCTGGGATGCAATACTGTAATCAGTACTGTAGTCATTGTCAGTAGGACTCATAAAATGTCTCTGGGACCCATCTAAAAGACCACCCCTGGGTCCCGGGAGTAATTACATTGAAAACCTATTTACATTACATCACTGGATGTCCGACCATGAAATGACAAATAAATAAACATAACATAACAGAATAAAAACAGCTGTGGCTAATACAATTAATAATGGCTACAGTTGATTTACTAAGTAAGTACATGATATATGCTGGTGGTTGGTTGACCATGCAGAGCTCTAATTATACTGTATGTGAGAGTACCAGGACCTTGAAAGGAACCCTAAAAGCAACAGGAAGCCAATGCAAGGAGGCCAGGACTGGAGTAATTTAAATGTATTCTGACCCATCCACATGTGTTTACACTTGCTTGTACGCACGCACACAGTTTCCGAGTCTGGTCATCTATCCGTTTCATAATCCTTTAATTTATTATTCTGAACCATCCACATGCGTTTACATGCACACGCACACGCATAAAAGAAAATAATTGTGCTCCAGTGCCATGTGGTGCCAGTTAGACCAATATGTTACCCTGAGATTCTTTGCAAAGTATGACATGATGAAACCTGAGGCCATGACCTTCAGGCAATCAAATTTCCTCTAGAGAGATTCTGGAGTCGCTGATGACATTTTCAACAACATTAGGCATAGGTCTGAAAATAAAATCTGTGTATTCTCCTTAATTGCGCCCTCTACAGATCTTGTCAATAGACAAACCCCATTCACCAGATTTTTCCTTCCTGTGCGTCCACTAAGGGAAAGTAGGCTTTCGACACCACAAAACCGTCTTTGTGTGAGTTTGGGGAGTAGCGAAATCGTTGCATTTCATGCATGTGCAGGAAGTCGAGAGTAACATAGCCGTAAGGAGAAGTCCTTAAGGCTATGGACCAGAGCTAGGCCCACTTTTTTTTAAAGATATTTTGGGGCTTTTCTGCCTTTATTGATAGGATACAGTGGAGAGAGATGCGGCAAAGGTCGTTGGGATCGGGACTTGAAACCGCGACATGCTGTCAGGCATGCGCCTATATGTGGTATGCGTCAGGACCACTAGGCCAACCTTCGATCAAGTGTGAGCGAGCATACCCTGACTGCAGTCATCAAGCGGATGTAGTCAGCCAACAGCTCAGCAAGTATAAAGAAGTCATTGGCTGCCTGATCCTGGTGCAGCTGTTCCATCTTGTCCTCCACCTCTGCCAGCTGAGACAGGGCCCGTGATAAAGCACTGTTGTCCTCCGAGTTGCCCAACATGGCCATGCTTTTGGCAAATACTGCTGTGTTCCCACACAGATCTAGAGAAAATGAGTGAATGAGTGTATGAGTGAGTGAGTGGGGTACAAAATACACGTATGTTATTGCCAAAGACTGTGATAGGAGCTGAAACATTATCGATGCCTTATGGCCCATAGGGGCCGAAGAGCATACCTAAGTACAGCTCAGCACTGACCATTTTCTTTTGTTTTGCCATCATTTAAATGTTTCGTTTTAGTTCCTTTAGTTATTTTTATTACTCCCGACAATACAGTATATACTGTAATGCATGTATGCAGTAAGATAAGTCAGAAAGACTTCATAGAATTAAAGGACGGATACTATATGCGGTAAATAGATTATCGCACAGGAATTCAACTACAAATACACAGACAATAATTTGTTTATCATAGCCTTATTATGCCATGAAGAATCAGAAAATACTAAATAGCATTTCATTTGGCCATGTTTGACATATTGCACTGTAGCTCTCTCGGTTACAGTTCTGTGCACATTGGCACTTTTGCGGTCAGCTATCCGTTTGTATTTAGCCATCAGCCTGCCCAAAGGATTATGAACCATCACTCGCTCTGTCCTTTCATCACTCTCAGGGCAAATAAAGTCTTGGTACAGTATGTGATACGTGGAACTCACCTTTCCTGTGATTGACCAGGGAATCTACCATGGCATGGAGCTTCCTCAGTTGCTGTTCCTCATTCTCCACCTCCTGGAGCCTGTCCTCAAACCACTGGGACACAGTAACAAGGGGATGTTTAAGGTTGTTTAATAGTACATTTATATAATTGTTTGGTTTTTTTGTTTTATAAAAAGAAAAGTCACTTTTCATAGAACTGTCATTTGTATAATTTGTAGTGGTAGAATCTCACATAAACAACTGGGTAACAAAGGACCAATATCACAAGTTCATATCAAACAAACAAGTAGTCAATTATCAATTTGATGGCTCGTTCTGAAACCTTTACCTGATGGGAAATTTTGTTTTAACTTTACGAGTTCTATACTGAGAGCAGAGCATTAATAACTTGTACACACATTTATTTTCCAAGGGAGTACTTCAGAGGGTATTAAAGTCAAAAGAAAATATCTTCTTCAATATCCAATACTTAGTATTGGAGCAAATGTCTAAGGACAACTTCACCGATTTTCAACCCATCTTCATATAATTGGTCCTCATTATAATATGGGTACCATATTTGCCTAATATTTGTCTCAGAGGTCTGTGGACAGTTTAGAAACCTGCCTACCAGCGACATCATCAATGGGGAATCAAAGTTAATAGAAACTGCAGCAGGCTCTCTGGAAAGTTGGCATACTAAAATGGAAGCCATTGTTCTTGCGTTAATAAAAATAAAAATGTAAATGTAATATCTTAGGCGTGTTTCTGAAGTGTCTACAACCCAATGAGACACAGACAGAGTATATAGAAGCATTAGCATGAGCCTTAGTGAGGACAAATGATATGAAAATGAGTTGAAAATGGGTTCCAGGTAGCCCCCAGCTAAACGATAGAGTTGGTAACCAAATGGACCCTTATAGATCTTTAACTCTTGAGAGTGCTGTAAAATGATACCAAATGGACCCATAAGATCTATATATAAAGGGTCCATTTGATTACCAACTCTATCATTTAGCTGGGGACTAACTGGAACCCCCTCAAGGACCACTGGTGGCCCCTCGACCACTGGTTGAAAACCACTATAATAAAACCACTATAATAATTGCCTATAATAGGCAATCTCAGAATCCATCGGCAAATAAAAAGAGAAACAGCACCCTCTTTTGCTTTAGTTCGCCACACGTACAGTATGGTAGGAACATGTGCAAAGTGCCCAATTTAATGGGAATCAATAGCCATTTTAATATAAGTACACTAGTATACGCCATTTAAAGACGCATCATAAACTGCTTTTTTTATTTTATAAATGTATAAAAAAAAACATTATTTACAAGGTCTTATTCTGAAGCCCTTATATTCGTCAGCTCACAACCCGGAAGTGTTATATTCGCTGGCTTGACAGAACTCTTGGTGTTGTACAGGCTATCACCAAGCCAACGACATGAATATACATACTGTACGGTTGTAGCTGCTACATGAGCTACTTCATTTATCTTAATTACCTTATTTCAATGGTCACAGTGGATTACAGCAAACTGAATACATATTAATGTAATTTTAAAACCCCCTTACAGTGTCAGACTCATTAATTTTGATAGTCATCTTGTTGACAGCATCCGATGCCTTGTTGATCATCTTCATGAAGCCTGCGCCACTCAGTGCTTGGGTGTTCACTGCTCTGGGTAGCTGAAACACAAGCACGCACGCACGCACGCACGCACGCACGCACGCACGCACGCACACACACACACACACACACACACACACACACACACACACACACACACACACACACACACACACACACACACACACACACACACACACACACACACACACACACACACACACACACACACACACACACACACACACACACACACACACACACACACACACACACACACACACACACACACACACACACACACACACACAATTATATAAATACATAAAAATAGCTGATCTACAAGCTCACAACGCTTTGTGATGTGTGTTTTAATCCATTATTAACAGAACATGCTTTCAGTTTGCTTTGAGCCTGTTGACATGGGTTTGTTTATAAAAATCCCATAACTACAGTATGGGCATTTATGAATAGTGGTACAAAGTGTTGTACCTCATCCCTCTCCAAGAACTCACGGACATCAGGGTCTTGCAGGAGTGATGGATGCGACACCACTCTCTGAAGATACCTGTAAATCATAGCAACATGTGTATAACCATCATTTCCATTCATAGCAACACTGTCCATCAATCCACAGGGATAACTGTGATGCTTTTGGAGGCCATACCACTGTCACCGGTCCCCAATAGTAGCTATAGTAGTTTATATGTGTAGAGTTAGGGCGGATTCATACTCCTATTTTACCGCTGTTTCGGCGCTGTAGTGCCGAAATGATTTCGGCTCGGACTTTAGGACGGTACCTGCCCCCCCGAACCTCAAATGACGTCACATTGTAGGCTCTACAATAGGCCGAACCAACTTTTATTCGGCTCTAAAATAGGAGTATGAATCGGCCCTTAGGGCAGAGGGACAGCATTAGCTGATTTACTTAATTACCAAAGAGTATTTTTATGGTCTAACTCAAAATGATGTAATCACAAAAAAATCTATAGTTGTAGCCCTAAAGCTTTAAGTTTAACCACTTAAACCCTCTAGACTTCATAAACTGGACCTGATTTGACCCTGTACAAGTGTACATGGACTGCTTTTTCTCTCTTTGCCAAAAATAGCCGATCTGCAAGCTCACAACACATCACGTTGCGATGATTTGAGCTTGTATGTAGATCATCTATTTTGGGCTAATGTCCCCCCGGAATATGGATGCTGCCGTTTAAGTGGATAATTTGGACCCGACATTAAGCAAATAAGAGCAGCACCCTAACCTCTCAAGAGCCGCTCTTCTTCTCTCCACAAACTCCACTGATGAAGAGTCGTCCTTTCCAACTTTCACTTTGGTCATTCCTGTTTGAACCAAGTAAAATACAACAGTGAACAAACTCAAATTCAACAGATGAACAAGCTTGTTTGGTTAAAACTGAATAACATAACAGGAGGACAATACAACCCACCCATAACACTCTTCTCGGGCGGTGGTGGAATGACACAGCCATTCAGCGAATGCTTGACGGACAGCTTCTCGTACAAGCCCAGGAAGTCACTGAAACGCCTCCTTACTGAAAAGGTCTTATTCCTGAACATTGGCAAAGACGTCTGGTCGGGCAATGGGCCAGAAAGAAATAGTGTTGAGTGTTAAACGTTTTAATATTCTAAAGGAAATGAATTATGTAAATCACAGGGAAATAGACATCCTAATAAAATAAGTTTAATGGATTTTGCAGTTAAATACTGTGACAGGGAATGTAGATAGATATATTGGAATTTCCATGCATACCCGAGTGGATACTTTGTATGCCAAGAATGCATTCATGCCATCCCCTGCATGGAAAGATTACATTGGCAAGTGACCAAGATGAGTAAAGAAATATTCAGCTAATTTGTTGGATGCTTGCAATAATACCAACAAAAACATTTTACAGTTACGTGCATTATGACAGAAATTCAATTTAGTTTTAACAGTGAATGAAGGCAAAGGCATACAATGAATAAACTTCCTCGAGTATAGAAAATAATACTGACCAACTTTCTCTGGGTTGGTGACAGCAATATCCAAGTCAAAACTATCCTTGGCCTCCGACTCCTCCAACTGCAAAAGAACATATATATATATATGGCAATACGCTAATTACAAATAAAACCTTCTTGATGGCAATAAAATAAGTATGTTGCAGATGGATATGGAATCAGTTTTGTTCAGTAGTGTATAATGTACTACAGTGTGCCAAGACAAGAGTACGCAGGTCTTCCTCTAACCAAACATTACACCAGATTTAATTAATTAATTGCTTGTCGACCAAGCTGTGCTAGTGAGTGAATGAAACGGCAACATGATTAGGCTCACTGCCTCAGTCTTAAGCCGTGCCCTGTACCTGCTCGAGAGACTTAGGCTGCAATGCTGCTGTGCTGGTAGTTAGCAAAGAGGCAGGTCTAGGTGCAGTGGAGGATGCACTAATGGGTTCCTCTGTGGTCAGCTGCTCCACAGGTGCTTCTAAGTTACAAGGAAAAAGTATTATTTCTTCAACCTCAGGCTTAAGGGCAGTCCATACAACTACAACATGACGTCACTCGCAACTTCTGAAACGCATTCCTCCGAATTTTTGTTCTGAAAGCTGCACTTCCAGATGTTGTGACTCGCCGAACTCTACTTCGGAGAAGAAATTAAAGTCTGATCTTTCCGACGAAATGTTCGGTGGTCGGAGACAGTATGGACCCCCTTTAGACAGGATAATAATATGCAGATAAGAATTCAATTACGAAAAGAAAAAGCATATCAAGGGCAATGTGCTGTGAGATGAAATGGAGGGGAGTTTCAATACCTCCAAACAGATCGTCGTCACAGTGAAGCCCATTGGAGCTGAGGTTTGGTGCTGTGCTGCCGACGTCCTCTTCACCGAACAGATCTGGACGCTCCTCACTTGAAGCATCTGGCTGGATAGCCACATGGTTGGTCTATTTGTTAGAGGACAATAAAGGCCGTAATGCTCCATTAGCGAGTTATCAGACCAGGAATCGTGCCTCATAACCGGAATCTACATAATACGCTGACATTAGAACCTCTAATAGGCCTACTTGTATTTGACAACATCAAATCAAGTGTTCATTTATCAGGTGTACAAATGTAGCTAAATCCATTTGCACATCTTTTGAGCATGTACCTAAATGATTTTAAAAGGTGAAGTAAAAAAAGGATTTTCAAAATAAGTGAAATAGCTCTATATTCTGATAGTACTCGTTTTTAGTCTCTCTTTAGCTCTCCAGCTCTTTAGTAAGCAGAAAATACAGTTTCAGTTCATTATACCGCTTTTATTCAATCAGGAGAAAACACAAAGAATACAGGATAAACAAATTAAATTGAAATGACAAATAAATTCAGTCAAAATTGGAACTGGAACACTATAAACTTTAAGCTGATAAATGGCACTCTCTCTGATTGGATTTAACTGACACCACACCTAAAAATGTATACGGAATACCGTTTACTAATAATAATAATAAAAAAAGATTGTCACTAGAAATACCTATACACCTTTAGAATTAAATTAACAGGACATTACAAGCATATCCATTTCAGCTGAAATGGATATGCTATATAGATAAGAGGATGGTGTAGGTGCAATGGGTGGGATCAACTATAGTTATCAGTCAAGGGCTAACGGAACATTAGCAGAAGTTCAAGTTCCACATACCGCCCAATTAGATATAGTAGCCTACTTGTGAAACCATTGCGGGGGAAGGGGGGAGTTTTATGCTTTAATTGTGATGTAAAAGTGGCGACAACATTAGCGCACCGTTATGACACTAAAGCTTATTTTGTTATGTTACGAAAGTAAAAACAAACATTTGATTTAAGAGCCATTTCAGTCTGCCTCTGGTGATGTGAATTCCGGGGTCAGTCGAATTGGGTCAGTTAACAAGTTCAATAGTTCATGTCAACTTCCTCGCTCATCACCAGCATGACGTTACAATACTTCCAGTCCACACACACTTGAATGAGTTGGATACATACACTGCCAACAAAGACATCCGCTCCCTCGTCACTATCTCCATCTCCTGCTTCTTGATCCTCTGTTGCAGGGAAAGGAGGGGGGTTACGATCTGAGCTGGCCGCCATCTTCCTTGTTGTGAGGAATGGACGGAAGTGGTAGTAGTGAGAGCAAACGGAGTACTTCTTCTTTGTAGTGTTATGGCGGTTGGCATCCGTATAGTTGCATTACCGCCCCCCTCTGTTTATCTCAGTTTGATTGATTGATTGAAATATTTATTAACAGTTTGCAGAATTACAGTACATTTCAAGCACAAACTCAATACAAAGACTGTTAACTGTGAGTGGACGACCCAATTAAGCATTACACTTGTTTACAAGAGGGTCCACCTTGTTCAATGCATCAAAACATTTAGAGACGTACAAATAGACACTTCTACCGGTAGTCAAAGAACAGAACAGGAATTCATCATTCATAAAGGAGGTAAAAAGGGGAAAGAAACATATACAGTGAGTGAGTGAGGGGGAAAAAGGGTGGGCGGTGGTGGGAAATTCAGATTTGACGGGGGTCAGTTTCGAATTGCAGCCGTCCGTAGGTAGGCCTACCCTTTGAGAGCGGTTTTGAAGGAGTCAAGGGATTCGCATGTCTTAATGACTGTTGGTAGGGCATTCCACATTTTGGTGGCATAGGAGTGAAAATAATTTAGTCCCTTGTTTGTGCCGAATCTGGGTTGTACTTGTACATGGTTCGTTGCACTCCCTCTGGTGTTGTGGGTGTGGACTTCGTTAACATTAAGGAAGTATCTAGACAGGTACATGGGTATCTTGGTGGTGTATCGAATCTTGTGGACCAGACCCATTGCAAGATGCTGTACTCTGTCGTCGACCCTAAACCATTACAGCCTGTCAAAGTGGGCAGGGGTGAGGTCGGTTCGGGGGGTGAGGCCAAGTAGGAGCCTGACCAGTTTGTTTTGGGAAGTCTGGAGCCTAGTTTTAAGGGCCTTTGAGGTGCTGTGGTACCAGGAGGTGCATGCATAGTCAAAGAAACCTTGTACGAGGGCTCCTGTTAAGGTCTTCAAGGTGTTTTTGTTGACCAGTGAGGAGATCCTGTAAAGGAATCTTGTTCTTTGGTTGACTTTTTTGATTACGTTGGTGGCCATTTTTCACCGGAAAGATTACCCTCCAGGATGGAACCTAATGTAAACACTAATGTAAGAGTGTCTCATTAGCGCGTGTCAAAATGTCTCATTATTGAAGTCCTACACAACCTCTCATTGTTCTGGTTAGTAGGCTACGCCGGTTTCTTGTGATTAAGTCAAAGCAAGCACAACAGGACAGGACAGGTCAACTTACCTAAAGGCTTTTGGTTCTTTGAAATGTGGCCAACAAGCTTCCTTCCACCGTCTTCCTTGTGACTTTGAATCTACAATTCATTAACAATCCTCTGGTACAACTAACTTAAGTTTACTTTACCTGTGTTTCACAATTCACACCATATAAATTAGTTTTGAAAGGTCTCATACATTCATTTCATACACACTTGGGACAGTCCTTCTACAAATCGGGTTTATGGATCTACACATCGGGACGTATTGCATTTTTGGAATGTCAGTGGTACAGTACATTTATCGTATAGTGTATAGTCTCCAATGTGGTTTACAATGTACATTACATTCAAACACTGATGGTGGGCACAACCATGCAATGCACCAATCTGCTCACCGGGAGCAATTACGGGTCAAGTGTCCTGCTCAAGGTCAAAGACAATGTTACTGCAAGGCCTGTTGCTGTTCTATAGCCCTTTCCAGACCTAAGCGCAAAACAGTTTTGCGCCGCGGACAGAAGAAGCTGTGACGGTGTGTGCGCAGCTGGTTTTTAGTCAGCTGGTGGATGGGAATTAAGCTCCACCTAAGCGGACGATTGACGTGGAGGAGAGCGCTTCCGGGAATCTGGCCGTCGCGCAAGTCGTCCGCGGAAGTGGAGCTTCTTTTCCATCCACCAGCTGTCTAAAAACCCGGTTTTGAAGCTGTGTGCACTGTGCAGCCGAAATCGTGCGCGGCTCTTTTGATAGTGTGGCAGCACCCTATGCTGAACAGTTCATGTCTGATTACCATGACATGTTCATCTCTTTAATTAATTTGAAGAAAAACTCACTATATCCCATGAAAAAGAAGACAAATGGAAACACAAGCTTTGTTAGTATTCATAATAGTTTGTATACACAATGTATAGGAGCACCGATAAAAAAAATCTCATTTTTTTTCTCCAAAACTTTTTGAACATTTTTTAAAAAGCCACAGAATGTTTCTACATAAAGCAAAGAGAGCTCTGTACATAAACAAGCAACATAATTCCTCATCAGCAGCACAGTAAATGATCCACTGCTCAATTTCATATCATCTCTGAAGCAAAAATAAAAATAAAAATAACATAAAACAAGACCAGCTGCCTGCTGCTAACCTAGGACACTACGTTACACAAACAGCTTGATATTTAAACACAAGATATGTAAGAAATGTACTTTTCAAAAATTGTGAAAAAGTGCAATACAGGTTTGACTGTTTACAACTTAATAGATTATTTCCCAAATGGAGTCCGGTCCTCCCCCACCCCCTCCGATTTCAATCAACCCATTTTTTTTATTTTTTATTTTTCTTCCAAACGTTCCTTTTGTATCCATAGTTAAAATCTCTTACAGTTATACTGACATTCATGAAGATGTACATTTATGAGAAACATGATATTCACAAAAGTAGAGCAAATAACTATGATTGCAAATGAC
Organism: Protomyctophum parallelum; assembly: GCF_964188405.1. Lineage (NCBI taxonomy): Eukaryota > Metazoa > Chordata > Actinopteri > Myctophiformes > Myctophidae > Protomyctophum > Protomyctophum parallelum. Next base: position 30,359,996 of record NC_139699.1, read on the forward strand.
AAATTTCTTTGGGTAAGAGGGTAGATGAAAAACTAGTTTCTTACATGAACATACTTTAATCTTTTCCTCTTTACACTGGAATTGTGTACAGAACAAGCTTTTTTTTTCTTCATACAAAAACTACAATGTAAAAAAAAATATGGGGAGTCCAATTCAAAAGGCCAACATTTTTGCATCATACAAGACATGACAAAAAAAAGAGATATGCTGTTGTGTTTCTTGAAGCAAACAGAGAAAACAACAAACACTCCATTGTGCAGAAAAACCTGGTTCAGCAAAATACAGACTTCTGAAACCAAATATTGGCTTTTGGAAGCAAGACACACATTTTATAGAACTTCTCACACAACAGATTGCTGTTTTGTTGCAGATGATTGATTGACTAGCTGCAATGTGAGGTGTTTGGGTTCAACACTGCTAAGAACAGGGTCCCCCAGTCCTGTGTGGATATACTGTAAAGTCTTACAAAATGTCATAAACTGTCACCTTTAGACGGGTGGGAACAGCGCTATACCGGGTGTCACAGTATAACTCAGAGCATCATCCTTGACGAGTTGAGTAATCTAGAAAGTCCAACGTACAAATGCGTTGGTAAGGCTTTTTAAACGGAGCTCCCACGACAAACAAAAACATTTCAAATGTACATGGGGAACACAATGCCAGAGAAGAACGCAGGATGGCATTCAAAATGTACGGTAGAAACATGGGCATCTTTTCCGCTGCCGATAAGAAAAAGTGAGCATCAAGGCTTGATCGCATCCCACTTTTATCCCAAATAACGACACAATGGGAAACATAAAAAGAATGAGGCAGTTAAAAAAACATATGTACATGTCTATAAGGATATGTGTGTAAAATATAATACATAAAAAATTAAAAGTCATGGCACAATATATGACAAAAAAGGGGAGGGGGTAAAAATAAAATCAGCTTAAAAATGACCACATTTATGGATACTCTAGGCTTGTATAGGGAACTGATATCCAATGTTCACTTCACTGAAACGGCCCAATAGATATACAAAATGCACAAATAAATGACACGAATAAAACAAACACTGTGTGTAGAGTGTGCTGTTTGAGCACCAACATCAATACCAGCATATTTTTAGACTTTCTCATTTCGAGTTGCTGTTGAACAAATGGCGTCTTGTCTCGTGTGGCCTCCTCTCGCACACCACAAAACCCATTGATTTTTTTGCTGAGGAAAAATTCACAATCTTCCGGTTGAAAGCGACCAATGTTAATCGTCTCTTGAGAATGTTTCTTCATAAAAAGGTGAAGTGTCTCACTCTTCTTCCCTCTCACAGCCTTCTCCTTCCTGAGACTGAGTAAGGTAAGCCAAAAAGTTTGTACTGTAAGTATCAGTCTGGTGTTTTTATAACTGCAGGGCATATGAGAGTTCCATATCTGTAAGAAGCCGTTTTGTGTCCATGAGCCTCTGTCTCCCAAGTTATTTATTTAGGTGTGTATTTAATTTAGAGTGTGTTTTCCTGCATGTACTCTTATTTCTTCCCGCGTGAATGAAAGGCGTAAACTGTGTGTGCTCGTGTTTGTGTGTGCGCGACTCTGCTCATGGCGCTGTTGTGATGGCGTTTAGGTCCTTCATCAGGCCCTCGAGGTGGGCCATCTCCTCGGTTAGCTCATCCGGCTCGTAGCTCTGGGGGAGAGGAATAGGGTTACTGCGGGGGGCAGGGGAGGGGCAGGGAGGTAGGGAGGCAAGCACCTGGGGGGAGGAGGAGGAGGAGGAGAGGAAAGGAATAGGATCAGTCAGGGATCTTTTCCTGCGGGCAGGGAGTCAAATGGGTTGGGTGAGGTGAGCTGGGGATGGGTCAATGGTACTGAAGCGTCATGAACATTATGACAAAAGAAAAAGAAGCAGACAAACGGCGAAAACACAACCAAAACCAAAGCCAAGTCAATAGTATGGGTCATTAGCCAATCAAGGGTTTAAGGCATTGAGGAAAAGATTCAATTGTAAAAGTCATTCCAGTTATGGGGTTATGTAATGAAATGAAATTAATTAAGATTCAAATGAAATCATGTCAGAAGGCAGCCAACAAGAACGACACAAAATGGTGAGAGTGAAGTTGGGATGAATAAAAAACAGAAAAGAACAGACAGAAAGAAATTGTGGTTAAAATCAATGTTCAATTGGAAGTTTACTTCAAAATCTAGTGCCCAAATAAAATAGACATGGATTTGGAATGTGTGTTTGGTATCACAGTGGCAAAAAGACACAACTGACAGATGCCAGTAACTATCATTATTACTTTTGATGAAGTACTGCAAGTATGGCCAGAGAAAATCAGCCTTGTAAAAGATACACAATCTTAGTCAATTGCTTCTTTGTACTCGACTACAGATGCCAAATGTTGGGGACATTATACTCACGCTGTCAACATCCTCCAGCATTTTGCTGGTCTCTGGCACATCAGGGGCATTTGGCACAGTAACTGCCATGGGTGTACGTGTCCTGCCTAGAGTGCCAATGGAGGCCGTCTTGACGACGTGCGGGTGAGAGGGGGCTCCTGGGGATGAACAGTCACGCACACATATGTTATATTTTAATCACATCATCTCTGGCCACTTTGTTTGTTGGAGTCGGTCAACAAATGACAGCTGTGTACTCGCACTAATCAAGCCTCTAATGAATAGAGGCATGATTGGGGCGTACACCACCAGTACATACAGTAGGATGTGTGCAAGAGGCTTGATTACCATGGAAACTGGGCTGAAACACCGGCATTCCAAAGCCTGCTATTCCGACGCACCACCATTCAGACAAGCTCAATACTAACCCTGTCCCTAACCCTAACCCTGATCCTAAACCTAACCGCACGCGGAAGCCACGTAGTCGGAATGGCAGTGCGCTGGAATGCCACTCTGTTCCCGGAAACTGGAGCCACAGTGGAATGAATGCTAACTTTCTAGGTTGTCTCAGTTTCTAATCCTTTGGTCAACATATGTTATCTAATAAGAACATCAAATAACTAGGTAGGTACCAGATACAGTACCTACAGTGCCTCCACCAAGCCAAGGGCATGGGGAGAGAGTATGTCTTGCACTCCGTCCGTGTGTGAGTCTGTGTGTGCGTGCGTGCGTCCGTCCGTCCGTCTGTTACCAGCTAATCCCTGGCACCGTTAACCCGGCAGATGCCACATTTTGCACACACACTCTTATTACAGCCGGCCCGTACACACGTACGTACAGACAGATGTACAGAGACATGGTGCATTTATAGATAGATTATCAATCAATTGATTGTGTTTCAACTTGCTGAGCAGGTGCCCAGACTGACCTGTGGGAGTTGCTAGTGAGGCAACAGAGAACACCCTCCCCTGCCAGATTCCAACTCAAGTCATGAGTGCCACCCAGCTCTTCTTCATTGTAAAACTGAGTAAAACTGTAAAACTTTAACTGAGAACTTTACACTGTATGTGACGTGCTTGTCTTCTCACCAGGCTGAGTGAGCAAAGGGGTGCTGGGAAGGGCAGGCGACTCATAGCATGCGTGAGCAGTGGCAGGGATGGCGGGCACAGCAAAGCTCTTCAGTGGGTGGGCGTGGGCGTGTGGGTGGGCTGGGCGATGGGGCGGCAGGTTGCTGGCATAGCTGGTGTCCTCCTCTGTGGTGCTGGAGCCATGGTAGCTGCCCTCGGGATCCGCCAGGAGCTCTGAGGGGCAGGAGGGCTGGGAGGACACTGGGGCTGGGGGAAGAGGCTCAGAACTGGGAGTATTCCTCACAGACTCTGGAGAGGAGAGAGGGATGAGAAGGTGGTGGGAGGGGGGAAATGAGTTCACACATGTAACGGTTTAGTATTGACAAAGTGAACAGACTTTGAAATGTTGTCATGTAGAATTGTTGGTTACACCACCTGGACAGCACATCATGTTTCCTACAGCCTTGTGTAAAAGCATTCAGAGATTTTATTATGTAATCTTCTTAAAATAATGACACTTTAAGTTCTTCATTAAACAGAAACAACAGAACCAAAACTATATGATATTTCTTAATGATTTCACCGAAAGCAATAACACTGTCAGTTATTTAACATAAAAGGATTAAATGACTTAGGCCAAATGGAGTTTTGACTTGGGCTATTGTAAACCTGATTTAGGCCAGATTATTTGTGGAGTAAGTCAGTTACTCCTTCAACATTGGCCCAATACACATTTGGCTCCATTTTCATCACTGCCTATCCCTAAACGTCTTTGCCTATTTGCACTATTTTGATTTTTTTTATATTTTTAAACTACATTGACACGTTGTGAGCTTGTAGATCGGCTATTTGAACTATTAAAAAAAAAAAAAAGGTAAAAAGGGGCAAGGCAGTGACAAAAATAGGGCCCATTGTCTTTGACTTAGATAACATAAAATGGCCATTACATAGGCCATTATACTACTGTTGTCACAAAGAGCTGATTTAGGCAGAAATGTATTGTAATTATCCTCAAGACATTATTACGTAGGCCATTATTTTAAGAAGTTGACCATTGCAGTTGACCATGTGCATTTCATTCTTAAATTATTAGTGAACTATCAAAAATATTGGACTATATATGAATCACGTTATAGCAATACTTGAGTACAAAATACAGTACAGTGTGCAGGTTGAGTTTAATAGTTCCGTCACCATTGCAGGATCCCATTCCCCAAATAATATTTCATTTCCTGTATTTGAGATCAATGTTTGCCTTTATTTTAGTCAAACCCGGGTCAACACCACAACCATTGTAAGAAACATACTAACGGGAGAAAGTGGCAACTTAATTACACTTTGAAGCCTCACTAAATGTGGTGTTGACTTGAGGACATCAATGAGTTAGTATTGACAGTGACTTGCAGAAGTTGTGTGAATAGATTAATTCATGGAATAAATACAGAAACATTTATAAAATGTCAGTATCCAAACCCGAGGTTTAGCCCTCACTCCATTTCTTGGCCACTCCTGGATGTTCTGGGATCAATTGCATCTCTACACGTTTGTTTGGTGTCAAAATAACTTGTAATGAACCTGAGAGGAGCAAATTAGTGGTGGGCATAAACAAGTGATTTGGGAGTTAGTGCTGTGGTTAGTTCATGTAGTACAATGAGATGGGAGCACATGTCTGTATATATGTATGAATGAATGAATGAATGAATGAATGAATGAATGAATGAATGAATGAATGAATGAATGAATGGAGACTTGGCCGTGTCAAAAACTTACTATTAGGGCTGGGTGATATGGACTAAATCAAATATCATAATATTGTTGACCACATAGGCTTTTTTATTGTGATGATATAAAAAAATTGAATTCATTATTAAAAAAAAAAAAAAAAATGTATTGGAAGAATAAAATAAGATTTGAGTATTTAAAACCAGGAAAAGACAACACTTATGCGTTATGCCATATAATGATTTTCAAAAAGCCAGATGATCTCTAGTCTCATATCATGATATGGATATAATGTCGATATATTGCCCAGCCCCACTTACTATTGCTGTTTTTAAGCATAGTGGAGCATCAGTCTCACCTGTGGAATCCACCCTGTCTAGATGGGAGAGAGGTGTGGCGCAGGCATGAGGCCGTGCATGCCCACTGCCCTGATGGTAGAGGTAGCTGCGTGTCGGTGATGCCAGGCTGCCCATATGATAATGGTGGTGATGGTTATCAAGGGAATGGATGGGGTGAGCACTAATCACAGCTGTGGATGTACGTGGACATGAATACACAAACAGGACAAGATGTTTAACCAGCTGCTATGACCAAGGGTGGGAAAGCATGACTGTTCAAATGCACATACAGTACATGCAAACGCAGTTTTAAACCCATTACCTCTCATTTTAAATAAACACAAATAGGCTATAAAGAGATTGGATGTGTTTGTACACGTGAAATGAAAAGAAACCGCTTACTGCTGAACTAACTGAATATTTCTGTTGTCTCCATGTAGTACATGTAGTAGCTGCTGAATCATGGACATTCAATAGTTTTCTATTTAGCTATAGGGTGTGGGGGAACCCACTCATCCGCAGACAACGCCAACCACTCAGGTTACACACACGCACGCAAGCACAGGTGCACACACACACACACACACACACACACACACACACACACACACACACACACACACACACACACACACACACACACACACACACACACACACACACACACACACACACACACACACACACACACACACACACACACACACACACACACACACACACACACACACACACACACACACTTACGCTGAGGAGGCTGTGAGTCAAATGGCATCATCATTTTAGGCCTCATCCCTCGCCGGCCTGCTAGTGTAGACATGCTGTCCTCTGATTCATGGCCTAAAAGGTACGGTGGAAACCAGCCAATCAGAAAGAGCTACTAACTGCTCTCTTTGTGAGCCATGTTATTGATTATTTCACCCTGATGGTGCATAGTTCTGAGCTTAGCCGATGAATGTCATTCTTTGACCTTATTTGAATACCCATTTGTGTTCACCTTTATTGTAATACTGTAGAGTGAACGTGTACCCTTGCAGCATGACCAGTTAATGGAATTCAGACTCATTTATGAAAAGCATGAAATGTTTTGCATGAAAATCACAGAAAATGTCACTATAAACACTATAATCTTAGAGGCATGATCACATATAAACCAGTTCATACTGATTTCTACAGTACTGACCCTGATTCAGTGGCCAAAATAGGGAGAGCAAACAAATCTCAATGTATATCTCATCTGTGAAAACGGCCCTACAGCACCTATTTATAGGCTCGACCTGTTCCCAAGTTTAAATATTAGCATCAAGCATAGCACAGACCTTTGATACTGCTCTATTGTGAAGCAGTCTTTAGCCCTACACCACCCGGACAACCCAGCCATCCTATTGTTTGGCAAAGCATTGAAATGACATTGATAAACGCTGCATTCAAGTTGGGTCAGTTCCTGTGATGGGTCAAAAGGCGTTACCTTCACATAAAACAATGACAAAACAGCGTTTTTTGTTTTGTTTTATATACCAGGTGTCCAGTGGACACAGACTAAATAAGAAGCGCCAGTGGAGGCACCACCACTGACCACGGTAGGAGTTGCGCCGCTGCTGTAAGTGTGGATTGTTTTCCAGGCCACTGTCAGCTGGTGTGATGTCCTGCGAGGTGCGAGGAATGGGCGTATCCGTCATGACCGGGTTGGGATCAGGAGACTTGTCCATGGGCTTGAGCTCCAGACGTTCATGGTGGATCCACAGGTCAGGAGGCTTCAGGTCCTTGGAGTTGCCCTTGTACTTGTGGGATCCATTTGAGGACTTGGAGGCTGCTCGCTTCCTGGTGGGGTGAAGGGTTTGATGGTAAGAGTTAAAGCAATACGGCGAGTGTCGAGAACAGAAGAAAAGAGAAGTTTCACTGAAGTACAGTCTGAATGGTACAAAGAGAACAAGGATTAAGAGTAAATTAAAACATTAAAGTAAAAAGCATAGATCATACAACAGTAATAAATGAATACAAGATCTAAACAAGAGCTTACTTTTTCTGGTGAGATGTGGTGCGTCGTGTGCAGAGGAAGGCTCCTACCACCACCACTATGATGGTGAAGGCTCCCACTGAGATGATGATGACGATGACCAATATGTTGTTTTCTCCGTTGCCCACCACCCCCGACTTGCCTGGATTGGATTAAGTGTGAGGGAAGAGAAATGAGAGAAGAATGGATGGAGGGAAATTTTCAGGGACAAAAGCAGAAGAAAACAAATCTCAATCCTGAATTTCAGAACTTGAACTTGAAGTTTTATAGCCAAGCTTTATGTTGCAAAACTAAATTGTCTGTGTTGCATTTTGTAGTTTCTGAGACCCTGCCCATGTTCATTTCGGCAGAATAATACATGACTACATACTCTATACTCTTACTATATACTCTACAGTATATGACTTCATGACTATCATCTTTTACACACCTCACCTTTCGACTTGTGACTTCAAAAACAATCGCTTCAAACAATTTAATCTAAAGCTAACCTTTATCCATGGACACCAAAGAGAATAAAATAAAAACCTAAAATGTGATTTCTTGCGATTTTTCATCATTTATCAGCTAGTACAAATGTTATTAATATTATATTTATATTATTAATAGAAATTTAGCAGGTATTCTGGCAGTACCCTCTCACATATCTTTGTGTAGAAACAGATAACAGGAGCCAACTAACCCTTTCTAGAAACAGACAGAAACATGAACATGCAGAAATTCAAATAGTGAATACTATTTGAGCAACGAGGGCAGTTCCTGGGAGTGAGGCTTTCTTTGGAGCAACATAATCAGATAATAGTTGGAGTTAGGTCTTGCCTTGCCTTGAATTCTGTGCCAGCTAAGCAGTCATGTTGATGTTGAGCATAGAAACCTTACCCACAGATCCAAAGGTGTCAGGAGGAGGTTGGTTGCTCCCTGGCTTCATTGGAAGATTGGAGGCTGGCAAAGGAGAAGGGAAAACATTTCAAATAAACATGTCATCATCACATCCTTTCATCTCTCCTCTAGTGCTTACACCACAATTCAACCTTTTCTGCTTCTGTGTAAGTTTCATTCTGTAGAATGTCAATTAATTTCTAAAAGCAAAAGTTAGTTTTAAAAGTCATGCATTGCAAATTGAAATCAGCCCAGAAGATGAAAGTATCGAAGAGGGGAGGGGGCGCACGCACACGCACGCACACACACACACACACACACACACACACACACACACACACACACACACACACACACACACACACACACACACACACACACACACACACACACACACACACACACACACACACACACACACACACACACACACACACACACACACACTCTCATCGGTGTGAACCGGGAAGCAGGGGAGGAGAGGGACTTTACCTTGGTCATTAGCCATTTTGTCAGAGGACTCAGCTAAACAGGCCAAAGAAGAGCAGGAAGGGAGAGAACATAAAAAGCAAAAACTTGGTTAGCAGAGAAGAGCAGAGCAGTGAGGCAGCACAGACCAAAACCCACTGAGAATTAAGAGACTGGTGAGAGTGTGCAAACACTGCAAACCAGAGGAAAGAAAGAGTAGAAGGGAGACCCAAATGAAGAAACGGGACACGTAGAGAGAAAGCAATATGGGGATGGGGAATGTTATCAGCAAAGCATCTAGAGAAGAATTAAAATGCGCAGCTCAACCAATTAAAAAAATCAATTTCATGCAGCCTTGAAACATAGTTCCCTTGAATATTTCCTCAGGATGGAAGGATGCCACTGAATCAAAATGCTTCCATTACAGTATTAGGGAATCATATAGCTCAGTTACAACTGTTATACATCTACGAGCATAAATACTATGTGTGTATTTTTGAGGGGCACCATCCCCTCCTATATAGAGCGTCGCAGTCCCTCCCCCTTTCAGAACAATGAGTGGCCCAGGAAATGAATCGCAATGCATTTGTCCCATAGGCATTTCGTGCTTTATTTATTTAAAGACCTTTTAAGCGTCGTACGAAGCCAACTCTTGTCGTGACAAATCATGACAACACACACAATATTTTGGACCAAACAAATAATTACAAAGAAGAAAAACAACAAAAAAACCTGCCGTTTTTTTCTACTTTCTAATTCTTTGTTTGGCCCAAAATATTGTGTGTTGTCATGATTTGTCACGACAAGAGTTGGCTTCGTACGACGCTTAAAAGGTCTTTAAATAAATAAAGCACGAAATGCCTATGGGACAAATGCATTGCGATTCATTTCCTGGGCCACTCGTTGTTCTGAAAGGGGGAGGGACTGCGACGCTCTATACAGGTTTAATGTTAATTCAATGTTTGTTTTAAAAACGCCATTGACAATGAAGGGAACATTTATTTTATTTTATTTTTTATTATGAAGGGAACATTTACGTCATATTGTGTCTTTATTGTTTTTTTTTCCTTATATATTTCTTTATCCCACGATTTTGTAACCCCATTTTTCACCCCTGTGTCAATCATCTAATGTGATCCTGGGCTCTACACACCCTCCACCAACCTAGTCCCCATATATGGGGGACAAGGGGAGAGCAACGGACTTGAACTCATGCTTCCTTCATGCCTGAGTGTCCAAGTTGCTCCTTTACACCTGACAGGGGGGAGTTTCCCTGGTTGGACGTAGCGCGTGGAAGGAACACGTTATTCCAACCAGTTCCTTTCCCCTCCATCAGGCGCCCCGGCTGGCCAGGGGGAGGCAGTTTAGTGACCAGGATTACTGCATGTTTTTTGTGAGGGTACCTACCCTAGGGGATACGGGGAGAACATGCAAACTCCACACAGAAAGGCCCTTTCGCCAACCCCGCCTTCAGGTATGGGCACTGATGACGCGGAGGAGGAAACACGCCACCCGCACCCACAGCGTCCCGAGCGGGAATCGAACCCAGGACCTTCTAGCTGTGAGGCGACAGCACTACCAACTGTGCCACCGTGCCCCCTGTCTCTTTATTGTTAATGGCATTTAATGTTTGTGTTGGCACTGTTTGTTTTACATCACCATTACATCACGCCCCTCACTTCACACGGGTGTGATTTTTCACACACTAGTCTTCCGCAAAGCACACTACGTTCACTGTGATATTGGCTTAGATCAGTAAATCACAGGGAGGTACACATTTGTTAAAATCTAATGAGGTTTTTGTGAAATGGCAATAAGGAGTCATTCTCCTTGATGCCCCGAACCCACCAGATGCGTTACCACAAGCACACAAACGCTGCTTCACTTCCGCTCACATGTTAATGAATACAGCAGTTTTCCGCTGGCCACGCATGAACGCTCCACTTGCGCACGTGAAGTAAGATTTTTCAGCATTAAGAATTGCCCACGTGTATTTATATAGGAATACATTATACAGTCAAGATACACAATATCTGCATCATATCACCCGAATATTAATACCTAGACAATGACCAATGTGGGATGGATCAAGTTAAACGATTAAGTCCAGATTCTACGAGATGTCTTCGAAATCAGTTTTCTGAAAAACGTCTCAGTGGTGCTCAAAACCTTTTCATGTCAAGGACCTCCAGAATTATCTGTATTTGGGCCGCGGACCCCCCATCTGAAAATATGTTGTGCCAGCGACCCCCCCCAGAAGCAAATATTTGAGTTAAAAACGTTCACTGTGAAATAATATATATTCAAAGATTTGCACCACATTTTCACGATTTTTCACAAGCTCTACAAATGAGCTTGTACAGTATATCTGCTATCTTTCAATAGCTAAAGTATAAAATAATGGTTAATGGGTTAAAAAAATTATGAACTGAATGTCCAAAAGCAGGGGATGGTGTTCCAGTAAGACTTTCCCTTGTCTTTGACATATTGACATACCGGTATTCTGTTGATACAGGCTTTGAGACCTTAGAGAAAAGTAACCAGTTATGTGAATAATAATGATAGGATGATAGGATAGCATGACAATTTCTCACACTGACTGCTTTTTGCGCAGTGACAAATGTGCTCTGAAAAAGCTGCTGGTGAGAACTGTCAACCACAATAAAACGCATACATGTGCGCATGCGCATCTGGTGGGTTCGGGGCGATAGGTGTACTATTCTCCCTCAGGATTTGGGCCACGCTTGGGCCAACTTACTCTTGGGAGTGCGGAACTGCACAGCCTCAGACATGGGGCCCATGCCCTTGGAGTTGCGGGCTTGGATCTTAAAGTAATAGGTGGTGTCCAGCGTGAGTTCCTGGATCTGGTGTGTCAGACGGTTGCCGACCACTGGTTCAATAACCCAGTCGTGGACCTCCGCGTTGACATCCGTACTGTAGTAGATAATGTAGCCTGCGGGGACAAAAATACATTCATAAGTAATAATAATGTAGCCTACACAAGGCATTGTTGTAGCGGGGGCCTGGGGACAAAAGGACACTTATAAAATACATTTCTTAGTCTTCTTTAGACTTGGTATTACAAAGAAATATAATTAAATGTTATGTAATGAAAACTCTCCTCAGGACTGTCCTTTTAAGAGAAAGAAAGAAATACATATACAAAATAAATAGAATAGAAATAAACTGAACAGTGATACATGTGTATAATACATAATAAATACATAGAAATAAACTGACCAGTGATCTTGCCGTTGGCTTCAGAGGGCGGTTGCCAGTTCACAATGATGGTGCGAGGCTTGCTCTCCTTGCTCACCACTGTCACATCTTTGGGGGCAGAGCTGGGGGCTAGTTTGGGGTGGTGGAGGGATAATGGCGTCAGGACATTATATTGACAACAGGTCAAAACTGCTACCACTATATGGCTGTCCCTGTATTTAGTACAAATTCAAACGATGGCAAGACGTGTGCCAAGTTGAGCTACGTGGCTAGATGCCATGCATCATAAAACAAATTACTTTACATAAGCTTTCGAATACAATCCGTCTTCTCTTTGTTCAAAAGTAATTTATGACAATGTGTTCAAATTCAATAATTCATCTTCTTCGTCACATTGACATCGCAATACATGATCCCTTACCCCTTATCCCTAAACTTATTTGCCATTTTCTACTATTTTAAAACATTTTAAAATAGTTCAAATAGCTGATCTACAAGCTCACAACGTGTCGATGGCTAGTTGAACTATTAAAAAATGGTTTAAGTGGGATAAGGGGTAAGGGGTGGCGCACATTAACTGCTTAAGTCTTAAGCAGATTTGATAGGACATACATTTACGTCTTAAGCCTGAAGACATAAATTTATGTCCTATCAAATCCAACGCTTCTGTGCCTAAGACATAGATGTCCTATGGTCTTTATAGTGTTTTATGATAGATCACGGTCAATGCTACATACATTAGTATTGGGTTGCTACCTATATAGCTAGTGGTAAACAATCATGACCAAGATCCGCGGCCATAGACCTCTGTGACAACAGCGATCTTAAAAGGCATTTTTCTCAGAATCCTCTCTCATATTGAGGTGTTTTAAGAGGGCAATATCAGCAGTGGAAATATTCCCTGGTGGAGTCAAGTAGACACCATGAGGTGGAAAAGTGCTTTGTGTACAGTATATACAGAACATATATGTGTTCGTCTATATTTTGTTCGTCTGTGAGAAAGTATACATATATGCTGTGTGTATTTATTGTGTATGTGGGTAGGGGGGGGGGGGTACAGTGTTCCTACTGTTCTCAAAGGTGGTGCCCTGGGCTGTCATGCTCCAGGTGCTGAGACGTCGGCCCTTGGTCACCATGACCGAGAACTCATACAACGTGTTAGGCTTCAGTCCCGTCACCATGTAGCTCAGGCTGGTGGTATTGGCCGTCTGGACGGACGGACGGACACACAGACACACAGACACACACACACACACACACACACACACACACACACACACACACACACACACACACACACACTTTTGAATACATTTTCATTCAGCTTTAGTCATCTGAAATGTTTTAGTTTTAGTCGACTAAATATCATACGATTTTAGTAGACTAAATCTACAGTTGATTGTGTCTACAAAAATGAATTGTGCTGGGTCTTGATGGCATCGTAATGCCTCAATTTACACTTTGTTCCATGCTGAAAATAACTGATCTACAAGATCACAATGAATGTATCACAGTGACTTCGATGTTGTGAGCTTGTAGATCATCAACCGAGTGCAAGCAAACATAAAATAACTTGTCTTTTAGTTCTACTGGATCTTTCTCCAATAGTATTTAAAAAAACATTATTAATATATTTAGTCTTAGTTTTAGTCATAATAGCTTAGTTTTGATTTAGTTTTATTTAGTTTTCATAGGTAATCGACAAACATTTTTCGCTGTAGTTTGTCAACGACACACACATAAAATGCAATGGTACAGTACACAATTTGGCCACTGAGTGGAACCAAAACCTTTGCATAAAGATGCTGCTCACCATCTGTTCTGAGAAATATGTTGTGTGCCACAAAGACACACTGTCAGGTACACATTCTAAAACAAAGAAATAAAGTCACTGAATCATGCTCCCATAGTAATAATAATGATTTACCACCAAGGTGACGTTCCGACTCTGGGGAAGCTTGAAAAATAAAACGTCACACACCTTGGTGGTAAATCATTCCAATCACTATGGGATTAACTATGGGAGCATAATCCAGTGTGCAGCATTCTATTCTACTTTAGACTGTTCTTCTGTCCATCATGCACCTGAGATCTTATCGTCAGGATGTGTGTTTTAACTCCCATTACAAATTAGCATGAATCTCAAATAGAGGACCAGCGTAAAATTAAGACCTGAGGCAGATTCTGTCTTCTAAATCCTAACAGTTTTCAGAAAAACCTATGTTGCTATTATCAGTGCAGTGGTGATCAGACCTTTGCCGCCAACCCAGGGACTGCAAGATTTGAGTTAAAACAATTGGGTTGAGATTGAAGCACGGAAATATTTGTAAGGGCCTACAGATTTTAACTAGGACAGAAAAGTACGAAGGACAGATGATAACAAGTAACATGGGTCCCAAGCCAGGAATTGAACCGGGGAGGTTCCAGTAAATGTTTTGATGCCAATTGGCTTAACCGCCAGTGCCCCACATCCACAACAGAGCATGCCCACAATACTTAAAACCAGCAGGGATGTCCTTTATATGGATATTATATCAAACTTCAAACTAGCTTAACAGACTTACATTTCAGAGTTACAGAACTTTTTTTTTTATATCCCTTTCCCTGAGCTTGGCAAGCATGGACGCCTGACACCAAAAATAGGGTTTGCTTTAGCTAGCTAGCGGGAAAAGTAGAAGAGGCAAGTTACTGGTCTCAGTCAATTCTCTCCATGACTGTGTGTGCTGTGACAACAACGTACTAACTCTCCATCAGGGGGATGTCAACCAGAGGTCATAGGAAAGGAACTCTGCTCTTTAGAATCAGCCAGTGTGTCTGAGAGAAGCCTCGTCGTGAATAATCCATGAGTCTGTTTCTCTATGACTGCTTCTAAGAGCTGATGTAAGAATTTGAAGAAAGCCAACATCAAGGTGAGCACCAAAAACTCAAAAGATGGTTGGTGATGCTTTTAAGACGATACACTTGTAGGGTCCCTTTTTACACTCTCAGAATTAACACTCAGGATTTTGAAGCATATAGTGTGTCACAACTAACTTCATTAGGCAACAATAACATGATTAAATAGTGCATGATGGATGATCTCTAGAATCTCCATAAATTATGGACCATAATGATACAGTACCTCCATAGGTACAATTGTTTTCAAAAACAAACCAGTAATTCAGTTGTCATAAATTAAGTGTAGAGCATGCAGACCCAATTGATTAATGTTGCTAGACAGAAAATCAACCAAATTAATCTGTCCAAGCAGGGCAGGGCACATTCAATGTCTTTGCAACTTCATTGTTTGTTAGATCATCTCACTCAAGACCATTTGGGCACCACATGCAGAATGGTGAGTTTCTGTAGTGAACCGAGTATATTCAGAATGCAGGGTCACGTCTTTAGACTCTTTCCACCACTCCGTTTTGTCTTGTCCTTGATGAATAATTAATCATCCCTCCGTTGCACAATACACACATCCCATTTACTATCCTGTATTTGTATAGTGAATGGAATGTATGTTGTTGAGCTTCAGGGCTCAGATCAGATGCTTTTGTATGGGCCAGAAGTTTCTGCGCCTGCATCTACATAATGCACTGCCGCTGGACCTGCAGCTGAAGCATTGCAGGTCTGTCAGGTCAGTTAATAGAACTAGCCCTTACCCGTTGTGAGATATTGCCCCCCCTTGTGGCCGTGGGGTGTACTGCAACATGGGTGCGTTTTCACATTTTTTATTCACTAATAAATTAATTATTAATCATTAATGTGTTGAATCGAAAAAAGGGCTTCGTTACGCCCTCCATATTATTATGGTCAATGCCTGTGTGAAAAGTGGGAGTGATTGGTGCAGGCGGTGAGGAGCTACGGCAGTGACAGACAGACAGACATTCAGACAGACATTGACTGAATTATTCGGACAGATATTGACTGAATTATAGTATGATGATGATGATGATATCCATTTGCTGCTCTCAGATAATTTCACAAACTTGAGATTTCTAGAAATGGCCAATGAGCATCGATACAACCTCAAACAACAAAAACTGTTTTTGCTACTTTGTCGTCAAAAGTAGTCAAAATAGCCCATCTACAAGGACATGTCGCGGCACGTTGTGAGGTTAAAGATCTGTGGTTAGTTGGTTAATTCTGTCTATGGGTTTTATCAACATTTAACCGATAAAGTAATAAGAGCTTTGACTAAATAATAATAATAATACAGATACACATATACAGATACAGATATACAGATACCCCCATACAGTTGTTTAAATGAGGCCTTTGGTTTCCCAAAATACTATGTGCATTTCTTGTGTTCTGTTCAATCTGTCCTGATTCAGAGAACAGGAAATCAATTGAGTTGAGCACTTGCTCATGCTTCGGTGCCTGATTAGGATAGCAAGTGCGGCGCCCCTGATCTCCTCAAGGTAGAATCTCTCTGGTCTCGGCATCTCAGGCTGAAGTGATTGCCTGTATCCGGCTCGTAATACCACAAAATGTAGGAAACTATCAACTTAATCAAGAGGGTCGTGGAAAAACAATACGGGCTGTCAGGTTAAATAAATTGTGTTGAGGTGATTTTGCCGAGATATCTCAGCGGTTCTGGCAGTAGTTAAACAGTGAAGATAGTACTACTACATGCTCCGACTCTTTCTAAAATCACACAGATTTTTGCAACCTCAGGTTGCATTTACTATGAAATCGTTCCCATCAGTCAGTCACTCAAAATACCCATACATGGGAATGCCCCCATATAGTGCCCAGGTCTTGTGACATCACGTGACATCATCAGGGATGGAGATGTCATAGTAAATGCGACCTGCTGTCGCAATTAAGCCCATATATGGAGATCCCTGATGTCATCACCCACTGTACCTTCGTCAGGCAGCCTCTGTAGACATTTTTAAAGCTCAGCTCAAGACCCACTTCTACAACATTGCTTTTAAGTGATCTTATATTTTTTTGTTATTCATGTCCTCACTGTATTGCATTACTGCTTGTTTTTTAATGTCGTTGCCTTGCTTTTCTTTTATTCTCCATTGTTCTGTAAAGCACTTTGAGCTGCATTTGATGTCATGAAAGGTGCTATACAAATAAAGTTGTATTATTATTATTATTATTATCAATATTGGCCAGCAACTATACATCTGACCTCAAACCTCAAACCCTTAGATCTCCATATATGGATATATGTCAGAACCTGTTCTGACATTCCATATGTTGATCCTTCCCATCCATCCTTCCTCTCAAAGTTATTAGTGCAGCCGCGCATTAAATTAATCTCGGTATCTTGGGCATGGCTACAAAGGAGTTAAAGGTATATTCAGTGATTTCACTTAATTCAAATATCACTTATTTTTTTGTTTTGTTGTGATAATCCTCCCTACTATAGCGTGTGCTGACCATATAAGGAGTTCCTCCCTGTCCCCAGTTAACCCCTGGGGGTAAAAAAACCTTAGGTTTCGTTTTTTACTCTCTATCCTGATTGGACGAAAGGCTGGGTCCCACAGCCAAAAACGAAACCTAAGGTTTTTTGAGTGAAATCACTGAATATACCTTTAACAAAAGACAGTGGGATTGTTATCCTTTTATACACATTGTATACCAGTGTTTGAGTGACTAGTGTATTATTGCATTATAAAGGTCAAGTAGATTACTGGCCACACATGCACGCACGCACACACGCATGCACACAGTAGTATCAATCATCAACATGCTATTGTACATGATTTATTTTGTGCTATTTCTACTTACGGAACATCAATACAGTTCTCTGGTATAGGTATAAGCCTGAGGGGATTTACAGAGATCATACTGTGGCAGTGAATGGCGCAGGAAGCAGAACAGAACTGAATAAATGTGTAGTATCAAGTTACGATTAGGCTGGACTGATGTGAGCCGTATTATAGAGTATACTGCACCAAAGTGAATTTAAACGAGTCGTTCAGAGCGTAAAAGTGCTGACCTAAAACTGAACGGGAGAGTGAGCTTCAACAATAAATTAATTTAATACCTTTTCAATTCAAAATTTTAAGAGAGAAAAAGCGTGTGTGTGTGTGCGTGTGCGTGCATGCACGTGTGTGTGCGTGCGTGCGAGAGACTGAACAGAAAGTGTGGCATTCCGGGTGGTGATATTTGTTGCATGTTTTTCCTCCCTCTCTGCCTTCACTCAATTTTCTCCCCATGTGTGCTGTGTGTCTTAAAAAAAGGGGGAAAAAGGAAAAGAAAAGAAAAGATAGGCCTTACCTTCATCTTTGTGTTGGCAGGGATGTTGGTCTTCCAGCGCACCGTGTAGTAGCGGGCATCTGTGATCTTTTGGTTCTTGGGCAAGGAGTTGTCAGCCCAGGTCACCTTGATGGTGTCATGGCTCAGCACAGAGGCCTGAACACCCACGGGCGGCAGCATGGGGGTGGGGTCTGGTACTGGGGTGTATGGAGCATGGAAGAGTTCATACAGATCAACATCGGGGTCTATGGGGTCTGCATGCCAGCAGTTAACCCGCACGCACACGTAACACAAAATTAAAATGGGTTTCAAATTAAAAACAAACAACAGAGAGAGGCGTGGTAAGGTGGATCAGAGGTGGTGTTAATGAGTTACAAAATGGCGGAGCAGGACGACAAACGGAAATGAGGAGGACGAGGAGAAAGATCGTGACAGGGAAAAGATTGGGAAGGGTGAAGAGAAAGAGAGAGAAGATTCTATTAGAAAACAGGTTACTACGGCTACGAAACCACATCTACAGTATCTACAGACTGGGTTGCTATACAAAGGCTACTGTACAACACATACATTTTCTATCATTGACATTTACAGCGGGAAAGACAATAATCCCTTCACAAGAAACATGAGATCTATCAGGCAAGTAAGAGGCAGTAAAGACAGAAGTCATAACTCATTTAGGGATACACAAAACTAAGCGGATTGTTTTGTATACAAAGTCAAGGTGCAGTTTGTAACACTAAGAAGAATGGAATTCACTTGGACATTTATAACAATAGGCTATACTCAATGTCCTTGACAGGCATCCAGTCGTTAAAACTAACTTGAAGCCTGAAAAAGGTTATGGACAAGTGGCAGATATTTCTCTGTGAACTCTAAATTTAGCTTAAATATCTCCCTTTGGGAACAGGTGCAGAACTAGTTCAGCTTTAAGATAAACAGCTTAATTGTTATACAGTATATACATTTAGAATTCACAAATATTTTTGATATTTTATTCTTATTGCAATTGTCTAATCTTATGTTGTAGTACTACAATCAATTCAGAAGCAGAGAATGTATACATTTTATTCAGAAAGTCACTTTGAAAAGTGACCTTTTTGTTGTCCAACTGAAGTCCAATTCTTTCATTTCAAAATTATTTTTATGGGAAGCGTTTGTCAGCGTTGTCAAACTTGTCACTAGTACAGTTCAGAGCACAGTAGCAGGCATGTTATTTAAATGTTCAAATTTAGCATTATTTTCTCCTTTTAATTGAAAATATGCTATGCAATCCAAATCCAACACCTTATGATAATTGTTCCACGTAAAGTGTAAGAAAAAGCTGTTGCCTAACAAACAACCTGTGTGTGGGTGTGTTGTGTTTGTGGCAGCATAGTACATGTGTGGATAAAAACACGTGTGAAGTGACTGCTAATTAGTTGCCCTTGTAAATGTTTGTGTGACACAGCAGCTCAAGTAAGTGGCTCCCTGGCCACAATGCACATCCTTCGCCGCCATGTTGAGGAATAAATGCTTCAAGATGGCTACTTGGAACAGGCTGCTGGCCACGCTTTGTTCTGCTCTGCATCAGTCAGCCGCTTGGGTGCTCCAAACTCTGACCATGGTCCAGTGGCCATGAAAATAACAGAACCCCCCAGTGGTCAGTCAGCCACGAGGGGCTGCATGCCTCCTCAATTACCAACTACTTGTTGGACCGTGGTACTCAAACTCACCCCATTTGACACCTCATTGTGTAGCACATGAGTGCTCGTTATATTCTTTTTTATATGGTCTGGACTGCTCGATTGCGTGTGTGTGTGTGTGTGTGTGTGTGTGTGTGTGTGTGTGCATGCGTGTGCATGCGTGCAAGTGATCGAAGTATTCATGTGGTTGCGGAGACACACTGAGGGGTCAGAGTTGCCCAACTTTCAGAACAGTACAATACCAATAACATACCCTAGAATCTCATGCTCATCTTTTACGCTTTTCAATGCAGATATTACGTGTTGTAAAAGGTTCAACCAAGCAGGATTTCAAGTAAAGTTTCCCAAGATTTCTAAGTTGTTTTTAAAAAATGTAGGTCAGCTCATCTTTTTAATCCTGACTTGAACAAACTAGCGGGAATGCACCCTGGAGGACTCAGTGGCAGATGATGGCAGTGGGCTTTGGTAACTTCTGACGAAGGGCTGCCAAAGCCACGACAGGGGGTCTGCTTGTGTGTGCTGGTGGCGGCATGTGTGTGTATTGTGTGTGATCGAGAAGAAGAGAGATCTTCTTTTGAAAAATGTGTGGATGCAAGGGTTTGTTGTGTGTGTGTGTTGCTTGAGTGTGTATATAGGCTGCTTGCCCCATGCAGCATATTGATGATATTCCTGTCTTCCGGCATCCCACCCCCCCTCTGGCACAGCGGTGCATGGTGAAATGGTGCTGAGTCAAAGACAAACTGGTACGATTAAAACAGAGTTGGGAGACAGGAGGTTGACTTCCTGAAGACATGAGGTACGGCCCACATTCTGAGATGCCCGCATGCACACGCGCACACACACAGTCACACAGTTACACACACACACACACACACACACACACACACACACACACAACCACCTCAAACAGACAGTGTTTCATTCATTATGTTTATGATCTCATGTACGGCACAGCGTGGCTCGAGTTCTACTGCTTATTGTCAAGCAGAGCAATGATCTGAGTGTTAGATAATTATGGATCGGCAGCCAGCCAAGCTGAATGCTCTCAAACAATATTAATTCTGGCTGTCTCCTGTTGCAAGACCTTGCTGTACCATGCAAGCAATATTGCCTATTATTGACCAATGTCAAAGACACTATATGACCGTGAGCATCCAATTACAGATGTGTGACAATAGTGTGACAATAGTCACAAAGAATATTTTCAATTGGATTGCAGAGAAACTTGGTTAAGACCGGCAGTAATATTCTTGAGGATTTGGGACTTGGACACATTCAGATAATGGCTGGGTTTCCCGAACGCATTTAGTGTAAGACTTGTAGTGCCGCACATGCTCAGATGCCCTCTAGGCCGCACACAGAAGCCTGTGAACATAGACATTCCGTGCATAGATGTGCCACGCAATGGTAGGCCTCAGGCCTGGTATGGTAGGCCTCAGGTCTACCATTCTGAAATTGGATATAATAATATTTGGACTGCTGGACAGCTGACAGTAGGTTCTCTTTACATATATTAAAAATATATATATATACATAAATATACATGTATTTATTATATTTGTGTGTATATATATATATATATATATATATATATATATTTTTTTAAGAGTAAAGAGAGCCTACTGTCAGCTGTCCAGCAGTCAAAATATTATTAGATTAAATTTCAGAATGGTAGACCTCAGGCCTGAGGCCTATCATTGCGTGGCACATCTATGCACGGAATGTCTATGTTCACAGGCTTCTGTGTGCGGCCTAGAGGGCATCTGAGCATGTGTGGCACTGCAAGTCTTACACTAAATGTGTTCGGGAAACCCAGCCATTGACATCTGGTGAGAGAAAGCCAATATTAATGTCAGTTGAACCTTTCGTTGGGACCAGGGATAGCAAGCATGTTGGAATACAATATATTTTGTGATGTACCATTGCCTGTACTATATTCTACCTAATAAACTAAGTTAATAAAATCTGAGTAGCGTGACTGATGTGATATATAGATTTTGTTGGGCATCTCATCAGCGACATTGCTGCTTTTGTGCAGCAAGTGCAAGTACTTGCGTGTGCTCCTGTGTGTTTGTAGTACGTATTCGGGTTTGGTGGGTAAGTCCTACCTGACTGTGGCCTAGTGATGGCGCTCTCGTACACTGGGATCCCCTCGCCCACATTGTTGAAGGCCTTCAGTGTGATCACATAGTGGGAGCTGGGGTCTGAGAGGGAGAGGAAGGGAGGGGGAAAGGGAGAGATGAAACGGAAAGATAAACGGATGGGATGCTGCAAGCTAATCAAGCTGATGCTCTTGAGATCCACTCCTCAGAACTGCTTATTTTATTTTTGAGGGGCGCTAGGCCGCTAGCCCCTCGTATATACAGGTTTAATGTTTGTTTTTAGTTTAATGTTTGTTTTAAAAACGCCATTGACAATGAAGGGAAAATTTATGTCATATTGTCTCTTTATTGTTAATGGCATTTAATGTTTGTGTTTGCACCGTTCTTTTTACATCACCATTACCTAATCAACCTAATCAACATGAGTTAGACTTTAGTATATTAGCACCCCTCACTTCACACGGGTGTGATTTTAATTTTTTTCTTAACTTCATGCCTAATCCTAGAATATAACTTAGGACATGAGCCCAATATTGTAATAAAAGTTGAATTAATAGATCAATGGGATCTGGCAAAGCCAAAGGAAACACCAGAATGTTTTCCCCATGGTTTGGGTTTTCTAATCTTCTTAGAGGAAAAAAAGACCACTGCTCATCAATTTATTATCGCTGCCATTGTAATGATTCTTGACTGAGTATTCATCTGTGCTCTTCATTGTTATGACATTGGAAGAAAACAATGGTTCAGTATCTTCTAATTCTACAGTACCTACATTGGGATTCACATGAGGAACAACATTTTGATGTTCCTCATGTTGTGCATTGTTTGCGCTACAAGGCACTGTTCTAATCAAAGAAAGCAAATGCATCATGGGAATACTGTGTTCAATTGGAATTGTTATGTCAGTATTAACCATTATTTGCCTCGAATTCTTAAGGCCTTGGTGGATTCGAAGACAAAGTACAGCTCATGCCAGTACAAAACTCAAAATAAGCCTTTGCAGGGGGAGTTTATACTTAAATGCACTCGGAAAACAGTCAATTCAAATATATTTGTGTAAACACAACATGCTCCATTAGCTACACAACTCAAACCACATTAAGAGAGGAAAACAAAAGTCTAAGGAAAGAAATAGTAAACAATTGGGGTGTAATCTGAGAACCGTGACCTCCATCAGTTATATAACCAAAAAAAAAAGAAAAGAAAAGGAGTGAACAGCAGTGGTTTGTTCTTACCAAGATTCTCAATGCTGTAGTAGCGCTGCTTGTAATCCACTTTGATGGTCTGGGCATGGGGACTGCCTATTCCATATCCAATGGTATAACCACGGACCACAATATCCTGGTTCTCAGGCGGCGTCCAACTCACTACGATACTGTTTACCAGCGGACGGACGTGGAGGGAGCTGGGAATGTCTGGCACGCGGGACTCTGGTGGCGTTGGAAGAGAAAATGCCCAGTTAATCAGGGCATGTTGTGCAGTCCGAGTCAGCTGACCTAATATTGCAATGGCTTAGCCCATATTAAACCAGGAAAGCATCTGTGTTATAAAAAAAAAAATGCGTTGGCCATTCAAAAATAGCAGATGTACAAGCTCACAGCGCGTCACTTTGTGCTGCTCTGCGAGATATATTTTTAAACATTTCGGAAAAAGTGTGAGAACTACTGATTTAGAAGGCAGTTGTAGAATCGGCCTCAGGTCTTAGGCTACTTCATGGCTCATTCAAATGTATTGTAGTGGCTGGTGACCATGCATGTGTGGTGTGTAAATCAGTTGGCGTTACCATCCAGGTCACTCTCAAACGTTTCCGTGGTGGTCCAGTCTGTGGCAGGTCCTGTGCCATTCGCTGTCACAGCAGACACTCGGAATGTGTACTCCGTTCCCCGCTCTAGACCTAGGGGGACGACAACACACACACACACACACACACACACACACACACACACAGTCACACACACACACACACACACACACACACACACACACACACACACACACACACACACACACACACACACACACACACACACACACACACACACACACACACACACACACACACACACACACACACACACACACACACACACACACACACACACACACACACACACACACACACACACACACACACACTTCTCTGCTTAGGGATGGGTCAAAAACAATTTATAGAAAATAAGTCGTTTTTTGGGTGAACTATTCATTTAATCCATATCCATATTTTATCAAAGGGGAATTATACTGCTACTGCTGTGGAGCAGGGGCAGGTCCTCAGCTTGGCTTTTCGGTCGTGTGTGCTCAGCTCAGCTAACAAGTGATACTCAGAAAAGGAATCCACCGAAGTGGAAAAAGCAGCACTCCAAAGTAAAAATGCAAGACAAGTAGCTCAGTTGACCCTTTTCTTTAATCCTAATTTAATTAAAGAAAATGGTCAACTGAGCTACTCATGCATTATTATTTTTGGAGTGCCGCTTTCTCCACTTTGGCGGAATCCTGTTTGAAGAATGTTTGAACATGCTTTTACTTTGACAACTCAAAGTATCACAATCACAATATTTATCGGATAGATAGTAGATCAGCCAAAGACCAATGTTTCAACTTGAGGCACTATATAGGGGATGACTTCGGACAAATTCTTCCATTACAACTTTTCTCTCTCACTGGCAACTTCTTACTGGCTCTTCAGCCACTCAACGATTCAACTTACTAGGACATGACCATACAGACAAAATAAACACTAATATTTCTCAGGAGATGCCCAACATTTCTCTGCGTGGTTTAAAGGGGAAATCTATATTAAAGCGTGCCCAGGCAGGAATAAACCAGGTTTTGTGGTAGTGCAATCACCCTTGTATTTTTCTCTACTGATTACTATGTGCTATTCCAGGGAAAGTGTGCTGGTTCAGCCAGAAGTGTGCTGGTGCAGCTGGTGGAAGAAAACATATTTCCAAGGGAGATGCAGCATCACTTGATGTTTGAATTAGCTATGTTTCTATTTTGGAGGCAACTGTCTCACAGCAGGGGCCGGATTTGGAATTCAAAATAGGCGGGAATGCCTGCTGACAATAAATGATGTGTAGCTGTGTTAATTTGCTGAAATAGTTTTTCATCATCATCACCACCATCATCATCATCATTCTGGTCCCTGTTGGTATGCTACATGTTAATCCCATCAACTCTTCGTCTCTACCCACTAATCTGGGCCACCCCTCTGGGCAGTGTCTGAGGACTGCTTAACCACTCATGCCTCCCAGGCTACAACATCTCTCTCTAAATGCCTTTGAACCGACAAACATCCCCCTCTGTTTCACCACTAGAATCTCTTCAGAAATCAACTTTTAAGTGTGCATTCTCTTTGATGCAGCACGCAGCATGAGTCTGGGCCACTAAAAAAAAGTTGCTGAGACCACATGTAATATTAATCAGCATTGCTGAGTGAGTGCGTCTGGTGAAACGGTCCACATTTTTGGCTGCGGTGAGCATGAGCGATGCCGACAGTAGGTGAGTGTTTAAAGTCCAACTGACTTCATAAACAGAACTACAGACAGTCAGACACTAGCCTCGGAAACCCAGACGTTTTTATTTCCAGGGAGAAAAGAAACCAGTTCAATTTGGCATAGAGTAGCGCAAACATTGCTCACTCTCTGCTGATTTCTGACCGTCTGCACCTTTGTTAAATTGACACACACACGCACACATGTACACACTCCTCTCTCTGTCGCTCTAAGTAATTAGTCTCATGTCGCGCAGTTGCGCATATAGTTTCTCCCGGCGGATCCTGCCGGGAGCTGCCTATGCCATAAAAAGCATAGGTGAGTTCCAGGCTAGTCAGACACTGATTAAAAAAAGAAATGAGACACATGCAGCCCTGAGTTGTAAGGCCCAAAATGTTAAAATACTGCCGATAGCCAGACAAAGCTATCAATCTCACAGAACATGACTAGATAATGTAACTTCACCCGCAGGCATCGCTACTCCCTATTCCCAATTATCACAGAACCAATTCACTGGTACTGTATATACTATATACCATCAATGAGCTGTGAAAGCTGGCTGCCTCCAGTGGTCTCCGCAGCCTCACTCTTCCGCGTTCCTTTCCTGTAGCGGATCTTGTAGCCGGTGATCTCCCCATTCTGTAGTCCAGGGGGCGGGGGCTGCCAGCGGACCATGATGCTCTGCCGGGGTTGACATAAGAACAAGACATGATGAACGGGATAAAGAGGCATTAATGCGCTAAGGAGGAAATCCCTATCAGGGAACAGATAGGCATTGAACCGTCGCTAAGGAGGAACTCCCTATCAGGGAACACATATTAGGCATTGAACCGTCAAAACTTGTCTCACGAGTCGTCAACCTTGTCGCCCCCCCAAGTTGACGCCCCCTGAATGCTTTTCTGGAGCGGTGACCTTGGGGCTTTGCAGCCAAGATAAAACCTCTCACGGACCTTTGCGTAGCTAGCTCTGTTAATTTAACTCTGTGACTCACTGTTCAACTACACTATCTCACCTGCCCCTCTCCCATCCTCCTGCCAGTAGTGTTACAGCAGGGGAGCCCCGAAAGACAAACACAGTGATGCAACACCGATAGACACATTAGGAAGAAATAAATGTATGAATAATGGATACCGAGTGGTCCTGTTGAGAGACGTGCAGTGCATGTGTGGTGGTGCAGTTTCCCCCGCAGGGATACTGAGGCAGGGAGATGAATGCTGACTCTTGGCTGGCGGGCTCAGTCTCACGTGCATGGTGTGTGCATGTGTGTGCGCAGCGATAGCTAGGTGGGGGGTAACTCAGTGTGGGAGAGCAGTTAATTAACACTACCCGACTGTTGCAGTGATGCGACAAAACCCCTGAATACAGTATGGACGCACACTCCTCCCCCCTATCTTGAGTCAAGGGAATAACACAAATTAAATCTGTGTTAAGTGAGTTCAATTATTTCCATTTTCCCTATTATGGTGTTCTTCCTAGCTTGTTAGTTACACGTGCTGTGCACGTCCCTACGCTTCTCCCAATACTAGAAAATGTGTTTAATTGAGTTTCAGAAAATCACAGGAAACAGACAGATGTTAAAGGAAGAAAAACAGGGAAAACGTATCCCATCAAAGTCTTTTTTATAAGGTTGACATGTGCTATAAGTATTACCACTGTCAGCTGCACATATAATGTTCAGTTGTACAGTAAGGGTTTCAGTATGGTTCCTAGTATGACCTAAAAGCAAAATGACCACCATGTGAATATGGTCCAGTGCTGTAGGCTAGGTTATTTCAGATGGTATACCATAATTATTCGCTGTGCGTCATGCGCACGTATAGGCTATACACTCGCTCGTGGTTAATGTATGAAATTATTACGGTATGCGCTTTTTTTTTCTCTCAAAAACTTCACCATGGCATACTACGTATATAGTGTATAACGTAACGGTAGACTGATATGGTCCATTGCAGGAAGGTTTTGAAGATTGAATTATTCATACTTCTATGAATATAATGAGGTTCTAGAAAGACTGTTGCGCTGTAATGAATCAGATTCATCTTTCTGAATTGGATTCATCTTTCTTTAAAAATTTAACCAGACATCCAATCCAACTTTCACTCAAATCAATGTCTCACCTAGACACAGGAAATTTGACCTGATGATTCAATTTATCCCCTGAGCAAGCAGGCACGCTCTATTGAGATATTAGGAAACCCGTCTTTCAAATTCGGCGTAGAAGAGGAAGCTTTAACTCCTCATGGGTCGATTTTGTATTTTTTTACACACTCATACTCAAACACTGCATTTCACAGTGCAGTCTAGTCTCTTATATACTGAATGTTTTTGCACTCTCCCCAGCTACAGTAGTTTCGCTTCTACTATCAAATGGGAGGCTGCAGTTCTTTGAGAACCTGTTTAGTGTTGAGCCCCACGGTCTCTGGCAGATACAGATAGACTGATAGGGAGGTTAAAGCTGTCTGACAGACGATCGAGGACTCTCTAGCCGATGAGAGAATCGATGTGGGTTCACACACCCTCCTAACCAGCTGGGGCTACAGGTCTCCGACACACCTAATCACATGGAAAGAGTGCGCACTGGCCTGTGGGCAATCTATCTGATCACCTGACCGAGAGAGAGAGAGGGGGGGGGGGGGGGGGGGTGCTGTGTTGTGTCTGTGAATGATGATCTATTGATGTGAATATACCCACTGTGTCTGAGAGTGAGGTTGTTAACTGTAGGTGATGCCTTTTATTTTATTTATTTCATAATGATTTAACATAATCAAGGGCTTACCTTTGAGTTTTGGACCTCTATGCTGAGGTTTTGAGGAGGTGCACCTGGAACTGTGAAGAAAACAAGAGTGCATGGTGAAAAAAGAGATTGTGTAAGTAACATACAGAAGAATGTGAAATGTAAATTCCACATGGCACTTTTAAATTAACACTTTCCTCTGTTTGCTTTGACCACTTAAAACACTAGTAGACTGGAGTGGATCTATCCTTAGCTCGATAGCTCGATCCTATGTCGAGTCCGCCTACAGGAACTACGTAAGCTGCGACCATGAGAACCGTTTCTGAATTCGTCTATAGACACCTCTGGCTGTCACACACGTGTGGCAGCTCAAGGTTGATTGAGTGCATTTATATGCATATCAATGTAACGTGCCTCTGACGCCTGCTAATTTTCCCATTGCAAAGCTGTGTTTCTTGTTGCTATAATAATGAGTCAGTATGAGTGTGTTTGGTGATGTTCTTCATTCTCGCCCTGATGAAGACCAGTTAATGGTCGAAACATGTTGGCAGTTAATTGCCTTCTTAATTTAATAAAGGCTTTTCTCTCTTTTTACCTTTAGTTTTGAGTGCCCGGATCTTCTCTCTTTTTTCTATGCTTTGATCCCGTTTGATCCGTGTGAGCACCTTTTTACCATTATCACCTTTTTATATCTCCGGTGAGCACCTGGTTAATCCCTCTTTTCATCCTATAGAAATAAATGCTTCCATCTAATAAAGCAACGAACCATCAGACAGGGTGCGAACTGTGACGTCCTCCGTGGAGACCCCTGGACCATGCTTGTTGTAGGCCACCACACGAAAACTGTGTTCCATGTACTTCTTCAACCCAGTCATGGTGTAGGAGAGAGCACTTATGTCTATGTCCTAAGAGAAAGACATAAGTCAGTTTGTTTCAATATTGGTTGGGTTGTACAGGTAACGTATATGTATGTATACATGTATGTAAGTTAAAAGTACTATACTGTGGTCGGCTGGCGTATGTATGTACGGTATGTGTGGTAGGTATATATACTGGATGTTGATGGTGACGTAATTAAGATATGTTTCAATGTCGGGTGGATAAAAGGTAATGTCTGTATGTATACATGTATGTAATCTGAAACATCCAGTATATACCTACCACGCATACCATACGTCCAGCCGACCACAATACGTGCGCGCTCTGCTTGCGCAAGTAATTATCTATCCATTTCTTTGGAGTCCCACACACTGCCACAGCTTGCAATCATCCACACTTTAATGCAACATTACGGTCGTAACCCTTCATTAGACATACGGTAGCCACAAGGTTATTTCAGGTGTTTCAGGTGTCCCCAAGTTTGTTATACATTATACAAAATGTGACAGTAGCATCTTCACAATTGATGACTACAATGACAATGAGCTTAGTTATACAACCTGGAGGCTGATTAAAAACAAATCTGCTTTCTTTCAGGGATGTCCAATCACAACCTCAGCACTCGTGTCTGGTGACGAATTATCACAGCACCCCTACTCCGCTTGACCTTAAATATTTCATGTCCTTTTAACACATTTCCTACTGTCTTTGTCTTCACCTTTGTTCTAACCCTCTCTTTCGGAGATACGAGAGAGGAGCTTTTCTCGCCCAGTCGGCCACTTTGATCCCACCCTCAGTCAGCCTCTTCATCTCGTCTCATCTCTCTCTCTCTCCTCTAGAGAGCTGAGGCATCGTTACTCAGTGGGCTGGCTGACATTTCATCCATTATCATATTAAAGGCTTTTTAACGCCTGGCTGGCTCACTCACCCACTACTGCCGGCGCTGACTCACTCTCTAACCAGCTAGATGACACTCTGTCGAGTATAGTCAGGGCGAAGTTGCTTTTGCACATATACAAAATGAGAATCACTAGCTGGTCTGTGATCATTATTAAGTAGATAGTTACGACAGCATCATTTGTTGGAAGTTATAATAATTTTGTTTGCATCATCGGCAGACAACTGCTAAATATGAGATTGAATTAATCTGTCAAATCAGGTATCTCATAATCGTTGCCATGGAATGTGCTATGGTGCGTATCAAAGTGATGTTACCTGGCTTTTAGCATTTGAGCTAAAAAAAAACTAGGTTTATAAAGACCGTTGCATCTGCATGTTGAGCAAAACATTACATTAAAGGGGAACCTTGCTTATTTATAAACTGGTGGATATGTTCAAATGGGCCATTTGAACATATCCACCAGGTTATAATGGGACATACTGTTAAAACTGTTATTCCAGACCTTACACTACAAATCAGCTGTTGTCAGCCGATGTAAGAAGTTAACCATGCCCCTAATAGCTGTGATTTGTTTTTTGTTTTTTTATTTCACTTAATAACCGATTAATGACCCTAACCTAATTCTGTCCACAATGTGCGCTTGTCGACACACAAGACTATCAGCTGCTCAACGTGGGCATCTGGCCTCACGAGCTTCAAGGCCTGGTTGTACTTTCAATAGAACAATAGGCAATGGTGCTCTTGAACAAATCAATGTGATATTACTATATGAGACCTGGCTCCTACCTGTTCGATGCCCACGCTTTTGTCTGTGTAGTAGAGCTTATAGGTGAGGATCTCTCCGTTGCCTGTGAGGGGCATGTCCCATCTTAGAGAGACAGAGGTAGGTGTATTTGAGACCGCTTGCAGGTTGGGAGCAGGACCAGAGACTTGGACTGGGAAAACAAATGAACAGAGCAGAATTTAGACAAGCATCAAGTAAATGTGTTATCCATGTTGTTGTACACCTCCTTGTTTGGCCCATTCCATGTTGAATGTCACAAATCACTACAGCATCATACATTGATATGTTGACTATTTGCTGTCAAAGAAGAAGTTTGTTCTTATTCATTTCAGACCAATGTCTAAAGAAATGGATCCTTTATTTCCTACAGGGAAATTAAACACACAACAAAAGCATATCTCTGGGCATTACAACAACATAATATTGTAGCTTGCTGTAACATTGTGTGTGAGAAAGCATGCAGTATTTTTTATGTTTATGCAAGGATTTATTTCAACTGCTGTTTACAGTAATTAAGTATTTAACTCTGGTTAGCAAAGCAAAGGGCCAGGAGAATTTAGGTGTGTGTGTGTGTGTGTGTGTGTGTGTGTGTGTGTGTGTGTGTGTGTGTGTGTGTGCTTGCGCGCGCACGTGCGTGAGTGTGTGCGCGCTGATAACATAGAAGTTATGCAGTTGTGTATGAGAACCAAAAACATCCCTAGAGTAGAAGTACAGAAAATATGAATAAGGAAAAAATGTGCGATACAGAGACAATGAGAGGAGAGAGAGAGAGAGAGAGAGAGAGAGAGAGAGAGAGAGAGAGAGAGAGAGAGAGAGAGAGAGAGAGAGAGAGAGAGACTCCATGGTGAAGAGATGGGCATTGGCTCTAGGCATTATACCATAACTGTGCTTGACACAGTCTGTGTGGCATCTTGCTACAAGAATGTTGGTAAGTGGCACAATTCTCCATCTGTGTAAATCTGTGCATCTGCACACTTATTACCTGTGAAACCTGAACATCATGATGATAACGAATGCATGTTCACAGACAGCTGTGTCTTTGCTTAGAAAACCATTACTCCATGTAGTGACAATTATACTGTGCAGTGACACTAAAACAGATGGGATACCTGGTGGCTTTTAGCCAAAAACAAGGACACCGACAGCAGGAAGAGGAAAAATGTATTATATATATATATATGTATTATTACGGCTGGGACTCGATTAAAAAAATCTAATTAATCAGAGGCTTTGTAATTAATTATCTCAATTAATCACATTTTAATCGCATATCAATATTTGAACCTGAGAACTGTGAGAAGTATTTTCTTAATGGATTTTGGTATACTAGTGAATCAATGAATAGTGAATACATAAGTTTAAGCAATAAAACATTGTTTTTGTAGTAATAATAGGGGTAATAATAATAATATCTCAAAATTAATAATTTATATAGAGCTTTTCTGAGTACCCAAAGATGCTTTACAAGGGGGACATGAGAAATCAAAAACAACTTTATTAGGGGAAAAACACTAAGAAATTAAATAAATTAAATAGCTGGGGAAAGCAATATTGAAGGTTTGGATGGTGGGGGCATGTCTCTGAGAGTTTGGGGAATGCATTCCACAGGGTTGGGGGGGCTTGGTGCAGCAAATATGTGACATGACCATAAGCAAACACCTCTGTGTTTCTTCCGTGGACATACAGTCAATAACAGCCATAACAGATTTTACATTTTAGTTGGCCGTTTAGTTAGAATGTCATCTGGACGGGTCCTTGAACTGCTACTGGGAGTTGGAATAACGTTAGCTCTGATCCACATAGTGTTAGAAGGAGGAAAGTAGGCTTTCAACATATTTTTTGTGCTAAAAACGAGGGGCTGCACAGCCTGCACTTCCACGGGTGTGAGGGGAAAGGATCAAATGAAGTACCATAGGTACCATAGGCAACATGTTTCACATCGAGCCGATACGGGAGGCTTGATGAGGTGCGGTGATATGCAAATTCTTTATTGAATAATTGCACACAACTGTGCTGTAGACTACACATATGGGACCCAATGCCTCCCTGCTTCGCACTCAAGGTTGAGCATCAAAGTTTGGATTGGGGGTAAGTCCCTGCGACATACTAGTGTCATGTCCAGGGCGTGTACTTGTACATCATGTCCAGGGGGTGTACTTGTACATCATGTCCAGGGGGTGTACTTGT
>NC_139699.1:30398044-30530226 GCF_964188405.1 Protomyctophum parallelum
AAATAAATCATCATCACGTTAGGACGTTATTGACTGTCTGCTTGAGGATTGACTACACAGAAAACACTGTCATACTTACTCATGGAATGGAGTAAACAATACACATACTTACTCATGGAATGGAGTAAACAAAACACATACTTACTCATGACATGGAGTAGTATTAAACAACACACAGACACCGGAAACTGTAATCTAAAGCCAGAGTTATACTTGGCTGTACATCTCATACATCTCATTCCAGTACATCGCATGTACTGGAAATAGCCGATCTACAAGCTCACAGTGTTGTGCTTGTACTGTAGATCAGGAGTAAAAATCACACCTGTGTGAACTGAGTGGTGCAGCTCCCCACCCCCCACCACCACCTCTCTCTCTCTCTCTCTCTCATTAGCAGACAACATTGCAGCACTATCCCTCTCTCTGTTTCTGGCGGCCCCTACTGGTACCCTATAGTCATATACTCATGCTCATGGCCACATAGGCGATTAGGCGTGCTCATGGCCACATAGGCAGGTGAACACTGACATTGCTGGTTGTAGGAGTGGTTGCACCACTCAAAAACTGTCGACCCAGGGTCTTCTCCTATGCACCTGCCTACCTATTGTACACCCAGGTAAGCAAAGCCTTTACGTTTGATGAAAAACGAAATGTGACAAAAGAAAATAATTAAAATCAATCCCAGCACCACCGTTATATTTACAGCTGCACACAGGCCTGTGAGTTTCTCCTCTGTTTCCTAGCCGGCACCCTGCCCTCTTCACCTCCATTTGACACGGCAAGTCCTGAGAGATTTGCAGCTCAGGTAGTGGGATTACATTTGTCAAAACCTGGGCCTTTAGCACACTGTGTGCGACATGGAAGGAATGAGTGAACACAGGGTGAGAAAAAGGAGCACAGTGAGAGACAGAAAGAGGTTCTGTGGAGCAGCATTAGCTCTAGGCAATATGCCAATATTGTGCTCGACACATCTTGCTATAATGATTTTGGTCAGTGGCGCAATTCTCCATCGGTGTGAATTTGTCCATCTGTACGCTATCCCATTGGAACTGTCACCAGCCCATTGTAAGTGTCAAAACAATGGCATGTTCTTGTACAGTCGTGTCTCACACACATTTGTGTCTAAAAATACATCCGATGAAACATGGCGTGCTATGTATTCTATCATCTAAAATAATAATCTATATAAATGTTCTATTATGTACATAAAATAATGGTAGAAAGAGGCACGGAGAAGCCTGGTTTGGCCATCGCTCTGCAGTTTACGCCAAGAAAAACAGAATGAGTGAAAGAGACACCTTGTCCACTATGGAGATCTGCCATGCAGGGCAGCTTTCTGTTCTCATGACAATCAGTCTTTTACTGCCAGGCCTGGGACAGTTACAGTAAGAAAGTGTCAGACTCCCACTGTTGGTGCCAAGTTCTATTCATAGCTGATTAATAGTGTCATTAGTCTCTGTGCCTTCGCTAATGAATGGCTGGCATTAAGCCTTAACGAGGTAGGTTATTCTACATCTGCATAATGCATTTGGGTAACCAATGTAAAAAAATAAAAATAAACAGTCAAGACAAAGAGATGCATGGCAAATCATTTATCTTAATAATAAAATAGAGAAAAACACATTTCTGTACTTGCAATGATTGAAATAGCATTTATTTAAAGTTCTGATAAATCCCTCGCACTTTAAACTTTCTGCTTGTGCTGTTAACTACACACAGGCTAGTTTCCCCCTGCGTCCCAGCTAGACTAATCATAAAGTTCTGGCAAGTGATTTTTGTACTTGGCCACAGCAGCCTCCCATCAGGAACTGTAGCTCACTTGCTGGCATTTTGCAACTCCACCGAGACAGCATAGCTGTCCGGCTCCTTGACAGCATCACCTGCAGCACTGTAACTAGCCTTCCCAATTAAGGTATACTGTAGTCAGTGGACCGTAGCCAGGTTCTTGCAATTTGTCCCCCATTAGAATTAAACTTAATTAGCTTTGATATTCTGCATGGTTGGAAATTAGCATCTCTGTATAAGAGCTCGCCCTCTGTATAAGACCCTGTACACAGCTTGTGTTCTGTTATTGAGTAACCTCGCGTCACCAGGCTTTCCATCTCGGAGGAAAGCCTAGTCTGTGTTACAGATATCGCCACGTCATGTTGTAGTATTGTTTTGTAATCATCAGGCAGGAATAATCATCTGGAACTTCCTCAAACCGGAAGAATAACAATAAAAGCTCTCGTAGCCTGCGGCTTTTATTGAGAAAATTCGGTTTTAGGGAAAATGAAGTTCCGGATGATTGTTCATGCCTGATGACTACAAAACAATACTACAACATGATGTAGGGATATCATCCTGATGAC
The DNA here is from genome assembly GCF_964188405.1 of Protomyctophum parallelum. Classification (NCBI taxonomy): domain Eukaryota; kingdom Metazoa; phylum Chordata; class Actinopteri; order Myctophiformes; family Myctophidae; genus Protomyctophum; species Protomyctophum parallelum. The sequence continues at coordinate 30,400,396 of NC_139699.1, forward strand.
TACAAAACAATACTACAACATGACGTAGGGATATCATCCTGATGACTACAAAACAATACTACAACATGACGTAGGGATATCATCCTGATGACTACAAAACAATACTACAACATGATGTAGGGATATCATCCTGATGACTACAAAACAATACTACAACATGATGTAGGGATATCATCCTGATGACTACAAAACAATACTACAACATGATGTAGGGATATCATCCTGATGACTACAAAACAATACTACAACATGATGTAGGGATATCATCCGCTACCGACCGGATCATAAACCCGAAAAGGAATGCTGCCCAGGCTAGTTATTGAGACAGCACTTGTATTGGTAGAGTGGGACTATATAAAAAATGGAGGACTGGAAATATTAAGAAACTCAAGTTAAGTTAATTATGGGCCTGGCCCAAAAACAATAACTACAGTGTTTTCACAAAAAGGGCTACTTGTTCAGTATATAGATCAATTGTCGAGAGCAACATGATAATCACTCCATTTCCTTCTCCTCTCTCTCAAGCTTAAATAGAAAAATAACAAAAGGTAATGTATGAGGAAGAAATTCAAGCATGCATAAAACAAAAATAAAAAAGTGGGACCGAACATCAATAAAGCTGGCAAGTACAAGAAACATTGAGCAGACCCGGCCATGAATTTAAAACCACACAAAAGATGTTTTGATTTGTTTCTTGGTTTTGTTTATACATTTTCCGTCACTTCCCGGACTATGTGTCCCTGTCTTGTTGTTGTGTACCGGTATGTTCCCCTTTATCGTATTAAAGAAAAACAAACAAAGCAAAAGATGAAAAAAAAAATACTAAGCATTAGTGAAAAACAGTTTTTTTCAGCCAGCTTACATACTGTATACTATCTGATATTCTATGAGGCTTGGCAAACAGATGACAGGTATATCAGTACGCTCCACCCCCACAATCCACGATATATAATGTCAGAGCTAGTCAAACCTCAGCTCAAACCTCAAATTGAGGCCTTAACTGACGTGATGGTACAACAACTTAGTCCTGGGGTAAATCTTGGTTAAACCAATATCCAATATAATGGGGCTTACTTTGTAGCTATTTAAAAAATAAAAAAGATAAAAGAAGAAAGAAAAGATGATAAGGACATGCCCAAAATAGGGATACATATTTTTTTAATATTTAACCAATGAAAAGTATTAACAAAGCTTGTGACTAAATAATAATTACATTGGATCCAGTGGAACAAAGGTTCTTTTATACGTGTCCTGAAGAAATATATATAAGAGTTTAAATCAACAATTGAGCAATTCATCTGTTCAACAAAATCAGCGAGTAGAAGGCATTCCTGTGAATGTGTGTGTTTTGTGGTAGCATCCTTGGCCCTGTCTTATAAAGCTCTGGGCAATTTGAATTTTGGTAATGTGGCTCGCATCAAAAAGTATTTGAAGATCCCTGCTCTATGGGATTGAACTCCCTAGGCAGAGTGTTAGCATGTAACACATCCTGATAACACACGCGGATACACAAAACACACACGAGACACTACAACACAGAAAACCTAAACTCAACTCAGTTCAAATGAACACAGCATAAAGGGAACATATGCCCTCTATGAATGGAATAGGCTTCATAAATAATTAACATAGTGGCTGCTGTGTGCATATTTATACAGGGTCCCATGTCACGTGTGTGTGTGTGTGTGTGTGTGTGTGTGTGTGTGTGTGTGTGTGTGTGTGTGTGTGTGTGTGTGTGTGTGTGTGTGTGTGTGTACGTGAAACATGTACTCCCAGTCCCTTGATCCAACGAAAGCTCGCGCACACACACACACACACACACACACACACACACACACACACACACACACACACACACACACACACACACACACACACAGATGTTGGGAGCACCAGCTGCTCAATATGTAAAGAAAGATGTGGGAAGTCATGTATGTACACCATAAACATCATATTCATCACATGTTGAACATGTCATGTTCCACATGCTGACTGGCTAACGGAAACCAGGTGTCTTATGCTCAGCTTTCAGACAGATTAAAATTATTTGTAAATTTGTACCTTCCTAAAAATGTAGTGGAGTCAAAAGTACAATAAAAGTCATCAGCTTGAAAAACATAAAAACAAATACTCCAAACATGTACTTAAGTACTGCACAGTATTCAAGTAAATGTACTTAGTTACATACAGCACGCTTACTACTGTATGTACTAGTAAGTAGTAAGTACACATCTAAACTATTCTAAAAGAACGAATCAAGCTGGAAAATTGCAGTTGATTACAGTCACGGTGTGTGTGTGTGTGTGTGTGTGTGTGTGTGTGTGTGTGTGGGTGTGTGTGTGAGAGAGAGTGTGTCAGTGAGGGGGTACAGAATGTGTATGTGTGTGTACTGTATACACGTAATATTTCGAGCATGATGTGTGGGGACTTTTACTCAACCACCCGGAGAGGAACTAAAAGGTCAAATGTGTAGAATTGCGGAGGAGACGTTCAGGAAAGCAGTGCCATTATAATCAGACCTCACCTAGCTAGCTCACTAACCACCTGGGGTTAGGACAGAGGAGGGGCGACAGATATATCACAAGGCTAGCAGTCAGTGGTTTACCCCTTACTTAGAGTATAATATGAATAGAGACGGCACCCAAGTTCTCCTCCCATCCACTTGCATTAAGTTGCTCTAAAGCGCATGAGGCAATTTCACTCCTCCTTCCGGGTAGGAACAGAGTGCATTCTGGGATGGATTTGCCCCAAACACATGAACGCGCTGCCGTTGACTGTCATTGCACGCGTTCACGTATGAAACAGTGTTCACGTGTCATCGTGAACGTGCACAATGATAGTCAACGAACCAGCGCGTTCATGTGTTTGGGCCCACGCTGCAATACCAAATTCAGCCACTATGTCCATTTCTCCTCAGGGTTTCCTCCGGGTGCCGTTTCTATTCATATATACTCTAGTCTAGGTTTAGCCACCACCAACCATGAAGCTTGCCTGCTAGTGAATTTTTTAGGAATTAATCATCCATGTTGGGGCTGGGGACTGAACCCATGGGGGGAGAGTTGCCTGCTGCAGGAAGCGGTATGGAATGAAAATGTGTTGTTTTTGTGCTTCATTTCGCTTCCAGTTAAATAAAGCCATGAAAGTGTACCCAGGGGGCTATCCTGTGTCCAAAAAACAGCAGATACAAATCCTGTGTGTGTGATTGAAGTGGGTATGTGGATATCGTAATTTAGGGCGTTTGCTACTGAAATGTATGGGGGGTCGGGGGAAAGACAGGTCACACCCACACCCACACACGGTCAAAACTAAAAGTGGCTTCGACAACAATGCTGAACTCTGGAGAGCAGCAGGTGCATTGACGCAGACAGTCTGGGCTATTTTAAGCCATCGTTTATCTTTCCACTGCAAAACGCCGGTAGATTGGGAACTGTTGTGGCTCATTTTTCAAATGTTAGTTAGCTCTTAGAGGCCAGATCTACACAGAAAAGCACTTCACCATAAGAGTCAATGCAATCTACAGGAATCCCATGCTGCGATAGCACGCACACACGATACACATCGCGCGCACGCACATGCACACGCACACTCACACACACACACACACAGCGAGACAATGTACAATCGAAACGTTTTAATGGCTATGTAAACAGTTTGGTCGGTGGAGACAGATTTTAGCTCTTCACAATCAATTTTGGGTGCATTCCCTCAGATCAGCCACCTACAGCTCCCAGAGGGCTCACCCTCACTAATCACTGTATGGAGTGCATGCACATGCTATGCTTGGGAAGATAAGATAGAATAGATGGACTCTCTCTCTACTCAGCATGCAGAACACATTGGCATTTAGTGTTCTTAACAATTTCTGGCCTCCCTTATTTTTTCATGATAACATTAAATCCTTAATGTGATCCCACTGGTGTAAATACAATACCTGCATAATCCCTTTGAAAATCTTGTTAATCAAATGAATATTTAAAGTTGCAACATTGTGCAAATGCCAGTAAAATAATAAATGACATCGGCAGCCAGAGCCAGCCGGCGGGCTCCTTGTTGATGTGCCGTTTTCAGTTATAAGCCTCTCTTGGGTAATAATATGCTAGCAAATCAGTTTTCAGCTTATTTGTCTCTTTCAGCTAATGAATAGAAGTGGTATAATATTCCATCAAAGTTATCTTGTGTTCATTGTGACACTGTGTAAGCCCCTTCTGGTGAACAAAGCATGTTTTCTTGTTGAAAAGTAGTGTAATGGTCTTTCAGGACATTTATTGTCTGCACCAGCCGAAGGCATGGGGAGAGTATGTTTTGCACTCCGTCCGTCCATCCGTGTGTGTGTGTGTGTGTGTGTGTGTGTGTGTGTGTGTGTGTGTGTCCGTCCGTGTATGTTGCCTGACGGTACTGTCAGGAGAGACCAGATGGACAGAAGTAATATTTAGTTGACTAACGTGGATTTTCTTTTTTTTATTTTACAAACAACGGTGGATTAGCATTGGCTAAGAAGAAAAATTACACACACTACGGTAACTACACATCTAAAGAAAATGTGGATTTATTTATTTATTTATAAGATGTCCACATTCCGCAAGTCCACAATGATTGACTGGTCTGGTTTCAACGTGCATGGCATTCATGTTATTGACCATGCAGGCTGCAGCATCACCGACAGCGAACTACACTCTTAATAATAACGGCATTTGGTCATTTCGGGTACTCGGGTAATGGTTCTCATATTCATTATCATAGGCGGTTCCATTCTGGCTGCGGTTCCGACACGATTGGTGCTTTTCAGTTCAGAGGCAAGAATTCTAAAAATAGCAGCGGGTCAATTCGGAGGCGGCTCCATTTTCTGCGGTTCTATTTTGGTGCGGTTTGGTCAAATTGGACCCGTCAAGACCTCTAATGCAGTGTCTGATTGCGGTGAAACTGTGCACCCATATTCCCAATAGGCTGAGGAAGAAATGCCACTTGTATTGGCATTTTTTTCAAATCAGCCTCATGGTGGCGCTATAACAGGACAAGTCGCATATTTACATATATACAGTAATTGTACTGATCTGTGTAAAAACTTCTGGCCTGCATTTTTCAATTCTTCAACACTTTTTTAATATTAGTCCTTCAGAGTTTATTATCCAAATATCAATCTTGGTGGAGACCTGTGCCCCGAGGGGCACTACTTCTAGTTTGTTTTGTTTCATCTTTGTACATTGCCAGGTTTACCACTTCAACTCTATAGTTAGTTGACCGGATTACCAAGGGCTCTACTATACTAGGCCCCCTCCCATTGTCATTCTACACTAAATATAGATCTACCGCAGTCTACAAGCTCACAATGTGGCGCGTTGCCGAGTTGAAGACAGAGGTTGTCAACTACTACAGCATCCTCACAGACCCTCCAACTCTAGAGACAACAGGTGGCACTGCGCTAAAACCTAAATGAAATCATGAGACCCAAGGCAATAGCCCGGTCTGCCATGTGGAATTTCTACCTGATGTGTGCGTGCTCAGTGTGTGTGTGTGTGTGTGTGTGTGTGTGTGTGTGTGTCAACATGTTTAACTGTCACATTTGAATAGAGGTAGGCTACTGTACCTGCTGTCAATTGTGTACTTTATTATTATTATTTTCCACTCAGACACACTCTGTACCATAGAAACAGAAGATAAAGCAGGCTGTATCCCCTTATGTGAACACGAGCTTTTATTAGTACAGATTTTTAAGCAGGCTATTTTCACCTTTTGGGTCAAACATGGAAAAATGGTGGTGCTCCATTTTAGAGGAGGTGTATACCTTCCACAGTCTGTTGTCCTGATGATACTATTGTGTAACAGAAGCAGGGTGTGACAGTGCTCTCACTGGGCCTGATTCACTAAGGAAATGTACACCCAGGTGTAAATAAAGTGACCAAAGGAGTGTTTATTTTTGGTACGCCCAAACTCACGTGCCATTCACCAAATGTGGCGTACTGCCTTCATTTGTGCGTATCAAGGCTGTCTCATTTTTGCCTGACAGTCACGGCGACTCCCTCTTTCCCAAGCGTTTCGCCTTGTGTAGTCGAACGTTCATGCCTATTTTACCACGATAAAGGTAACCGGAAACTAACGTGATGACGTTTATGGTATCACGACACGTTACTAACAGATCTACAAGCTAACAGCGCGTCCGGTTGCGCACCGTATAACAACTTGTAGATCAGCTTATTTTGGCAAGCAAGTCCCTATCCGATGGATCCACTGGTTAATAAAGTAGCAATCAGTTGGATATAGCCTTCTCTCATGTGAAGAATGAGAAAGAAGTTAATTATTTATTTAAGTTCAACCTCAAGACTAATACAAAATTTTAAAAGCCATTTCTATTGAAAAAATGCTCACTCACCTTTGCAGAGGTGTACGTATATATCTGGTATGTTTTTTTATCAGAGCTTATGAGGGGAGATCCGATTTTGATTAATATCATATCAATGTATTGGCAGATGTTGGGCACATACATATTTTATTTGAGGTTTGGGACTATAATTGATTCAGCATGAAGACTAAAGCATTCTAAATACATATACGCACCCTCAAAGTTGATGTGAGAATGGGCATAAAATAATCATGAATCCCATAAGTAATGTAGGAAATCCCGGTATGATCAAAATATGGGCGTAAATTGCTTAATGAATCGGCCCCGTCTATTTACAGCTTTGACATTGTGGTACATTCAGTATGTATGTAAAATTGTAAATGTATAATGTATTATGTATGCTGCAAATTAATGAGCACTTCCCTTAGTTTTCTAAGAGATCCAACGTTGATCTTCAGCAGCATTAACTAATTTGCTAAATGAAGATTAGGGTGAGGGCTGTTATAATTCCCCAAATTAATTGATTTGCAAATTGTATAAATCTCAAAGTCCACTTCTCTCCATCCCACCCCTGATACACCACATGCTGTCAAGCATAAGGATTGGGTAGGCCATACATTTCAACCGTCAGAACCGTCACTCCTGACACCTGCCTGCACACATTATGTGTCACACACACAGAATGTGAAAGAGGGTGGAGGAGGATTTGGTGGTAGTGGGAGCTTTCGGGCGGGGATTGAGCAGGTAATGGTCTTCTCTCAGTGGGGGCCTGGTGCCTCTGCTGGGAGGGGATGACAGTACTATTCTGTTAGCTGCCAGCAGACTGGGGAGAAGGAAGAGTAATTGCAGCCCTGGATAAGGCACCACGATGATGAGCCATTCCAGGGTGGGGGTTGGGGGTTAACAGGGAGGCTGGGGCACACAGGAGAGAGTGCTACATCCATTTCACACTGGTAGGTTTTCATTTTAAAACAAATTAACAGACCTAGACTATGCGGATGATATCTGCCTACTATCTGGACGTGTAGCGTAGAAGCTGTTGATCAGAGTGAAGACAGAGTGGTCCAAATTCGGTCTTTGGCTAAATGCAAAGAAAACCAAGGTTGTCAACTGCTTCAAAATCCTCCCAGATTGTCTTATTCTGACAACAGCAGGAGGCACTGCACTCAAAGGAGTCAATTACTTGAAATACAGTAGCATGGGCACATTCATAATGCTGGACCCAGCCTAACCCACAGAAGTGCCTGGATGGATTGGTTGCAACGCCAGAATGCATGTATTACTAATTAACATGTACCAGAATGAGCACATTAGTATCTGTATGGAGGTTAACAGGGGCGATTGAGATGGTGGCATTCAGGAGAATGAGGCTGTCAGACACCTACAGTAGCTTGCAAACTGGTGCTGTGGGAGCTAATAAACAGCCATCGATCATGAGGTTGATGGCTGCTTATTACATTAACATACATGTACGTACTAAACAAAATATGCAGGGCTAGAAAGTACTGGGAGGATTGGGATGACTGGAAACACAGTTGGTAGGGCTTATCCGCCCTAGAGATGATTAAAATGAAAACAATATCTGTTAGTGTTTCAGAAATCCTTTCTGTCCATGCTACACACCTGAAAACATTACAGCCATTTGCCAACAACGTCCATGAAACAATACTTGTAGACACATGACAATTTAGTGAGGGTTATTTGAACTATTTAGAAAATGCAAGACATTGGCCAGTTTACAGTAGGCTTGTCTCTAAATGGACATAGGGTCATGTGGGGACGTAACAAATCAGGGTAAATCATACAACGTGACTGATATGACCCAACATGTAAGCCATGTCCAATTGTCCATATCATAATTTTCAAAAGTCTCTGCTCCTGCCTGCCCAGACAATGCCATGCCAGAGTTTTCAATGCTAAACAAGGTCAGCAGTACTTTAGAAAGTCCACATTTTAGGGGTTTGAAAATAAATGCCGGAGTAGTGTAGCAAAAGTGATTATTTAAAACGAGAACACAATGTGAGAGAAGAGGAATGCAGTGTTTGTACAGATCAAAATAAATATTTTCACCCAATATTTTTCAAATCCATACCAAAGCAGGGAATTCAAGCTGACAGGTAAAAAAATAAAATAAACACAACAATTTATGTATTGGAACAATCTTTTTTCTTTCTTTTTGAGTGGTGCAACCACTCCCTTACGGAGCTATGTGTGTGTGTGGGTGGGTGTGTGCGTCTGAGGCTGAGCACGAAAACAGCATGGTTGTTTTTCACCACCTGTGCACAACCTAATACACACACAAACACACACGCACATACAGTCATTAACTGTATACATTAACTGTATATATGGTGATTTTGGGTGTGCCAGTACAGTACAGTACAGTACAGTACAGTAGAAGGTACAGTAGAGGGACCCCCACACGGTAACTCTGTCATCTCTCAACCGTTTCGGATGCGGGGCAGCTCGCCCCGAATCGGCCCAGCCCCCTGGGTGCGTTCCTGTGGGTCTGGAACCCCCCCTCCCCCCCCCCCCCGGGGACCCCCGCACGGAATTGCAACACTCACTTCACACGGGTGTGATTTTTTTCTTTTGGGTACACTCTTATCCGACCATTTTCTGAAAATGCATTAGGTTCAACTCGGCCAGGACTTAAGCAGTTCAATTGCTTCCAGCTTTTACAGCTAGGGAGAGCTTTCCAGTTCTACAGTGATGCTCAAAGCTTTGGCACCACAAAATGTCAACACATCATTAATGTGTGCTGGGAGAGAGGAGAAGAGAGAACGGAGGCAGAGGGGAAAGGCAGAGTGACGTGCAGTCACATGCCATCACTACAGCATATTGAAGGGGCAAAAATAAGCTTTCACATGCAAATTAAATCTCTTGAATGAACGACAGCAGGAAAAAGACAAATAAATAAACTCACTGGGCTCATTCTATCCATTTCAGACTGCAGTTTGAGAATCCATGTAAATCCAGCTATATTTCTCAGCTTGCTGTCATTGACCAATGGGTACTTTGCTCAAGCTCAAAGTCTGTCATGTGCTGTAGTTGCAAATAGCAATTGATATATCAAACATAAAGCAATATACAATCTATTACCATGTTTGCACAGGCTTTTCTTTCCTTTGTTATTAAAAGCCTGTACTGTAGGTTACAAGTGACAAGCCTCCCCATACGCAAGTTTCATCATAGTTCATTCATAACCTTTTCAAAAACAATATTATGAGGTTGAGATCACATTTTGAGCTGAAGGACAACCACTATGGATTTTCAGAAGAATGAGCAGGGCTAGTGGCAGGGCTGTCTAATCTAATCACTTGCAGCGCACTGGCAGTCAGACACCTGCTTAAAAGAAGAGAAGGCGACAGACTAGACACTTCCAGGAGACAATAAGAGTGAAAGTGGCAGCTTCACACTAACTGCCATTGGCTCGACTTGCATATTGCATAATTAGGTCTCCTTGAGGTCCAGCTTTGGCTTTTGTGATCCCATTTACCTACATCTGTTTGTAACTAGCTGACCCACATTGCACATGTCTGTGGAATGTCCAAGAAAATAGCTATGGACTGCAATTTGAGGTCTATTTTTGAACTGCCAAGATTAAGATTTAAGATGTGAGATGTGACACGCACACGCACACACACACACGCACACACACACACACACACACACACACACATTGCAGCACTGAGATTTCTTGGCATTAAAAGCAGTGCAATCCAGAGTTCAACACATCTGATAAGAGCACATGTTCCCAACTGCCAATACTAAGAGAAAACAGCTGGCCTCCTTACAATCAACCACACGCAGGAATGAACAGAAAAGCTACATTTGAGTAAAACTGGTACTGTCAACAAGCAAAGATCAAGACTACTAATAGGGATGGGACTATAATCCTTATTATCGTTTATCGCGATAATAAACCATCTCACAATAATCGTACCGTGGAGATTTTAATGCATAGTGAAATTGTCCTCCGTCATACACTAGATTGAAATAGTTTGTTGAGCTGAAAATTAAAAAATATGTTCTTGATAAAATGGACTGGTGAGGATCGAGCGCATTTAAGTCCGCTCTACACAAATTCACCAAAAATAGCCGATATACAAGCTCAGCTTTTTTGGCGAACATTCCCCCCAGAATAGGGATGCTTGGGGTTCTAGTGGTTAACAAAAGTGACATTTTAATATTTTTATTCTGACAATTATTTTTGCCACAATAATCGTAATTTTGATATCGCCCCACGACCCACCCCTAACCACTAATGAATGCTGGAGTTGGTGTTTAGATAACAGTTACCTATTGATCTTCCTGTTTGGTGCAGACAGCTTTATCTCTGTGGCAAGTCTCTGGCTTATCTGCCCCACTGTGAAACAGCAGACATACAGAGGGGCTTTTCTTTGCCCTACCAGTCCATATTTAAGAGGGTTAAAGCAGGGACAGGGACACCTGACCAAGGGGGTCCACACAGGGGCAGGAGAGTGGAGGGTTCATTATGTGTGCCTGGTTGTAAAATAAAGAGCCTTGCTCTGGACAGCTAAATTAGCCCTGGGCCCAGTGGGCTGCACTAAGAAAGGGGCAGTGAGCAGGTGGCTATGAAAGATGAGAACGAAACCGAGGGATGAAGAAAGGAGAAAGGTGGCAGATGGCTACGGCTGTGTGTGTCAGTAACCTGCACAGGAGATGAGAAAAGAAATGATCAGAACCGATCTCGTGACTCGTGAGAGCTACAACTCAGCTTTCAATCAGAGTCAGAATCTCATAAACAGTCAAATCCTCAGTTTTAATTTAATTCTGATTCCTGTAATTAGGCATGGAGGGGCAGCACCGGCCGGCAGTAGAATCAGCGTTAGCTTAGCTTGTTTTCATGTTTTCTAAGATCCTAAACACACCAGATTGTCTCATTTTGAGCAGAATTAAGGACAAATAAGCGCGCGTGCACATCGGATCTGTATATAAGGCTGTGAGTAAAAGCAAATAAATAAATACAAATAAATAAAATAAAATATTCTTTTTAATTACTGGATTAAATTTAATTAAAGAAAGACGAGTTCCCTCCTTCTGGCAAAGGTGGGTTGTGGAGAGAAGAACGGGTTCCCGTGTTCTTGGCATACTTTGTGTTAACACTGAGACTTTTACTGTGTCATAGAGGTGTCCACAACACTTTCCTTCCTCATAAAAAACTATAGGCATAATTTATAATGACTAATATCTTTAAGAGGGAAAAGTTGGTAGCGTTTGTGTAAAGTAAAGAATAATCATGATAAAATATTCTTAAAAGAGTGGCTCTTAGTGATATTCTACAGTCAATCATGATAGGATTAGCATTCATCATATACAGTACATCCACTGCTGGGACAGATGCACATATAAAAACATATTTTGGTGATATTAAGAGATTATACAGAGATTCATGTCTTTGAAGTGCTGCTGGGGGCAGATGGGCCTTAGTAATGTATACTATTTATCTTTACTTCAGAGGGAAGGGGAAAAGAAATGAGTGAGAAAATAGCTCACAGTGTCTGAATGAAATACATGATGCTGTTCAGAAGGTCATAATTATTTCTGACTTAGTGCCCAGCAAAGGGAGGGTGTGAATACAGATGGGGGGGGGGTCCTGGTTAGAAAGGCCTCCTAAATATGCTAATCCGGTAGCCACCTGCTTGGAGTGAGGGGGTTCACACCGCAATTCAACTGTCTCCCTTCATAAAATATAGACCTTTTTACAGTGGACACTGAATGAAAAAGCGGTTTTCAAGAGAAAGAGAAATGAGCATTTCTTTTCATAATCAGAAAGCCGTGCAGCGCAACGTAACGTAACTGCTTAAATCTGCCTCTTTTTTTATTCTTTCTTTATTCTGATCCCCATTAGCTTCCACAAAGTGGTCGCTAGTCTTCCTGGGGTCCACGCCTCTGTACCAAACTCAAGTTTTGGTGCCAAAATTATGTTTTTCAAAATTTCTCTTTGCTTCTACTCCACTCTCACTCTAGACTTTGGCAGTGTTTGCATCTTTTCACACTCATAGCCTGTCGTTGATGTTAGCTTTGATGTAGCTGCGCAGCACTCCACTTTGGGAATATACACACAAACCTTGCCTTTGGCATTCAAAAAAGCTAATAAAGGAATGTGACTTGAGTCCGTTATATTCTGCTAGCTCTCTCTGTGTGTGTGTGTGTGTGTGTGTGTGTGTGTGTGTGTGTGTGTGTGTGTGTGTTATTGTGGACTCAAATAAATAAATTGAAATGTGTGTGTGTGTGTGTGTGTGTGTGTGTGTGTGTGTGTGTGGGGGGGGGGGGGTGTGTTCAAAGTCAAGTATACCACTTGAAGAAAAACAAAAAAAGGCTGTTCTTTGTGTGGTTAGATCAAGATGCTTTCTGAAGTTCTTAGATCTCATTGGCAGCGCACTGTAAAGCTAGATGTGGAATTGGACAGCGTGCATACCAAAACACATGATCACCAATGTCTACTTAATTTCCTCTCGTGTTCTGCATAAAACCCAACCACAGGTCCATTCCACTGACTATGCTATCGACTGCGAGTCCTCCTCACTCAGTCCCCTTCAAAGGTGGTGTGCAGGGGAGCTCTCTCTTACGTTCCCCTCGGGGGTCGACACCAAACAAGCTGTTGACCACTGAAGGGTCCGTGAAGAGCAGTGAGTGACGATACATAGCTCAGTGGAATGAAACCTGGCCTCCTGTGATGACTAGCACGTACCGTGCTCCAAGATGATCAGCTGGGCACTGGACTGGATGTTGCCTGCATCGTTCTCAGCCAGGCACTGGTAGAAGCCCTCGTCTGACTTTACAAGACCCAGCACCTGCAGATTGTGCTCCTTCTAGTGGAGGTGAAAGGATGACGGTGGAAGAAATGGGGGGGAGAGAAAGCAGGAACAAAATAAGCTAGGAAAAAATTGTAAAGCCAAAGACAGTTGTAAAGAATATCACTAATAAAGATACTGTGTGTGTGTGTGTGTGTGTGTGTGTGTGTGTGTGTGTGTGTGTGTGTGTGTGTGTGTGTGTGTGTACTGTATTTATGTCGGTAATCTTACAATTATTTTGAAGTAGTCACTGGGGATCACAGCGTCTCCGTTCTTCACCCATTTGACGGTAGGAGCCGGGGAACCAGTGACCTCACACTCAAAGATGATGTCCATGGACTCACGGGCGTAAATGTTGGCCGGCCTCTTCACAAACTCGGGAGGAACTGTAAAAGGGAAACGGTGAAAAAGGATCGAGAGACATTTACTAAGGCTTTAAATCGACATTCGATACAGTGTACGACACACACACACACACACACAAACAAACTATTGCTAAATGGCACCAAAGCTAAAGCTATGTCGTTCACTCCACAAGCTATTTCAGCTCAAATGAGCTCTCGATGGAACTCCCATTGAGTGGGTGGAACGCTACAAATACCTTGGCTTTTGGTTGGATAAACACCAATCAAATTTCATATTGATTAGTTGTGCAAAAAGCTTAAATTCACTCTGGGTTTCTTCTACAGATTGAAGGCTTGTTTTGCTTGTTCAGCTCGTAAAAAACTGGTCATTGGTCTCTTTCTGTCCCAATTGGATTGGTGATAACATTTATAGGTTTGCCTGCACCTCAACCTTGACCAAATTGGATCCCTACCATGCTGCATTGAGATTCATAACAAATGCACCTTTCAGAACACATCACTGCACGTTGTATGCTGCATTCGGTTGGTTCTCATTGGCAGCTCGCAGGCTTCAGCATTGACATATTTTCATTTATAAAGCCATTCTGGGTGACCTGCCGTCTTACATTTCATCCAAATTCGACCTGGTCCAAAACGGCCTAAACCTCAGGTCAAATGCTTGGCTGCGGTGTGTAGTACCAGCATTCAAACCCGAGGGGGGTAAAAAATGTCTGGCCTTCTTTGGCCCTTGGTCGTGGAATGATCTACAGTCCAGACTAAAATTGCCTTTGAAAGTTCCCTTGAGAGGTTTCAAAAGGATCATCATTGATGTACAATCCAACACCTGCACATGTTTGGATATGTACTAGCCTATGTTCATGCCTATATATTTATTATATCGGCTCAGATCATGTAGATTGTGTATATGGTGTATTTTGCCCTGCTACTAAAAAGTAGGACAGGTGACTTGTTGTATTTATGCATACTTTAAGGTGTATTATGGATGTTGTATTTGCTGGTTCAAAATGTAACATTGACGATGTGGTATTGAAGTGTAATTTTTATTTCTGCCTCTTGGCCAGTTCCCACTTGTAAAAGAGACGCAGTCTCAATGAGATTTTATTGGTTAAATAAAATTTAAAAAAACACACACACACACACACACACACTCACACAGCGGTCCGCACTCCGCAGAGAGAGGGGAGTGGAGTTAAGAGCAAGACCGCTGTAGTGTCGTGTCGCACGTCTCTCTCTGCTTTAATTTCAGTTCACTATGGCCACTGCTTAAGTCAGCGATGATGATGATGATGATAGGCTACTAGTAGTGTAAACAAACAGAAGAATCGGAAAACCGTCCCGCTTCCTTCAAGTCAAAAGTGTGGACATATTTTGGCTTCCCACTGTCCAGTCACACAACGCATCGTTTACAAAACGACTACGATATCCCACAGCCTGGCAAAACGACAATATGACGTTATATGAGCCAGCTGAGCATACAGTAAGATGCTCAGCTGGCTCATATAATGTCTCTTGGACTTTGTGATGCCTGCTAATATTATTAGCAGGCATCACAAAGTCAAAGAGATCTGTCCAAAGATGACACAGCCAACAATTCCAGGCTCGTTTAGAGCAAACTCCCACATAATTCGACACATGCTAAAGACATTTCCACTGTGAAAAAAGCTTGTCGTGCCTCCCGGGAATTGTTGATGTTTCAATTGTGCCTTTACACATTCTATATTATGGTAGAGATATAGGAAGAGACATGCAACCCCTTTCAGTGGTGGAAAACGCTGGGTTTAAACATTTGATAAGCGTTCAAGATGACAGTTTTCTGAAAAAGCTATGTTTCTATGTCAGTCGTTCTTCTTCATTTAAAAAAATTAGCAGACCTACAAGCTTGTAGATCTGCTATTTTCCAATAGCTAAAGCATAACATAATGCTAACACCAAAAGGGGTTCCCGCCCAAAATGGGTTAAAATCGAAAGTTGAGTCCAATCGTGGATTAGGCGAATCGTGACAGCCCTAACGTTTACTGTGTGTACATGATGTGTGTGGTTGTGGCAGCACATTGACCACTGTGGGACCAGTCGCCTCACAGTGGCTACTAGTCAGAAACTAAATTGGAAGAGGTAGACTCCTGCAGAAAGCTACTGTAGTGTACATAGTCATTTCCACTCTTTTTTAACTTGTACATCAGCAGGTTTTTGTCATAATTATTCAACATAACGTCACACTACACAATCAAGCTTGGGGTGAAGGAGGAACAAGGGTGTGTGAATTTTAATGAGAAATTCAATACAGAAGTTGTCAGAACTAACCAGGCATGTCAAATACTGTTCACACACACAACTCTGACCCTTTAAACAGAGGCCGTTTTAGAACCGACCAAGCAGATAATGCTGAAATGCTGAAAATCTTTTTGAAGCAAACTAAATTAGCACCAACTACCTCTGTTAGTCACATTCACAATACAATGGGAAATGTCGCAGCCTTCTATAGAGTAAAAGTGTTATCCTATTCATTTGGATTGCCTGCGTGCTGTTTTGTTGTTTTGTAAAGCGACTTTGAGTACTTAGAAAAGCACTTTTCTGCCCTGTAAAGCACTTTGTGCTGCATTTCTATGTAATGAAAGGTGCTATACAAATAGTACTTGATACAGAGAGTCAGAGAGTGAGAAAAAAGAGAGCACAAAAAGAGGAGGTCAAATAGTGGTGATATCTTGGTATTAGCTTCCAATTCACATGTTGATAATGATAGACGATAATATTATGGTCCTATTTATTTATCCTGCAGATTAAGGAGATAGGAGTTTCAAGTCTACTATAGGCAGGATAATTGGCTATGGTTAATTTAGCTCAAGATCAAACCGCTAGTTTGGACTTTATACTTAATGACTTCCTTATAATAATCAGCCTACCTATAGGACCAACTGATGGAGGCAGTGATGGAAATGAATACAGTAAAACATCTAGAACACCAGGCCAACTGTGTGTCAAACATGCGTGCGTCCCCCGCTGAGGGATTTGTGGTGAATAATGTGGCTCACAGTATGGGGTCTGGTCTGGGTACTAGTGAAACCCTTGGTGTGGCAGCAAGAGGGCACAAAGAATAGAGAGAAAAAATCGGTGTGTGTTTGCGTGTGTGCGTGCGTGCGTGCGTTGTGCAATTGGGAAGATGATTTCTGTCTGGGTATAGTGCCTTCTGACAGTTTGACTGACACTATGCTATTCATATTTCTGTCTAGATTCTACTTCCCTTGGCATGTATAGGTGTGTTTGTTTGCATATTGTCTGTACATACAGTATGTGCTTGCACATACAGTAGGTTTCCATGCATGCCATGTCATAGAACGTATGTACAGTATGTACTGTATATGTATGTAGTTTTTACAGATCCGTGTGTGTTCAATATTTCCTGACCAATTTATTTTCACTCATTCAGAGATCTAGATATCTAGTGTCAGCAGCTCATGTCATCAATATAATTATTTTAATTATCCATCTTCATTTTGTTCTTTACGCTCATCTGTCAGTACATCTTGTGTTTCATGACACTGATATTGCTGGCATGACACCTGCAATGTTCCTCCATGGGGCTCTAATCTTGAATCAGTCCCTATCATGTTGCATCTCTTCCTGAACTCCTTCCCTATTCTGCCGTCCCTCTCCATCTCTACAGAATAACACCTCTACACCTCTGTGTGGAACTCAGCCCGCCGTCGCTCTGTCTTTCCCTGGTGACACGCACCATTTCCTCTAATGGGAGTTCACACATTTTGGAACCTATTTGACTGGGCAATGAGCACAAACGCCCAAATATACCAATAAAGCTTCAGGGGCCCCGGAAGCTGTCAAGATTCAAGATGTGTGTGTGTGTGTGTGTGTGTGTGTGTGTGTGTGTGTGTGTGTGTGTGTGTGTGTGTGTGTGTGTGTGTGCTTGCATGTGTGTGTACATGACCCTTAGGTTGACATGTCATACTGAGTGCAGTGTAGGTAACAAGTTGGAATTCATCATTATGGGCATACCAAGCAAGAGGTTTTCAATTTTTTTCCTCTATAAATCAATGCTATTGGACACCTGTGTGTTTGTTCAAAAAAATATTGAAGCAATGAAATTAAAAATTAAAAAGTGCTTCGGACAAAACCTCTTAAATCCATTTGACCCTCTAACTCCACCACCTCTCCCCATCTCATGCAAGTAATTGACAAAATTATATAAAATCACAAGACCTTTTTTCTTATTATTATTTACTGAAAAATGAACATTTTGGAGTTAGGTGGTTTCTTCCCGACAGCAGCGATATATACAAATATTTATATTTCAAAAGTCCCCAAAAGGCAAATCTTAATTGCTTCCTGTAAACAAATCTTGATTTCATTCACCCGTTTGATTCCCATAGCTGCATGTTCCTCCAAAGTCCAAACACACCTGCATTTCATTACACAACCTACTCCATTTTGAATCTCATTCAAGATGACGACACCCAGACGGTGTATAATCAGCACACTAAAATATGTATCTGAAAAAAAAATTTAGTTAGAAATAAGCAACTTGACAACAAACATACTGCACCATGGCTGCGTGGCTGGCTCGCTGAAAATCGTCTTTTGGCGATGTTCACGAGTGTGGGAAGCCGGTTAGGGAGGTCATTCTCTGTTGCAACCCTTTAGGTTTGTTGGGTTCCCGTTAAACCATTTTGGGCGGGAACCCCTTTTGGTGTTAGCATTACGTTATGCTTTAGCTATTGAAAAATAGCAGATCTACAAGCTCATAGCGCGCCACCGAGTGGCGCGCTACGAGCTTGTAGGTCTGCTATTTTTGAAAAATCGAAGAACCACTGACATAGAAACATAGAATCTGATCACAGGTCAAAATGGGTTAAGTTAGAAATAAGCAACTTGACAACAAACATACTGCACCATGGCTGAGTGGCTGGCTCCCTGAAAATGGTCTTTTGGCGAGTGGGAAGCCGGTTAGGGAGGTCATTATCTGTTGCTACCCTTTAGGTTTGTTGGGTTCCTGTTAAAGTAAGGAGAAGAACTGGAGAGGATAGCGTAGTCCCGGTGAAACTCCTGACTGTCAGCTGAAAGGAATCGGCTGTATCTGTTTAACCTCCCCTAAGACCAAACAGTAGGGGTCAGCAACGACTGGCCCATAATGACTATAGGAAAATGAAATGAAAAAAAAAAAGATGTTGGAACTTCAGCCAATTTGTCAATAAACAGAAGGCAAACGCTTTTTTTAATTGGACTACTCCCAGGGCAAAGCATCTGAATTGAAAATGACCTGTTACTATTTAGACAGCTTGAACAGAGTCCCATTAGCTATACGAAGCCAAACAAAAGCCAGTGCGGGCACCCGGGGTTTACTCTGAGGGCAAGTGGAGCACACACCAAGTAATTACCAATCCTGCTCTTCCCAAGATAACAGCTTTATTCTTAATCCCTATCAAAACCAACAGCTTCCGCAGTAAAGCATTTAAGATGCTTGATGCCCGTTTCCCAGTTGCAGAACAGACAACAGTGCTTTGTCCAGTTGAAGACAGAAGTGATAGAAAGGGGAGTCATGTTTGTGGCAATTCAAGATCTTGTTGTCTAGTCTGCCACAAGCCAAGCCTGGCCTGAGAAGGATATTAAAAGGATTTTGATAGCTTACTGTAGATCCCCCTTTGTTTTCAGGCAGAGTTTTCAGTATCAAAGTCTTGAGGCTGGCTGATGTTTCTGTGGCATTCACATCCTAAGATATTTGTGCAATGCCACAGATCTGTTGCATCTTGAGGTAATGAGAACCTCCAGCAAAAAGGTCTTTGCTCATCACATGAACAGATTCCTAAGTTAGTTAAGAATTCTCTTTGTAAAAAAGAAAAACACTTCCATTGTATCCTCACACCATGCACAATATGTCTTTTATCTGGAGTTCTTCAATATGGGAACCCATCGGCAAAAAAGGAAAAACAGCGCCCTTTTATTTTCCTTTTGAATTTGCCTCTGGAGGTGGCACCAAATGTGGATAACAAGATGTTGGCCTATTTGGCCTGTGTGGTCCATAGATATAAAAATCACACCAGTGTGAACCGAGTGGTGCAACTCCCGTCTATTGGTTCTCTGTATCATTCCAATTTGTATCGTTCCAATTTCTTCTCTGTATCGTTCCAATTTCTTTGTATCGTTCCAATTTCTTCTCTGTATCGTTCCAATTTCTTCTCTGTATCGTTCCAATTTCTTCTCTGTACTCTGGTGCCCCCTACTGGTATAAATAAGTAACATACTCGTGCTCACTTATACATACATACAGGTACACATACAGGTACCTACCTACCTAGGTACACAGACATTGCTGGATGTAGGAGTGGTTGCACCACTCAAAAACGTGTGGAAGTGACTCAAGCGACTACTGACCAATCACAGCGCCTCTTTTCCGGGACTTATGAATTAAATTCAAAGGTAGCTTTAAGGGCCTTGCAAACGGGGAGCAAGGAACGCACACGTTGATTGCCTGGATCAACGACAGGTCTGCTACAGGTCTGCTCAAGAGGGGCGCGACAACGCAAGCGTAAAAAAAAAAGCTAAACCGAATCCAGGTCTGGTCTGGTGAGTCGTGGGCGTGTGCACGAAACGAGCACGCGCGCAAAAAATATGCTTGTGTTGTCGCACCGCGACTTCTCAGAGGGAAAACGCAGGTCTCATTGAAAATGAACTATAGGCGCTATATCGCTCTCCGTTTGCGAGGCTCTTTATTGGCATGAGAAAACAAACATTTACACTGCCTCTGATTGGCCTACCGAATGTCCCCATCACGTGTGTCACAGAAGCTTGCCTTCCTTCGAGATACAGACGCCCCAGAGCCCAAGGAGGCGTCTACCTTTCTATGTCTATGGTTTGGTCCCTCCTCTTCCGGTCGCACGTGTCTTTGTTTACATTCCTAACATACCCAACCCAACTATACACGTTGTAATGGGAGCTGCCAACAGATTTAGCTGCAGCGTTTGAGAGATTAGGAGTTCTTTGATGGGGCATTCATAAAACATTCATTAGCAGTCTAGTCTACTGAAGCTCAGTGGTGAAAAGCAAACACACAGATAACTAGAAAAAGTGCCCTTCTGGGCACAGGTCTCCACCAGGTTATCCACAGATCCGTGCAGTTAGAGGTAAAAACACTTTTCGGCCAGTTATAGCGCCACCTTGAGGTTGAGTTGAAATTGTTCATGTGGCATTTTGTCCTCGGCCTAGTGGGAATGTGGGTGCACAATTTCACGGAAATCACGCGATGTGTTCATGATTTGCAGCATTTTGTTTGAAACTGAGCACTCCTGTGAACTTTGGAAGCCAATCTTAACCAATCAGGATGGAGTGTGAGAAATCTGAAAGACCGGTTTGGTTGACTTGACTTGGCTCTAGAGAGACTGTGTACCAATTTGCGTGATGTTTGGACAAAATCTGTAGGTGTGCTGTGCAAAAACTTGTTTTGCACAAAGCGGCCTCCTGGTGGCGCTATAACAGGCCGTTCTGGAAGGTTTGGGGCAGAGGTTCATCGTTGGCATCCAGGGAGTGTGTGTGCAAAATTTGGCATCGACCGGGTTAACGGTGGCCGAGATTAGCTGCTAACGGACGGACACACACACACACACACACACACACACACACACACACACACACACACGGACGGACGGACGGACGGACGGACGGACGGAGTGCAAAACATACTCTCTCCCCATGCCTTCGGCCTGGTGGAGACAATAAGATGGTGTTGTTTTTCTCAGCATGTTATACTTTATTTCTTATATACTGTCAGTGTAGGAGGAGAGCGCAGGCAAGCTTGGGGAGACAGGAACACCGGAAGTCACATTTCAACTTGGTTCCTTGCAGGTCACAAAGAACAAATGGTCTGTGCAGTGTACTAACTAACTGGCTGAGCCACTAGGCACGCCCACACATGACAACATTGATAATGAATATGGTAACGTGTTGGAAACAAGTTAAACTAGACAAAGTGCCAATCGGCACAGGTCTCCACCAGGGCAGGTCAGGTTGTGGCCTCATGGTGGCGCTATAACAGGCTGTTGAGGAAGATTTGGGCCGGAGGTTCGTGTTGGAGGGATGCAGGTACAATGTTTTTCCATGTGTGCATACATAAGTTGTATACAGATCGATGCAGTTATAGCTAAAAACAGGAATTGGCCTGTTATAGCGCCACCGTGAGGCTGATTTTGAGGAAAAAATTGTGGCATGTCGTCCTCGGCCTAGTGAAAATGTGTGTGTATAATTTAACGGAAATTGCACACTGCGTTTGTGATTTGTGGCCTTTTTTCGAAATGGACGAATCGTGTGAGCTTTGGAAGCCAATCTTAGCCAATCAGGATGGAAGATGGGAAATGGTGCCGCTCCGTGTTGATCACATGACTATGGAGATAGTGTATACCGATTTGCGTGAAATTTGGATAAAATCTGAAGGAGTAATAATAGAAAATGTGTTTTACATATGTCTGCCTCCTGGTGGCGCTATAAAGAGCAGATGTGAGAAATTCCAGGCAAAGGTTTTTCCTTGGCCTCTAGGGAGTTGGCATACAAAGTTATCCACAGATCCGTGCAGTTAGAGGTAAAAACACTTTTTGGCCAGTTATAGCGCCACCTTGAGTCTGAGTTGAAATTGTTCATGTGGCATTTCGTCCTCGGCCTAGTGGGAATGTGGGTGCACAATTTCACGGAAATCACGCGATGTGCTCATGATTTGCAGCATTTTGTTTGAAACTGAGCACTCCTGTGAATTTTGGAAGCCAATCTTAACCAAACAGGATGGAGTGTGAGAAATATGAAAGACCGGTTTTGTTGAATGGCTCTAGAGAGACTGTGTACCAATTTACGTGATGTTTGGACCAAATCTGTAGGTGTACTGTGCAAAAACTTGTTTTGCACAAAGCGGCCTCCTGGTGGCGCTATAACAGGCCGTTGTGGAAAGTTTGGGGCAGAGGTTCATCGTTGGCATCCAGGGAGTGTGTGTGCAAAATTTGGCATCGATCGGGTTAACGGTGGCCGAGATTAGCTGCTCACGGACGGACGGACGGACGGACGGACGGACGGACGGACGGACACACGGACGGACGGACGGAGTGCAAAACATACTCTCCCCACATGCCTTCGGCCTGGTGGAGACAATAACCATGCTATCAGTGTCAGCTATCATAATAAGGGTCACTAGGTATCTCTTTGTGCAAAGCTGAGCAGCCTCTGGAAGCAAATTACAGCCAGAGGTAAACATAATTAAAGTTATATGACCTTTGTGGTGATAGTGCTGTGTTCATTCCCTTGAAAATGAATGAACCCAGTACTGTTGTTTTCATGAAGGTATGGCTAAACTTAATTAATGATTAATTGATGTGATGCACACACACACACACACACACACACACACACACTTTATAATTAGCTATTATTGCTGTCGAAATCTCAGTTTCAGAGCTTGGAACACTACTAGCGTGTCTGACATCACATATAGTTCGAGACAGGTCTGGAAGGGTTCAAGACTATGGAGGTAACTAGGTATGGTTTGAGTCAGGTCTGAAAGGATTCAACTATTTGTTGAAAAGGTATTGTTTTTGAGGGGCTCTAGCCTCTCCTATAATACAGCTTTTGTCCCCACACGTCTCAAGATTTGCCATTGACAATGAAAGGGGAATTCAGGTCAAATGTCCGCTAAATCTGGTCCCCACACATCTCAAGATTTGCCATTGACAATGAAAGGGGAATTCAGGTCAAATGTCCGCTAAATCTGGTCCCCACACGTCTTAAGATTTGCCATTGACAATGAACAATATGGTGTAAATTTAACATCAAAACATTAAACGCCATTGACATTGAATGGAAACGAGCAAATCAGCTAACCAATCACAGGCAACAGGCATTCTGATTGGCCAGTATGAGATGATGCATGATGATGTATGATGATAAGAGCGCCCCTCACTTAAAGTTGACCTCAGCGTGAAAAGCTGACCTCAGCGTAAGCCACCAGTCACCGAGCAACATGTTATTATGATTTGTGTTCCATAATCAACACCAATTGATGCAAAATTGCAAATCACAGAACATTTGCCTGCTCCCCAAAAATGGTGGAATTATGGTGTATAATACCCAACTCTAAAGCACACTAGAATAAGCTTCACTTCCTTGCCCCACTTGATGTGTAAAATATTGATTTCTCTGCATACAGCTCTCTTTATTAACTTTCTGTTGGCAATTGATGTTGACCAACCAGCCGAGACACAGTTGCACAGTGGGGTTTTTAATAGCCAAATATCCTCCTGCTAAAACATGAATTTGAATTGACTTCATTATTAGTTTGCATGGCTGCAAAACCATCTTTGGATCAATACGGGCAGTAAATATAAACAACATCTAAGCAGCCCTTCAGCATCATTAGCATGTAAAACACTAAATGTGGCTAACACACTATAGCACCGGCAGAATTAAGCATGGATACAACATTTTTTATTCTCACATACCATGACCTAAATGCTGTGACTCAAATCAATCAAACTTAAAATATCAATGTAGCAGGGAAGAGAACTGCAGGTGTTTATCCATTTCTGAAGGGCAGACACACATGTGCCCATCATTAATTTTCTCCACCCAGCTCCCAGTGATGGAGACAACACCTCTCCACAAAGCAAGGAAATGGGCTGTGTTTTCCCTCGTTGTGCTTTTAATAGCTGATGGAAAGTTCCCTTTTTTATTGTGACTCTGGGGAGAGGGCAGGAAGATGGTGTGTCATAACAACAGAAACCTCCCCGGGATCCTTATCAAATTATTCTCTTCCTCCACAGGGCCATTTAGAGCCAACTATACTGATCTCTATCAGAAACATAAATAAATAAATAAAGTCAGTGAACTAGATCGGTTTAAAGTTACACTCTTGAATTCCTTGCTCACAATTGCCTTGACACAATGTCCTAAAATTCAATTAAAGTTGCCAATATTTTCTACTCTCGTAAATAGTGAAAGGCTTGACATTTGATTACAACCGCTGACTGTAATAACATGAGTCAGGGCTGACATATTCTCCGAAACATTTCCACAAGACTGAAAAATGTCTGCCTGGAGCCGTCAGCTAAAAATAATGTGTTTAATTATTCTAGTCTACTAGAAAATGAAAAATAAAGGAAAGAAATAGACTCAAATTTGCCTTTGGTCGTTTCCTCAGTACATGGGAAGGTGACAAATTTTATAGGGTTCAAGCATTTCCTGGATGTGAGCCTCGCACATGGAAAGAACAGTCATAGTGACGGAATGATAGCACCAGGCGGTGATAAATGAGGGCCTACCAACTCCCAAGCCCAATAAAAACACAAAAACATATATGTTTGTACAGAAACTATTTCTGTCCTACAAATGCACAAGCACGCACACACAGTCCAGATGTGGGCGGTGCCCCAGTCAACAGGGCCATAATCAAAAACTGCTGCCTCCTCTGGCCTCATTTATCCTCTTGCCAGCTCTAATAAAGGGTGAGAAGTTGCAGCAGAGTCACACTCAATAGAACATACATACAAACATTAGTGCTTCCACATGTGTGCGAAGGCAAGATTGCAGAGACACACCATTCAATCCCCTGTGCCTGAGATTGGTTCCATTCTTTCTTTCCACAGAAATATGTGGCCCAGGCGGTGGCGTAACCGTCTGGGCACCCGACTGGTAATCCAGTCGCAGTGTGCCGCGGGTTCGACTCCCGAGCCCGACACGGCCTTTACTGCATGTCTTCCCCCATCTCTCTCCCGTTTCCTGTCAGCCTACTGTCTGTCCCTTCAAAAACGAATAAAAGGCGTAAGCCGCAAAAAAAAATCTAAAAAAAAAAAAGAAAAGAAATATGTATTTGTCTTGGGGGGTCATTATGGAGTGGGGTCATTATGGAATTTAAAGTGGATGGATACAACATTTTCAATTCAATTTTATCATAGTGCTGAATCGCAATAAGTTGTCTAAAGGCACTTTACATATAGAGCAGAGGACACCGCCACTCCACACTGAGCAAGCATTTTTGCAACGGAGGCAAGGAAATCTCCCTGTTGAACTAGAAACATCAGGCGGAACCAGACTCTACTATGGGTGGCCAACTGGCCATCTGCCTGGATAGTGTTGGGGTAAAGAGAGCGGGAGAGAGGAGAGAGACATGTTTTGTTGGGAATGAAAGAAGTATGGCTATTTTAATGTCCATGTTCAGACCATGACATTTGTTCTACCCATCTCGCAGAGGTTTTCCCTTGTGAACAACAATGTACTGCCTGCATGCATACTGCACAGTACAACTACAGATCCTGTCTACTAAAAAAAATCCCCAAGCATGGGAAATTACGGAAAGGCCCTGTAATTCTGTCAGAAGAAATCAACCCATCTTGGAGAAATCATACAGGCATGACTTACTTTCACGTGTGTAACCACATCTACTTGTAACTGCAGCTACGCACCTCAAACTAGAGACTCTAATTCAACAGATTAGCACCAGCTGCCTCAAGGCCCCTCAATCTTTCTCTAGGCAGAAACCTGACCATCGATCTTTTCCCATATCAAATCCAGTGTTGACATTGCTGCACCAAGCCCAAATCGCCATAGGTATGCATATAGCGCAGGTTTTATGAGAAGCCACTAACTGTGAACACCACCTTTTTAAATTCAGAAAAATACGCGACAAGGTCTTCAAGAAGAGACTTTGGATCAGGATCTTTTAAACACATGGGATTTTCTGATGAGAAAGGAAAATCGATTGCACAATAGGTTGTCAGTAGCATTGTGGTGTTACCAGTCGACTGTTTCTCACCTAGGACATGGAAAGCAATCATAATCACGTTATTCCCATTACAATGAGCTATGCCTTTCGACAATATATCACAAGTAGTACTAATCGATCCTATATTATGTGTGCATGTGTCTGCTCAGAGGCTGAGACTTCCGACAGAGATTGCAGAGAAATAATGGACAGGACGCTACAAGAGGAACGGTAGAGATATTGATGGATACAGTATTAAAGGACCACTTCACCACTTTTCAACTTATCTTCATATAATAGGTCCTCAGTAATAATCATGATAAAATGTCACAATTTCTTTCTACTCAGTCTGTGTCTCATAGGAGGGCAGTGGGCAGTTCAGAAACCTGTCCACCAGTGACATCATCGTTAGGCAGATTGTTTTTTTAAACAAGATATCTTTTTACAAAGATGTTATTTTCTATTTGCTTGGATTCCCCATCGATCATGTCACTGGTGGACGGGTTTCTGAGGCCACAGCCCTCCCATGAGACACAGACTGAGTAGAAAAAAATGGTGCCATTTTATCATGATTATTACTGAGTACCTATTATGAAGATAACTTGAAAAGTGGTGAAGTGGTGGAGCGAAAGAAGATGGGTGAAAGCAGGTCTTCCAGTTACCGGCTAACCCTTTTCCCTTGCTCCTTCATTTTAACTATACTGAACAGCGGGGGGTGAATGAGTGGAGGCAGTGTGATGCAGGGAGAGGCAGGGAGAGAGGAACAGAATTTGCTGTGTTTTTACTGTGTTAAAATGTGTGAAATACGGAAGCTGAGGCTTAGAGTGCGTCAGTGCCCTAAAACCTTTTTCTTTACCCTCAGCACAAAATGCTGTTGAGTCACATTATCTGTAGCGCACACGCACACGCACACACACACACACGCACACGCACACGCACACGCACACGCACACGCACACGCACACGCACACGCACACGCACACGCACACGCACACACACACACACACACACACACACACACACACACACACACACACACACACACACACACACACGGGGCCGCTTCTTGGGGCGGTGGCCCTGCCGCCTGGAGGGGTGGCGGTTGCCACCTGTATGGATGTTTTCCCTGATTGGGAGTCTATGAAAATTCAAAGTCACTTGTCATTATGGTTCATTGTCCTTGTCATGTCTTTGTATATTCAATCTTTTTATTTATAATAGTGTTGTGCCTGAGCTGTTTTTCTTTTATTTTCTTTTGTTTGTTATTATGTTCTTGTTGTGTAATGTTTGTTTGTCTTTAAAAACCAATAAATATACTTTATATATAAAAAAATAAGAAGTTAAAGTGTCTAATGGAAAATAATTTGGGTCTAGTCTAGTGTGAAATTATGAATAATAGAATACAATGTTAGTGATTAAATAATCCACGTAGTGGTCATGTAAAAATGCATAACTTGCTGCTATCTACAATTTCACCAAAATGTGAATTATTTTCTGTGCTGCATAATTGACATATTATTCAGCCATTTCAAAATGTTGGTTTGAGTTCAGATAATGTACGATGAGCATTTACCATAATTTTGTGTTACCTTATTTAAGTTATTTTATCATCTTCGTAAGGTCTATTGATTTGGTTAATCGTATGTTGCTGCACAATTCATTACTATTGGTTGCTTTTGTGTCCTACAATGTGGAAGAAGTAAACAACAGTAGAGTACAGAAGAGAGGACAGCAGAGAAGAGTGTTGCTGTAAAATCCATTCAACTCTATCTCTCGTAACATTCCTAGCTGGCTAATCTTGATTTGTGTAATGGTGAGGCTAATTACAATTTTATTTAGAGAAAACATTGTGGGTTCAGAGTTGCCGGCATGACATAAGCAGAGATGAAAGATTTCTGAGAAAACTATTTTTCTACTCCCAAATATTGAGCAAATTAGTGCCTTTTGAAGACTCGCAGAGACAATTAGTCTGTGTTCACATGGGGAAACAGTGGTCAATGTTTGCTGCGAAGCAGTAATTAATACTCATCAACACCAAACCTTCCATATATCTGGCAGTTGATTTATTTAGCCCATTAAAGCCAAATGTTAGTGAAGAATAATGCAAATGTAATAGTCTAGCTTGTTCAGAGACTAATAGAATCGACCTGCTGTGGAGTTACGTACCGGTAGATAAGGAAGGAGATTGTGTAAAGCCCAGTGATTGTATCTAAGAGAGTCCAGGTGAGTGAGTGGCTGCAAAAATTACTGGATGGAAGACATGAATGTATATATATTTTTTACAGAAATATAACTTGCAGAAAGTGTAGGTCGGTGGCTTCAGTCATACCTTGCACTGTGAGATGGGCTTGGGCTTCGATGGTGGTGTTGGCACTGTCTGCCATGCAGGTGTAAAGACCAGCGTCACCCTCTGTCAGACTGGTGATCTGGAGGCTGCTCCCTCCAACCACCACTATGCGACCCACACTGCAAAACACAAAAGGGGTTTGTCACAAACGGAAGAAGACAAGACGATGACAAACAAATGTCAAGGTTCATCTCCATTGCATGGAGAATAAAGGACTTATTAACAGCACACACATTGCACTTAAAAAAATGCAACGGAACCATATGTTTTGTTTCTCATCTTATTCATGCTAAACAGCGTAACTCGTTTTTTTATTGATTATACGGCAAAACCTAGTAAACACAAAACCCTGCACTTAATTCATCTCATCCTTCAGATGTGGTTTTCATAATACATAGTCATGGAATGTGAACATCACCATTTCTCTGCTGATATATACACTACCTTGCCTCAGTCTGGATTCATGAAGACACTTTTTAATTTCTATAATTTTTATCCCACGATTTTGTAACCCAAATTTCACCCCTGCGTAAATTTTCTATTGTGATCCTGGGCTCTACACACTCTCCGCCAACCTGGGGAGAGCAACGGACTTGAACTCATGCTTTCTTCATGCATGAGTGTCCAGGTTGCTCCTTTACAACTGACAGGGGGGAGTTTCCCTGGTTGGATGTAGCGCGTGGAAGGAACACGTTATTCCAACCAGTTCCTTTCCCCTCCATCAGGCGCCCTCAGGGGGAGGCTGGTCAGGGGAAGGCTGTTTAGTGACCAGGATTACTGCATGTTTTTTGTGAGGGTACCTACCCTAGGGGACACGGGGAGAACATGAAGACACGTTTTAATGCTTCACTGGAGGAACTGTTGATCCTTTATTACATAGTCTAGGTCTTGTTCTACAGAATGAAACAAACTAACATTTCATTAAATTCAATTTATTTTCTTAAATATAAATGTCATGTGCAGAGGGGGGCATGTAACTCTGTGGTTCCGCAAATGAATCCTGTGTCCCGAGACTATGCATTTTCCCCCGACCCTAGTGTGAATATCAAACTACTGCAACCCCTGCCTTGTATGCATGTAGGAAGGAAGCATATTACAGTGTGCCTACCTCAGACCCCAGTCACGCTAAATGAACATGGCACAAAATGCATCCCACATTGATTTGACAGCGAACCCACATTTTTTATTATAAATTTCAAGAATGTTTACAGTCACAATCTCACACACAACAGACAACACAATATTTTTTTATCTTTTATGCCTATATTTATAGGACATTTAGACTGACTGACAATTAGAAGAGAGATAGGGAGTGACACGCAGCAGAGGTCGGCGGGATCGGGATTCGAACCCGTGACATGCTGTCAGGATGCATTTGCAGACTAGGTGCCCAGACTGCTACGGCAGCGGCCAGGCCTGTTTCAGGTCATTTTGAGGTTGAACCCAAACTTGTGACATGTTGTTGTAGTTGCTGTACATGTACTGCTTGAACCACCAGGGAACTCCTAAAATAACCATTTACACCCAGAACTAATCTTAAGCAGTGCAAGCTGTCAGCTTCCCCATAAGGCCACCAGGGAGAGAACTCTACTCCTCCTCCCATTGCTGAGACAGAAGAGAATGAAATAAAATCAATACAAAAACAATGTATTTAGACATGGATAAATAGAAACAAAGAAGAGTAAATGACAATAAGGGGCAGCAGGTTGGCTCAAGAAGGGTAAATTAGAGAGAGAGCTAAGCATGTGAATGATACTGTGCAGTGACAAGAGGAAGGCAATATTAGCCACTATAATTTGCCACAGGGGTGGAGATATGGGTGGAAAGCAACCCTTCTGCCAGCTATTGAACTGTCTTTAAACAAAGTGCGGACTAGCTGGGGCTTTCATTCACACCCTCCTCTCTCCCTCACTGGTTTCTACTCAGACTGTTGGCAGAATTGGCCCTGGGGCCATCTGTCTCCGTCTGTCTGTATCCTAGAGTGTGGCATTCATTGGAGTGGCTCTCTACCTGCTGTCACTGCGGTGACGTCACTGGTGGTTGGGGGAAGTGCAGGGCTTGTAACGCACCAAACCCACCCAAAAAGCCCACACTCTCACACTCACTATATTGCACGAGCAGGTTTGCGAGCGGCTGTTCTCGCCAAACTCGGCCAAAGCGGGGCGGCTGGTCATCCTATAGCCTATACAATACATTTCAATGAGAATGCGATCGGACAAAAACAAATTCCGCCCAGAGCGGGGAGGGGAGAAAAAAAAGAGTGAGAGCGGCTGCATTCATTAACATGGAGCAGAAGAAAAGCAGTGTCCGTAGTACGCTTATGCTTGTGCGCCTGGTTGGTTTCACGCGCAACAAAGCACAAGCATACTGTAGGGAGGGCCAGCAATGGTTTACACTTACAGGCTCTTTAAGATTGCACAGAGTTAATTAAAATCTGAGTGTAAAAATGTACCCTTAAGTAAATTAGCACTCAGTAAGGTGTAACTACAATTATTTGTTCTCTGACTCGCCACACTGCTAAACAGAACAAGACAGAATAACTACAGATGCCAAATGCCAAGATAAAGGGCATGGGTTCATTGCAAAGCCCCACATGTAAAACCCACGTCTATCGAGACACGCATTCAAACGTCGTCACTGAGCTGGGCATCTATTCATAGATTCATGGCCCTTTGTGTTGCATGTACTGCACCATGGAGGTCAATGGGCTCTATTGTAATGAAATGACACATTCTCAACAGCTACTGCACAATTTCTGGATACAATTATAATATCTAAGGGCCAATTGCTAAATTGAAAGTGCTTCGCAGAATGACAAAAGTGGCCATTATCGAGACAGGGAGGAAGAGCCGAGGTAAACGGGCTTGCGCTGAATGGGTCTTAGAGATGCAGTAGTGCACAGCACCATTGTCAAGGTGTGCCATTTACTGCTATTCAAATTGAAATGAGGCTCCTTGTTGTAGGAATACACCATGTTGTGCATTAGCCTTGGCGAGAGGCGCAGGTAACAGGGGTGCTAATTAAAAATACATCATTCAGCATTCACATGCAAGAGCTGTTTAATTATCTCATAATTTTCACTGTCACTTTGTATTCACACGAAGACTAGTAGATGATGCATGTGTACGTGCACCCACATACAATGAGGTGAAGGTGTTCGACAGATTGGGTGAGATGCTGCTAATTGGCCTCAAGGCCCTCAACCTCTCTTTATTGGGCATGTGTAAATCTTGAAGCTGTAATCTAAATGATATTCATAGATTTTTTGCAACAGTAGGTCGCATTTACTATGAAAACCTGCATCTCCCATCCGTCTGTATATAGTCACGCCTCGTGACATCACGTGACTTCTTGAAGACCCTTGTATCTCCATATAGGTTGTCAGTCCTTCACGCCTTGTGACATTACGCCTCATGACACGCTCCAATCTGACATCGTCAAACCCTCTAGTCGATAACCATACATGGAGAAGATCATCACGTAGAACTGCATATATGGAGTTGGCCAGCAACTCTACATCTGACCTCACGGACACCAGATTAATAGTAATAACTCCTGCTTCTTAACTGTGCCGTATTAAGAAGCTCTGTTGTTTCAGAGTGATCTCGACCTTTAGATCTCCATATATGGAGCTGACCTCTTCCATGTTGATCTGACCTCATCAAACCCTGTACACTCAAGACACGCTCCATATATGGCCAGTACAGAATTCATTCCATATGTTGATCTGACCCCCCATGCCAAAGCGCCAGCACTCGCCCAGCAGTCTGCCGTCACCCAGGCGGATGCGTCCACACAACGTCACTTCTCGCCCTCAGGGTGTCTTACTGGTATGTACTATATTATTATTTAGTTGTAAATCAGGGTTGATTAAACATTGTGATATGAATTACATTTTTCGTTGTACATCGGTTTTTACAATATCTGCATTGGAAATTATAAAGTTGATATAATATCGATCAAAGTTATTTGTGCTTATTGTTCTTTCTTTGTTTGCTTATCAAGTAAATGTTCTCACATTCATTTCAAGATGTTTCACTCTTGCACACTGTGCGCGATCCATCACCTCCTAAGATGTTGCACTCAAAACATTCTTGGACAGTGGTTCTTTGAGCCTGTGAAGCCCCATACAAGGTTTGTGTTATTTATTTTTCATCACAGGATAAAAGGTTTTATGGTCATGATTCACCAGGATCCTGGATGGCTTGATTCTAGGCTTAAAATAATTGATTTAAATGATCGATTTATTTTTGTAAATCTCCATGGGAAAAATGAATGGTCGATTTTTCAGTGGAACCAGACACCACACCCATTGCTATGCCCCATTATAGGGTTAAAATGTCAAACAGATTTTGATGCTACAGTATATAAACTAATTTAGCTGGGGACCACCCGGGCACCCCCTCAAGGATCCCTGAACTAATTTGGTTCAAAATGAGTTCTAAACCATGGAACTATTGTACTGCATGGTTCAATATGAATGCATGCACTGTTACACCCCTATAGTACAAGGTGCCATTCACTGCCAAAGTGCTGGAAAGGAAATCAATTGCCAGTCACTTTTCATTCAGAACAAGCCATTTCTTCCTGGTGTCCCGCCCGAGTATGCAGCAAAAGAAATTTGATCAAAAACTCATTCAGAACGGTCCAACACAAGCCTCTCCATTTTTCTACACTGTAGCCTTAAGCGACCACTTAAGTCGAGACCCAGCACTCATACGTTAGAGAGGGACAGGGGAACAGAAACGTTTTAGTATGAGATGGACAGGGGAACAGAAACGTTTTAGTATGAGATGGACAGGGGAACAGAAACGTTTTAGTATGAGATGGACAGGGGAACAGAAACGTTTTAGTATGAGATGGACAGGGGAACAGAAACGTTTTAGTATGAGATGGACAGGGGAACAGAAACGTTTTAGTATGAGAGGGACAGGGGAACAGAAACGTTTTAGTATGAGATGGACAGGGGAACAGAAACGTTTTAGTATGAGATGGACAGGGGAACAGAAACGTTTTAGTATGAGATGGACAGGGGAACAGAAACGTTTTAGTATGAGAGGGACAGGGGAACAGAAACGTTTTAGTATGAGATGGACAGGGGAACAGAAACGTTTTAGTATGAGATGGACAGGGGAACAGAAACGTTTTAGTATGAGATGGACAGGGGAACAGAAACGTTTTAGTATGAGAGGGACAGGGGAACAGAAACGTTTTAGTATGAGATGGACAGGGGAACAGAAACGTTTTAGTATGAGAGGGACAGGGGAACAGAAACGTTTTAGTATGAGAGGGACAGGGGAACAGAAACGTTTTAGTATGAGAGGGACAGGGGAACAGAAACGTTTTAGTATGAGATGGACAGGGGAACAGAAACGTTTTAGTATGAGATGGACAGGGGAACAGAAACGTTTTAGTATGAGATGGACAGGGGAACAGAAACGTTTTAGTATGAGATGGACAGGGGAACAGAAACGTTTTAGTATGAGATGGACAGGGGAACAGAAACGTTTTAGTATGAGATGGACAGGGGAACAGAAACGTTTTAGTATGAGATGGACAGGGGAACAGAAACGTTTTAGTATGAGATGGACAGGGGAACAGAAACGTTTTAGTATGAGATGGACAGGGGAACAGAAACGTTTTAGTATGAGAGGGACAGGGGAACAGAAACGTTTTAGTATGAGATGGACAGGGGAACAGAAACGTTTTAGTATGAGATGGACAGGGGAACAGAAATGTTTTAGTATGAGATGGACAGGGGAACAGAAATGTTTTAGTATGAGATGGACAGGGGAACAGAAACGTTTTAGTATGAGATGGACAGGGGAACAGAAACGTTTTAGTATGAGATGGACAGGGGAACAGAAACGTTTTAGTATGAGATGGACAGGGGAACAGAAACGTTTTAGTATGAGAGGCAACTCAGCCTTCTGTAACACGTGCTGGTCGGGTCAGTACACCTGGGCAATATACACCCTGCATATCTCCTTTGTTTGTGTGTGTGTGTGTGCAGTGATGGAGTAGTAGGCCATGCTCATGAGTGGTGGGAAGTAACTAAGTATATTTATTCAAGTACTGTACAAGTACAATTTTGAGGTGTGAGTATTTTCAATTTCCAATACTTTCACTTCTACTCCACTACATCTCACTTCAGCTACAGTATATATATTTTGGATTTGAAAATAGACGATCTACAAGCTCAGTGAACTTGTAGCTCTGCTATTTTCATTCTTGAGTGGTGCAACCACTCCAAGGAACAGCAATGTCTGTGTTCACCTATGACGTGTTCACCTATGTATGTGTCCGCCTATGTATGAGCACCAGAATGACTATTATTAGTACCAGTAGGGGCGCTGTTTGCCAGAAACAGAGAGAGAGAGAGAGAGAGAGAGAGAGAGAGAGGAGGGGTGGGGGAGAGGGGAGTTGCACCACTCAGTTCACACGGGTGTGATTTTTTTTTTATAGATTTGAAAACTCGAAACGGGACCTTCTGTATAATTTGTACACTTACTTTTGGTACTTTAAGTATATTTTGATACCAATTTGTACTTTTACTCGAGCACATGTAACAGAGTATTTCTATATTGCAGTATTGATATGTTTACTTCAGAAAAACATTTGAGTACTTTTTCCACCACTGGCTCCCCTGCTAGAGAACAATCAGTGCAGCTGGGACGTGTCGTGAGCCATGCCATCAGCAGCACAAAGAGGAATCACAACTGTCAGTCACAACAAAAGGGGCAGTTAATTACCAGTAAGACGCCCTGAGGGTGAGAAGCGACCTCGCCCTGAAGGGTAAGGTCGAGGCTGAAACAACCCATTTTGACCCGCGACAGTTTTCTGAAAAAGCTATGTTTCTATGTCAGTCGTTCGATAAAAAAAAATAGCAGATCTACAAGCTCATAGCGCGCCACTGAGCTTGTAGATCTGCTATTTTTCAATAGCTAAAGCATAATATAATGCTAACACCAAAAGGGGTTCCCGCCCAGAATGGGTTAATACGGCACAGTTAAGAAGCAGGGGTTATTAATCTGGTGTCCATGAGGTCAGAGTTGCTGGCCGGCTCCATACAGTATATGCAAATCTAGGTGATGATCCAGTCTTCTCCATGACACACGCCATATATGGAGTGTCTTGAGTGTACAGGGTTTGATGAGGTCAGATCAATAGATCAAATCAAATCGAACTTTATTTATATAGCACATTTCCAACAGCCAAACCAAAGGCCAATACACGAAATAATCGCTCTTATTCATTTTGGTGACCCAATGGCAGTTTCCCAGTTCTCTCCAAATATTGTGGGCAGATTGCCTTGCTGACTTCTGGCTTTCACCTGTTGCCATCTAAATGCACCATATGGTCAAACACAAAGAGTAAAAATAATAAAAGTCAGGGTGGGAGACGATGAAGAAAAGGAAAGAAAGAAAAAACAGTGCATATTTGGCAGCGGCTTCTCGAGTCAATGTGCCATGAAAACGGTTTTGTTTCCCTCTGGCTCATAATGAATAGCCGCAGGGCCCCTGAGATGGGAACAACTCTTGCATACCCTACTTTATTTGGCTGTTTATTTATTTTTTTGCCCTGACAGGACCTGCGAGACTAAACCAATCTTTTGAGTGCCACATATTACAATGAAGCCTGCAGCTCCTTAACCTGTAGAATATCCATAATTGTGAGTTTCCTAATGTGCTGTATGCTACTCCATGGGGGAGTGTGTGTGTGTTCCATCTCGATAATCAAACACAAACACTGTACAATATATGTACAGTAGTTGAGTCACAGACTAAGGTTCTGTGACCATCCTCTGGCAAGGATGTTTTGATGATTGATTTGACCTCTATGGACCCTTTATAAAAGATTTAGCTCCCAGGTCCCTCGCAAAAATCCCGGCATTTTTTGCTAGAGGGCCAAATTCAAAATGGCGTCCGGCGCCCTAGCCAAAAATGAACTTTTGATCTAGATGACCTAGAATCATGTATGAAGACACTTTTCCATACAAGTCAAGCATGAGGATTCCAAATCTGAATTTGGATCTCAATTTTTATCATAAGACCTCGTTTTGGCCCCGGAATTCAAGATGGCCGCCATCCAGTGGAGTGAAAACATTACTTTTGAATAGGAAAGCAATCTATTTGGGGGTTGTAATTTTTACAGACACATAACACATGTGTCAGCTAGCATTCTGTCACTGGTTTCTGAATCATCAGATTCATGTGACTCCACCCTCTTCCTCTGTGCATCATCCTCCTCCTCCTCACTCTCAACTTCCTCGTCATCTTCAACTGGTAGGTGTGTTGGGAGAGCAGGCCGCAGGTGGAAGACAGGACGACAGCGACCACCCACCAACTCTCAATCTGTCTGAGTGGT
Organism: Protomyctophum parallelum; assembly: GCF_964188405.1. Classification (NCBI taxonomy): domain Eukaryota; kingdom Metazoa; phylum Chordata; class Actinopteri; order Myctophiformes; family Myctophidae; genus Protomyctophum; species Protomyctophum parallelum. The sequence goes on from NC_139699.1 coordinate 30,437,369, forward strand.
GCTTCAGTGGGGTGGAGCACTAGATACACCAAGTAGTTGGTGTGGAGGCAGTGTTGGCGTAGGCTATCTCCATCTGGAGGGAGACAGATTCATTATTCTTTCTTCATTCTCTTCTACTTGGTAGCACAGGCTTCTTGTCTCCATAGATTACCTGTCCCGTATATGCAAAGAACTATTGTTCTACCTCCTTCTCAAGGTCAAGGCTATCTCCACACCGTGAGAGCTGCTGCTGTGCCACAGAGATCTTTACCACCTTGTCATACACTGATGATTCTCCTTTGCCATAGAAGCCTGAGTTGGCATCACAGCCTGCATAAACAATGAAGAGGATGGTGTCAGCTTCAGACTGCTCAATGCTGTAGTCTTCCATTGGTTGTTGTGTTGACAAGTTGATGCAATGTGGGCCAACAGCATAGAGTTGACAATCACTGCATTCACATTCATTCACATTCATTTTTGCAACCACTCATTGTTACTGACACTACACATTAGTGTTTTGAATGCTTTGGCAGAGGGAAAGGTGTCATTCAATTTCATGTACGTGTTGTTAGCATGTGCCTTATACTTACACACAGGTCTCGCTCATCAGCTTTAGTTGAGTATGCTGCATTGTATGGGTCATTCACACATGATATGGTGAGCATCACAAGGATGATGGATTACACCTTGTGGACATAGTCCAACGACTTGTATGGGTTGCCTTCTTGATCTCGATCTTCCGCTGATGGAGTTGCCATCCTCCAGATCATGCCCATTTGGGCCACTTTCCGTGTGCTTCCTCTTGGCTTCTTTTCGGGTGTTGTGTTCCGCTCTTATGTGGGCCAAATTGTTAACATTTCTGGAGTGCACCAGCAGCTGCTTTTAATTTTAGAGGATGGAGAGCCAGCCTGACTTAATTTTGCTGCCCTTGTTCATTGTACATTCAATCTACATGTCCTAGGCCATATTGGAATAATGGTTACCTGTGATGGACTGAGTGAAATTAGTACGAAGGAAGGCAAATGTTCAGCAGGAAGAGTTGTCAGCATCATCCCAGAAGTCAGGCAGCCACCTCCAATACTTATTGTTGTTGTATGCTACCATCCATGGCTGCATAGCACGCAGAGAGCTGACATACTCTTCCCAGTTGTAGATATGGACTGCATGCACATTCTGCATTAGCTGTCATGAACAGGAAGTCCCTCCAGTAGTCTGCCATCTCACTGACCTAATTATCTAATTGGGAGAAAAGGTTGCTGATGAGATTCTTGAGATCTGCATCATCCACCAGTGCTGCATGAGCAGCAGCAAGGGTTTCCTGGGAGAGACTTGTATTCCTCAGAATATCAAGATTCTCTCATCTCTTCTGTTAGGTTGGATATCAGCCTCTCCTTGGCCAGCTGACTCATAAGTGCCTCATATATCAGCCTCAAGCAACGCAGCCCCTCTTATAATTCTTGACTTTCAGCGCACAATCAACAGATCCCTCAGCAACTCCTCCCGCGACAAGTATATCTCCTAGCTCACTCCCCTTGTCAGAAGCAGTGAGTGCATTCTACGGCAATGAGACACGGCGCTGCCGGGGGGAGGGCTGACAGCTGCCGGGGGTAGGTGGATGGATTATGACAGGTCCGTTCTGCTGCACTGTCGGTACATTCGGCAGCCGTGCTCCAGACACTGCAACTGCCGATAAACTTCTGGTAACAGCCGTGGCGCTGCCGGGGGGAGGGGCGGCATCTGCCAGGGAAACTGGGATTATGACACTCAACTGCTGCTCGCTTCCGTGGCTGTGCGTTGGTCCAACATGCGTTGCGTCGTGCTTGCGGTTAGGGTAAGGGTATGGGGTAGAGTGTCGGACTGATGCCGCAGAGAAACACTGTCGCCTGCCGAGGGTTTTCTGCGGCTGATGCCATGCGTTGCGTCATGCTTGTGGTTAGGGTTAGATTTAAGGTTTGGGGTAGAGTGTCGGACTGATGCTGCCGAGAAACACTACTGTACCTCCTGCCGCGGGTGTTCCGTGGCTAATGCCGCTGCCAGAAAATGCACTCACTCTCTCTCCCCCTTGTAGCGCTTGTTGATGGCACTCATCATCACACACTGTGTATGGAAAGGACCAAGAAAGGACAAGACGTCATGGTACTTGTCTGGGTTCTCTGCCTTGATAAGAGTGATGAGGACACAGGATGATCTCCCAGTAAAAACGCAAAGAGCATGCGTTTTGTGATACCTGCAACAGGGCCAGTTGGACGAGGAAGTTGAGAGTGAGGAGGATGATGAGGAGGTGGAAGAGGAGGATGATGCACAGAGGAGGGTGGAGTCATCTGAATCTGATGATTCAGAAACCAGTGACACAGAATGCTCTGACACATGTGTTTTGTGTCTGTAAAAATTACAGCCCCAGATAGATTGCTTTCCTATTCAAAAGTAATGTTTTCACTGTACTGGATGGCGGCCATCTTGAATTTCGGGGCCAAAACGAAGTCTTATGATTAAAATTGTGTCAGATTTGGAATCCTCATGCTTGACTTGTATGGAAAAGTGTATTCATACATGATTCTAGGTCATCTAGATCAAAAGTTCATTTTTGGCTATGGCGCCGGACGCCATTTTGAATTTGTCCCTCTAGCAAAAAATGCCGGGATTTTTGCGAGGGACCTGGGGGCTAAAACTTTTATAAAGAGGTCAAATCATAGAGGTCAAATCAATCATCAAAACATCCTTGCCAGAGGATGGTCACAGAACCTTAGTCTGTGACTCAACTAATGGTACAGACTGGCATCACATGGGCCTAATCCATAAGATTTTACCACCTTCATTCATTAAAACAGATTATATATAGATGAGTAAACGTAGGTAGATGAGGAAGCAAGTAAAACTACAAAATATACAATACATGTAATGTGTCATAATGATCTGAAGGCAAGACAAGGACAGTAGATGCCTTGCGGGGAAACAAGAAAGATAACTGGTCTTTTTGCATGTGTATTTTGTGATGTGATGGAGATAGAGAGACAGCCTAAAAAGAGTTCTCATGCTCCACTGGCAGAGAACAGTGTTGCGTGTCTTGTTTTCTCAACTCCAACATGGCAATGAAAGCACTCCATTACCTTAGCTCACTCTACTGCTGCCATCTATCATTCCACTTGCGGGGAAGAAACTTGAGCTCTTCCATACACGTCTAACCGCAGTTCCCATGCCTATCTGAAATACAACTATTTACATGAAAATTGCCATTATGTTAAATAAGTAATGAAATGGTGATGTGTGTGTGTGTGTGTGTGTGTGTGTGTGTGTTTGTTAATGATATGTTTTCACTTGTCTTTCATCTGAAATTACAACTAATCCTAGAGAAGATTCTGCAGTTCCCCAGCACATGCCTTTCACACCAAACTAGATAAATGCCGTCACGTTTCGTGGTCTTCTGGTTACACTTCAACTACTGCTTGGCAACCACAGTGGAACATAATGTGCTTCTTGCACTTGGAACACCAATAATAGCACAATCACTTTGCTGTTGAGAAGACAGTGGGAGCTAAGAATCGGGTGGAAAAGTGCCGTCAATCCTAGTGATACTGAAGGAGCCAGTGAAAATCATCATCAAGTCATTAACATTGATGGGTATAGTGTCTCTGATGGGTTACACCGTGTCTGTGTCACAGTGGGAAAATGCACTTTCGTTGTTGTATTTGTTCTTATAGCAACAAATCTCAGGTGCCTTTCTTATTTAAGAAAGCAGTTAACCGTAAATTGGTTTGAGGATAGAGAGTGTGCAAACTTCAAAACAAAAAATCACAGTGATAGGTTCAGGGTGGAGGTTTCATAGTGTTGTTGTTACTGTGCTTTCATCTGCACAGAGAGCGAGACAGGTTCAAGTCTATGGCAGAAAGTAACCTCAGGCAACAGTGTAATCACTGTTGATTACCTCCATAGGATGCCAAGTTTAGCTGAAAAGTCGAGGGAGTCTGTGGCATTTGCTCAACTGAAGTGTCTTTTAAAAGAGCGATAAAACCACTGACTCAAAGTGTGCTGTGCTGTGCTGAAGGAGCTGTCACAACGCTGCGGATCACACAACTTTACTGAGCACTGGGTGATTAAAATCCCATTTGAAAAATGTCCCCAGGACTGCTATGGAATATTTTCCATAACATCATCTTGGTGAGGAGAAATGGTAATCCTCCCTCACCTAAGAATGACAGTGTATTGCTGCTAATAAACACGCTTTGCTAAGTGGGTGTGAGCAAATCATGCCAGAGTAAAGAAAGACCATACTTTACGGTCTGTACGTTAAAAACAAGGTGTTGATATATGTACAGTAGGATGGTTGTAATAGGCTAGGGCTAGTGGAAATTCACTACAGCTGAAACATCCACAACCCAGCTTTGTTGTTCACTCACTACAAGGACTTCCCAAGGCCATCGAAAGTGAATGTGTGTGTGTGTGTGTGTGTGTGTGTGTGTGTGTGTGTGTGTGTGTGTGTGTGTGTGTGTGTGTGTGCCATGCAGAGCTTAAACCATAGTCCTATTACAATCCCAGTATAAACACACACACACACACACACACACACACACACACACACACACACACACACACACACACACACACACACACACACACACACACACACACACACACACACACACACACACACACACGGTTCATACATAAGTAAATATAATTAACACAATCATATTTAAATGAGGGAATGAAGACAAGGAGCAGAAGAGACAGATGGCTCGGAGGTTTTCGAAGGCGGGTGATTTACATGCTCTGTCAATTCCCTGTCGCTCGGCACCATACATAATTCATCCATTTTATTGACTGCTTGGGAATTCTATTAGGTGATAGAATGATACACACCCCCCCCCCAGAACAAAAGCTGACTGTCCTTTTCATGCGTGTAGTCAGAACCAGCAGGTAGAGGAAGGAACAAGCTCTAGTCCTGCACCAAGTAGACTCGAAGGCGATTCCAACATGTTAACTGAACAGCCTGCAAGGTTCTGTCATGATACTGCTGAACTGAGATGGCATTATGTTGGGCAATCTGGTAATAGGTTTCCAAAGCCTAAGTGACAGTGATGGATAGGTCACAGTCACAGCCATCCTACTATAAATGCGCAAAATCTCATGTGTGTGTGTGAGTGAATCTGTCCTTGGCGTATCTGAATGACCGACGTCAAACTCGGTGCACATATCGCAGAGGATGTGACGAGTGCAGTGCGAGGTGTCAAGTTTGTCTGAAAGACGATTGTCCAGAATCTGACCAATATGCCCATATAGGCATATTTGAACCGCAGATCCGGCTAATATTGATGAAATCAGGGAACTCCAAAATATGGGCGTAAAAGGGGCACGTCTGTATGTCTGTCTATCATAACCTGTCTATCATAACCCCTCACTGGCTGGACCAATTGATCTGAATTTGCACACGGGCATTGCCCATTAGCTTATGCACAGAACTGCGATAGCCTAACGTATACAGACAATATCACTGCGTGGATATTAGTCTCGTCCTTCTCAGTGTTAAGTTTTTTTTTCCAAGGGGCGGTTACAAAAAAATTCAAACAGACTCCATTTGTTAGACCTACAACCAATCAGAGCAGTGCAGCCCGCTCTTGCAATGTACTTGCAATTTGATTACAGATAAGCCCGGCCCATATTTGCATACAGGGCCCTGGTTGGTTCTAGCCTGAATCTGGTAGAGGGCCTTGCCAAACAGTGACTATGCGAAGCCCATGACCATTGGCCAAAACGTAGCGCTATAGCACTCAATTGAAAATGCTAACTTTGAACGTGCATATCTCATGAACCGTTTGACCGTTGGCAATGACATGTAATTACTGGCTATTAATGGGATGAACAACACTTTTTATTAGGAAAGAAAGGACCACATGGACGGTTTATTAGTTATAATCAGCCCCATCAAGGAGTCATTTTTGTCAACTGATGCTTGTCTAAAGGTTCATGTGATGAACTATGCCTCATAGCCATATGGCAGGGTTGAAGTGTCTTCATAAACGAATCCCTTCTTATGTCTGCAGCTTTGCTGACACTACTTTAAAAGTAGAAAAATGTGTGTTCTGTGCTCTCAATGCAGAAGACCAATTAGAAACTCCTTGTAGATTCCCCCTTCTCTTTCTTTCCTCCCTTCTGCACACAACGCCATTACTAATTGACAGCAGTTTCGTCTACTCTCAAGTAATGCCGAGACGAGAGCGACAGTCATCTCTCAAAAGGGAAAATGAAAAGCGCTCCACTTGGTGCCGTTATTAATTGTCAGTGTTCACATTACAGTCCAACAAATCACCGATATAATGAATTCACCTTTTCGTGTTTTCGAGGTGGGGTGCCAGTGAGGGGTCACTGTAAAAATGAGGAGGGCCTCGCCCATTTGTTAATTGCACATCTTGCTAATTACACATGGAGGCGCCCACGGGGGAAGATCCAGATTCTGGGCAGTGTTTTTATAATAAATAATGTAATAACTCCCCGATTAGCCAGTTCCCGCTGACAGCCAGACATACTCGCTGACAATTCCATATGGTGTTAAACACACTTACATTTTGAGCTATGTTCCTATGTTGGGAATTACAGTAGCTTTAAACTAAGACACTAATGGTATTCAGGCTGACACTACATTGGAGCCTCGCGGGTGCCAGGTGATGGCCTCAAATTGAATTCCACTGATGGTGAAAGATTCCAGCCTAGGCCTGTACATTGAGATTAATGGGCTGGATCTAAGCTGTTTGGTGTTGACCCTACAAGTTCTTAAGTTATTTAGGGGGACTATGCGTGGGTTAGGTAAACAAAGTTCATTCTAAAAGGCCATAAAAGATCAATGGATCTACTGAATGTGTCAAACTGACATATTGAGCCTATACACAGTGTGGCTTCCCCCCAGTAGGCTACCTTGGCCTTCAAGTAGGCCTACAATGCTGGCCTACTTGAAGTGCCTAAAAGAATGTGCACAAAAAAGTATGGTGAGGCAGCTTTTTGCTTCTATGGCCCAACAGCCTGGAATAAACTTCCATTCGAGCTCAGACACGCACCCTCTGTAGACATTTTTAAATCTCAACTCAAGACTCACCTCTTCACCCTTGCTTTTAGTTGAGTTTTATTTTCATTTTTATATTTTATTTGTTTTTATTTATTTTATGTTCTTATATTCAATTTTGTTCTCTGCCATTGTTCTATCATTTTAACTACTTGTGTTTTATTGTATTTTATTTTTGTGTCCTGCCCTGTGAAGCACTTTGAGCTGCATTTATGTATGAAAAGTGCTATACAAATAAAGTTTATTATTATTACCTTCATATTCAGTATAGATCCTGTGATCTTTTGTGGCCAGATGTAATTTATTGGGGTCTAGTAGGACTATAGTAAATAATAAAATAAAAAAATCGCTATACATTTTGTAAAAATACATATTTAGACCCATGATCGAATGCCCCCGCCCCTGTCAAAAACAGCTAAAACGAAAGAAAGCAGCGAATGAAAACAAATGAACACTCATCTTTTACTTTCTCTAATAACTACCTAAAACATGAACCTTGGTTGAAAAAAACTAAAGTTGTCCTTTAATTGGTGAGAATTAAACTTTGTCCAATACAAATGTCTCTCAGGGATTTGGACCGCTACTTCTGAGCTAATGAGAGCCAGATCACTGAGGGCACATGGCGGCTGTGGCACCCTCTCTCTGCACTTCATTTCTGAACTTTCCCTGAGCTGGCAACCCTGCAGCCCTCGTCTCCGAGCTGAAGTGGTGCTGGCGTTGGCACGTCTAGGTCCTACTGTACCCCCTAGGGCTGGTGGGGCCAGAAGTGGCAGAATGGCATTAACACCTCAGGGAGCAAGGCGCCAGCACTTTAAACGTGTTTGCTCTGGAAGGCCACTGGCACTGGTGTACCAAGAGGAGCAGCGCATTACTGTCTCTGCTGCTTCTCAGGGGCTGGGAATGTGGGACAGCCAGAGAAAAAAATTGTATTCACACAGTTCACAATAAAATCCTCAGTGTTCATTTTACTCTAAGAGTGTACACATGGAACCAAATGGACCTGTAAGGATTTTGCAGTGTACCAGATAGCTTTGGAATAATACTTGACCAAATAATTTCCGATAACCGAAAAAGGCATGTGCATCTAGCAGCATTAGCACACCAGATAATGCTATATTGGTATGAGCAGAGCTCCTTTAAAACCTTTTTTTGTGCAAATGTTAAACATTACATTTAGTTTTCTATTATTTCTTTATATATATATTTTTTTAAATATTTTTGTATAGGATTTGCATATACGTAGTAACAGTGTCACTAGTGTTCATCACATACCTCTCCTCCAGGACCTTGTCTCCAACCATCCAGCGGACACTGGGGGCGGGGTGGCCACTAATCACACACGGGAGCAGTGCCACCTCCCCCACCACCTTGGTCAGAGCTACAGGCGGCACCAGAAATTCCAGCTTCCTCTCATCTCCCGTTTCTGCAAGGGAGAAGAAAATAGGCTCAGGGTCGGGACTGGGGCGATGTGTCCTGCAAGGGCGGGTGTCATCCGTCTTAAAAAAACAAACAAATCCAAAACAAACGAGTCTCAAGAGCCTTTCCTGACACCGCAGCTGAACTGGTCTGATGACTGATGTCCACGGTGACAACTGGAGTTATCTCTTTGGGGGTCAAATGATACACAATGGCTCAATGGATGGGTAATGTCTATCGACGACCAGGAGGTCAGTCGGTTTATTTTTCTTTGACTCTATACGGATGTAGGACTTTAGTGAAAAGTATCTTTCCCCCGTGACAATCCTGAGTCTCCTGGAGTTGGAATTTAAACTAAATCGCTCAGCAGAGTTAATTGAGGTTTGATGAGTGGATTCAAATGTACAAATGTATTTCTGTCACAATAGCATCTGCCATCACGCAAACATGTTTAATTTCCCGAACATCGCTGTATACATGTAAGCCTTTCTGCCACAACGGCACATATCCTAGGGACTTAAAGAAAGATAAGAGGGCGGAGGCCCTCAGTGGGGTCTTGTTGTGCACTGATTTATGGCCTGTAATATCTTCTCTCTGCTGGCAGGGGCCCGGTGCTTAACAATTCAGTAAATAAAATGTCTGAAGGGGGAGATGAGACACGCTGCCACAGAGGAATTCAGCTCCCCTTTGAGTTACTGCAGCCTCACTGATAACCCCAACGGGAGTTCCATCTTTCCTTTAGTCGTTCAACCTCAGTGCTTCTCTTGGGTCAGGTCAGATGTGTGCATGTGTTTTCTTTTCAATGCAATTGTGAACAATAGCCAAGTAAGATAAGATACATATCCATTGGCCAATCAAACGGTTCACTGCAGCTCAACAGTCAGTGTCTATGAACTGCGTTTAAAGGCTTGAAGACCATTGTCTGTGATGGAGTCCACTACATGCTCTGGTAGGCTGTTCCACACCCAGACAGCAGTATGGAGAAAAGTTCTGTCCAATGTGCTTGAGCAGGTCCTGTTATAGTGTCCTCCTGTTATAGGTAATGAGCTGGGCAGATGGGAATGCCATGTACTTAAAAAATCAAATGGTGCAATTACCTGTTTTGCTGTGGGTTCACAATTATATAGAATTTGGCTACAGTTATTGTGCAGGTCATGGATATGACCAAGACGATGACGAATAATATACTGGTGGACGAAAATACAGGGACACAAGCCAGTGCTGAATTAATATGAAGGCATTTCACATGAAATATAAGAACCAACTGCATGGTGACGACAAAGAAGTATATCCCCTTCTTGTTTTACTTTACAATATAACTACAGCTTTTTCATTTTTAGTAATTGTAGTTCTAATGAGATTACCTGGCACAGTTTGAAGCTGAGCCTCCTCGCTGGACTTGGTTGGCCCTACGTTCTCCACAAGGCAGCGGTAGAGACCTGCATCCGCCTCCGAGGCATTACTGACCACCAGGGCTCCGCTGGGCAGCTGGAATATCCTGGTGTCCATCTCCAGAGGCTGACGTTCTTTCTCCCAGTGGGTGAAGGGTACCAGGTCTGGGTTGACATCACACATCAGCACCCGACTATCGCCCAGATGTACAGTTGCTGGCGCTGGTGGGTTGCTAAACCTGGGCATACCTGAAGAGAAAGAGAATAAGGGTATGAAATCCTGAGTACATTTTCTGCTAGTGACATTGTTAGCTGGGAATAACGTGTTTACACGAGTCACGTGACATACTTTCAACTGAAAATGGAACACTATTTTGGGCTAAAAAAGTGGCACACAACAATTGTTCGCTGAAGAATAAATTAGAATTCACAGTATATACATTTCTGGATCGTTTTCACAAAGCTACTCCACAACTTATGATATGACAGCATGACACAGTGGTCAGTGGCCATTACTTACTAAAATAGGGGAGTAAAACATTTAGTGTGGGAGAAGCGAACATGGCAACTGCTTTCACCCCCAACTGCACGTGCGCACACACACATCCGCCCACACACAAATACACAGTGGTGGAGCGCAAACACTTATCCCCAATGGAGGATGCTAATTTGCTATGTGGCACAGAGAGACACCACACTAATTATAAAAAGTCTGGATCCATAGGCTGCTTGTGTTGTTCTACCCCAAACTTTCATCTCAGTGCTAATAATTATTTCCTGCATTTGAAAAACTATTGATCTGGAATTAAGAGGAACTCATGCTTAAACTGCAAATAGGACACTCTGGTCTGTTAAGATAAGATAAGAAAGCAGAGCTGTTACTAAAAACGAAGGACGCCACTTCATCATCTACCAGTGAGAAAAGAAAACCTCCATGCTGTGTTATTGCCATGGAGGGCCTCCTGAATGTTTGGGTAGGCTGTGGATGTCTCCTTGGTAATGGGAGTTTTTGTGAAACAGAGAGGATGAGAAAAAATGAAGAAACAAGAAATGATGACAGTCATATTTGTCATGTCTCCGCTCCATATTATATTATATATATATTATTATTTTTGTGAGATGTGTTGCCAGACTTCCATACTCCTATTTTAGAGCCGAATAAAAGTCGGTTCGGCGCTGTAGCGCCTACAATGTGACGTCATTTGAGGTTCGGGGGGGGGGGGGGGGGGGGGGGTACCGTCCTAAAGTCAGCTCTTCGGTGCTACTGAAAATTTCTGACGAGCCAAAATCATTTCGGCACTACAGCGGTAAAATAGGAGTATGAATCGGCCCTAGGTCGCATTGTCAGATGTGCAATATGTTGATCATGGTACACTGACTGACTCACAGAGTTATTACAAATGGATAAATTAAACACTGATGATTTTACCGTGTGGAGCATTATAGACAGGAAGTGCTGATTGGGGCTAACACTATCGACTCAAATTAATTACAATTCTCCATTTAATCTGTGTAATCTGGTGCTTCATTTTCCACACCTCTCTCCCTGGCGCTATCTATCGAACAGAGGTGCCGCGATGCCAATCTCAACACTTATTACGAGTGTGTGATGAAGCTCTGCATGTGATTGCAGTGCAAAAACCAATGATGTCTGATGTGAAGGCCCAAAAACCAATGATGTCTGATGTGAAGGCCCATGACTCTCTCTGGGTGTTCTGCTCCATGGGCTGTGTCTTTACAGGTGACTGGAGGGCTGAACTGTCTGGGTCGTAAGAGCAACCTGATTGCAACATTTAGCTTTGCTCAGAGCTTCAGGCCAGAATTTACCAACTTGCTGTGGCACAGACATGGCCAGGACAGGTATTTTGCTTCACACTTCACAGTGAAGATAATTTTCAATTTGGTCAATCCTGGGATATACTTACGCTGGAAATGGCCGCTCTAAAAGCTCACAACGTGTCACACTGTGACACGTTATGAGCTTGTAATGTACATCTGTTTTTTACATGTGCGACACTGGTGCAAGTATAAATCAGGCTTTGGTTTTGCACTGGTGAGTGATATCATTTCGCAGGTCATAGTTATACCAGATTGATCTGTGTGAGCCAAAGATGCGAGATCGCCACAAGAAGCAAATGTTTTTCATGATCTCCTTCATTTAAATCAATGTGTCACACTACGTGAGCCATGACATCACACACGTTTTGCGGATTCCCCCGCATTTTGCCAGTTTACATGTAGACGTGAGGCAGAGCATTTTCAAAGATTTCCACTCTGGAAGGGGGTTTAAAACTGGCCATTCATTATCAATGACAATTAATGTTTGTGTTAGGACAAAGTTTGCACACAAGCTGGACATAGGAGGGGCTAGCGCCCCTCAAAACTATAACCTGGTTTGCAACACAGCAACATGTGTACAGGTAACAGGGAATGAGTGGTACATCGTACCCTCCTCCGACAGTGAAACTGCTGCACGCAACATTAGATTCATTGAACACTACATCAACTGCATAGCCTTGCCAGCAAAATATCTAATCACATAAATGACAATGAAAGAACGTGTCCATCATTCCAGAGATGGAGATAGAGAAGAGCAGAATGAAGCCACTGAGCTGCGAACAAGGAGACCGACTGTCCACCATGCCTACAAGCGCATGCCTGCACACACACACACACACACACACACACACACACACACACACACACACACACACACACACACACACACACACACACACACACACACACACACACACACACACACTATTGTGTGTGTGTTACTTGCTTTAATTAAAAGCAAGTACTGTATAGAATGACAATGAGCAGCTTAAGGGAACGCGCAGTAGGTACTAGGTTTTAGGGATGTCCCTTTCGATTCAACATAATTCTAATGCTGAATGGCTGCCTTTCTCCTTGGATGGACAAAATATATGACAATTTGACTTAATCATTACCATTTAAAGGACTACTGATATAAGAGTTTATTTTGTAGTATTTTAGCATTAAAATACGAGTAGTTTTAGATTATAGAGGCCAGTGAAACGAAGTTGTGTTCAATTATGCATTTCATGTATTGTTGAATAACAATAAAGCTATCTATCTATTATAGAGACCTCTCCTATCTCCCAGCTTCTGCAGTAGAGTACAATAATAATATTTGAGAAGGGTACATGATCACCCAAAGCACAATTACTATGAATATTCAATTCCATTCATTGAATTGAATAGATTAATTCATCCTTATTTTCAGACATAAAAGTTTCACAGACGTGACGGTGACACAAAACATGGTACAGAGATAGGGAAAGAAAGTGAGAGATAAAGGGAAAGGGAGGACAGGGAATTTAAGAAAAAAAATTCTGAGACTACCATCCATATCGTGACTACCATAGATATTACAGGGAGGGTTTATTTCATAAACAAGAGATGGTCAGATCCTCTCAGTTTTACACCGGCGCCCATCTGGTCCAGGGCCTTTATTACCGGGGTGTGGATGTGAGTAGTTTTAACACCTCGCAGTCTCTCCCAGTGAGAGTGAGGATGTTGATGTGATACATCCCTGCAGCTCCCCGTCAATGCCTCTCAACGTGAGTGTAAAACCCATTTTGTTGTTCGTCTGGCAGATAGAGATGACCCACAGGCTCGCTCCACACTGTTGACTGTAGCAACGTTAAAGTCTTAACAAGCAGCTATATAGTTGCCCAGCTGAAACATCCTCGACCTCCATATGGACATGTTTTGCTCCCCTGGTGCTGGTGAAAAATAACACCAATATATTTTATTATGCAGGAAATTGTCTCTTTTCTAAATACCAATTTAGAAAACTGTGTCTAAATCAATGTGTTGCATCAATTTCATCAATCTGAAATTCCAAATGGGCATTGAGCATTGGGCAGGGACATATTTTTCAATTTAAGTCTGCATGTAGTTGTGGCACACAAATCCCTGGGTATGGACTAGTTTCTAAATTATTTATAAACCAGTAATGACAAACTAAGACTGGAGGTAAATTCCAGGCGCAGTACTCATTGTTGTGCAGGTAAAACAGACTACATTATTGTTTCAACTCCTTTTCTTCACCTGTGTGAATATAGGCTTTGTTATTATAATCAAAGAGAAGGCATAAAGAGAAGGCACTCACTGGTATCTGACTAACGGATAATACATTTACCACGTTACAGTTGTGTTTATGACTATTTAATAACTTGTTGGTGGTAATGAGATCAAAGTAAAAAATGTGGGTAATGCTCATCACAAGTTAACCCAAGCAGATTGAAATTAATTAATTTATATTTACCAGTAGGTGTGTCACAATAGACTAATTTCACGCTACGCAATACTGGGCTCACGATAATATGATGATATGATACACTATTATGGCAATACCAACCAGTCCAAACCCAAGGATGCACATTGCACACAACCCACCTACCGCCATTTTATTGTTATCAAAATGGTTTAAATTATCATAAACATTCAGTTCGACTGCCAAGCATCTTCAGCTTGGCAGAGGTGTAAAACGAGTTGTTCATATTCAAATAAAATAAAATTATACAAGACAACAGCATTAGGGACAGAACAAAGCAAGGGACATGAAAATGGGGATAGCATGAAAGCAAGCCAAACAGAGCAACAGATTGAATCAGATTGAAGCCTTGCCTGCAGTGTTTAAATCACATTTGAAAACTCACTTGTTACCTTGGCATTCAAACGTTTTGAATAAGGGTTTCCACTAGGCATTGTGTCTATACAGTATGTTGTCCTGTTTGTTTTGCTCTTATATTATATGGGTATTTTAATAGTTCTTCTTTGGATACTGAGTGTATACAGCACTGTTGTTTTAAATGTGCTCTATAAATAAAGTGGATTGGATTGGAATCATGGTTAATATAATATATATAATCTTATACAGTAGTAGTAGACAGTAGAATAATACATGATCATAATATATACTTTACATATAAATGTATTTTACATATAAATGACACTAAGCTGAATTCTCATCTCAGCTTTACCAACCAAAAGTGTAGTTATTTTCAACACGATAGCTTGAAAAGTGGGTTACTTGTAACTCCTTTATGATGCATTCTTAGATAAGACCATATGGTTATTTGATCAGAAATGCTCCTATTATTGCCTCTTGCTGCTGAAACGGGTCAACAATGCTTGTTGAACAAGCATCAGCTGTGACTAGTCAATTTATTTTCTCCCCAAAAGCCCTTGAAAGACAGACAAAAAGATGTTCAACGTGATATTGAATCCGAGAGCATCTGAACGTTTAATGTCTAGAAAAGTGTTTTATTTTTGTAGTACATAGAAGTACAGCCTTTTATATATAAATTATATCGACTCAAATATATTCACATGAAATCCTCACTAGTAACCATTTGTCTCAAAGTATTTTCCTCCCTCAACATATTTTGTATGCCCGATTGCCCGTTTCATCGACCATACACATCGACAGAACAATCGGATTCTTATCAGCTGGATGCTTTGATCATCTGCAGTGTGTCACTGAGGCAATAGCTCCATCCCAATACGAATAATTAGTTAGTGCAAGTGTGAAGAAATTCAATCGATGGCAGTGCTGCTCAGAGATCTTACTGTGAGCAGAGAGGGAATAATGATGGTACTGTAAGTGCTCAAAAAGAAGACAAGATGTGTGGGCTTTGAGCTGTGTATTCTTAGTCAATGTTCTAAATGCATTTTCTTATTAACCCTCTGAAGTGTTCAAGTCAAATCCCATGTTGTTATTGCTTTTCTCTATGGGAAATATGCGTTTTTGAATGATTTATTGAAAATTCTCTGTTGTGACTATGTGACAATAAAAGACCTTCAGAGAAAGCTTGACAAGTTTTCTTCCAGGAAAAAAATGAATTGAGTTGATACAATGTATAGTTTTTGTGTTGGAAGCCATTTAAAAAAAATGCGCTTTTTTCAAAAGTGCTTTTTAGCACATGGAAAAAAGATACAATCATTTTAAGGTTTATTTTGGTAACAGCTTTTTTTCTACAGGGAGCCCATACCTATGACATATCTCATTTTAAAGGGTGATTTGTCTAGTTCAATAATAAAAAAATAAAAAGTTTCCCACATGTACCACTGTAGATATTTTGCCATCTATAAATAGCATGGTCAGTCATTACCAAACTGACCAACCCAAATAAAACCGCCTACTGCCCCCTACTGGAACAAGATAGAAACTCACTGTTATTCTTTCATGAAACTTGACATTTTAACGAAGATTTCGATATATAATATGTTTACATAGTCTTACCAGTACCCTAGTCTATTCATTCATGTATCTCAAAAACCTGTTATGAAGAAACACAGTTTTGATAAAAAACACATCCAATGACATAGTTTTCCGGACTTGGTGCCTATGATATGTATAGAAATGTAGACTTGAATGTTTACTGTATTATATAAAAAAAAAATTGGGTTCTTACCATCTACCGTTACAGAGTAAATCACAGTTGAAACTCGCTTAGTCAGAACATAAACCTCAGAATAGTGTAAAAAAATGACATGTATCTCGGATTGAAATAGTGCATTTTTATTTATTCTGACTACCAACATAATAAAATTATAATACATATATTACAGAAAATAAATAGGCCTACAGCCTAAAACAATTTAAAAAGAGGCTCAAACAGGAATTATTGCATAGATATAACCTGGAATGAGCGGGGAGCTGAGCCTTGTTTATGCCATGTATAGTGTTGGACTAAGGTATAACATTGTAGCGTTGTCTGTTTGTCTTTTTTCCACTCCTTGTTTTGTTTTTTCTCGTTGTCTGTTGTTTTTTGTTTGTTTAATTTTCTATTCTTCTATAAATGTCATTTGTTTGTTTTGTTTATATGTTGATTGTTATGCATATCTTCAACAGTATTTTGGAATACGTTGAGATAAGGATAGGCACTAATAAGCTTTAAGCTTCTGCCTATGCCTTTTCGATCACAAAAGAAAAAGTAAACTGTTTTTGTGTAATGTCTCCCTCTCAAAAGATCGAAATAAACTATTCATTCTACATACAAAACAGTTACGCCTCCCCCAGTGTCCCCAAACCACTGCAGTCCAGTTCTTGACGGTGTGTACTGTGTAGGCTAAATAGAAAACACAACTGCCCCCTGAAATGAATTAATGTATCTGGTTCAGTGTCGGAGAAGTCTTTTTCTTCTTCATCGTCATCATCAGCATCATCATCATCATCATGGTCCTCGGTCGTCCTCGTCCTCGCGGCTCGCCTGATGTATATACAAATAAAGACACATTTAGCTGTAGTCAGTGCTCGCTACTATATATGTCCATTACATGGTGTTTTTTACCCGGCGATCAAATACATTTATTGTGCTGCCGTGGGCCGATGCTACAAATAGCTAATAGTAATGCTAACTAATTAGCAGCTACATGGTCGGTTTGGGCTAATACCGACCCTTATATATTCTCCGATGACTGCTAGCGATCAAATGATTTTATTGTGCCGAGTCGTCGCTACAAATGGATGATTGTATAATTAGTATCACGTATGTATGTAACCATTTGTGCAGTGTTTGTTTTTTTAACTTTGCAGAGCTTCTGGAGCGCAGGCCGCAGCCTGTAACGCTAGCTACGCTCCAGAGGCTCGGCAAAGAAAAAAAAACACATTAGCTCAGCGGCCTGCCTTACCCCAGCGGCGCGGCAAACAGCGATTATAAACTATAATACACACTGAATAGATATAGCATATAATGTTTCAGACAATAAGATTCTTACCATAGAAAAATCTGGTCACCCGTCCAGATCGTAGTACGGTGTCATCGCTCGAGCCAGGCCGGGAAGAGCGAACTCAGAAAGCCCGCAAGCAGCTGGCTTGCTCCCCATGCAGGCCAGGCATGCAGATCCCCAGGGGGCGGGCACGTTTTATAGCCAAGATGTGCGCGCGTGTTACGTGACACGGGATTTCTGGGTATTGCAGTTGGAATTTCAACAAAGGGACTTCACACAGCGATGCGGAGGTTATTAATATATCGATATTAATCAAGAAACAGAATCACGGGTTTTCCAGTGATTGCCCATTTACGGAACGCTATTACTTCACGGGTTTTCCCGTGATTGCTCTTCTAAGGGTTAATAAAATCATCCTATGCAATAATTGCTTTGCTTTATTCAATGGCTACTAGCACTTAATTTGGCTCCAGTTGGCATACTTGCGTATGTCCACTGCAAGAGGTAATTCATTTTCTAATTGAAGACTTCAGTGCTTCAGGGAGAGCTTGATCTTTTTTCATGCTTTTCACATTTCTGCTCTGTTGTGCTGAATAATGTTCTGGCTACATTCTCAATGTTGGCCTTCAACAGTGACACGTTGTTCAATCCTATACTGGAAAGGCATTTTAAAAGACAAATCACAAAGCACTTTACAGTGCTTGAAAAAGAGAGTAAAGGAATTTAAGTCATTGTATTCAACAGTATAGTATGTATCACCTTGTACTGCCTGATGGAGTTAACCTGGCTGAACATTTCACATTATGTGTTACTTTTTGGTAATTTAGGCGTTTGGAACTGCTGTTGAAATGCTTTAAGTGAATACGTTTACAGAGACTATTGCATTATTTATTTGTATTGTACCGATTTTCATACCATTTTAAAACATAAATTGCATTATTGTGTGTCTAAGTGTCTAAGGCAGGGATATTCAAATGGCGGCCCGCGGGCCACATGCGGCCCGCGGAGCGCCCCCTTGTGGCCCCTGGAAGATTTTTATTATTATTATTTTTTTTAATAATAAGAGGGCTAATAAAAGTTACAGGTATGGTGTGTGCGATATTAATTGTGAGATTACCATAATGACGGTAATCATTAAAGGACCACTTTTCAACCTATCTTCATATATAGGTCCTCACTAATAATCATGATAAAATGACACGTTTTTTTCTACTCGGTCTGTGTCACATAGGAGGGCTGTGGGCAGTTCAGAAACCCACCTAACAGTGACATCAATGGAGAATCCAAGCTAATAGAAACTGCAGGCTTTCTAGTCCAGAAAAGTTGCAATGCGAAAATGGAAGCCATCATTCTCACAATAATAAACCCTGTTCCAGGTCCATTTGGTTCCATTTGTACACTCTCAGAGTTACAGACCCATAAGGGTCCATTTGGTTCCAAACCATTTCCCTGGGGACCCCCTGGAACTGCCTCAAGGACCCTGGGGGTCCCCGGACCCCGAACCCCACTTTGGGAATCACTGCTCTATGTAATCTGATCTTTATAGTCTGATAAACTATTCTCACGTAAATAAATCTTGTTTAAAAAGCAATCTGCCTAACGATGATGTCACTGTTGGTCGTGGACGGGTTTCTGAACAGCCCACAGCAGAGTGAGTGAGTGAGTGAGTGAGTGAGTGAGTGAGTGAGTGAGTGAGTGTGTGTGTGTGTGTGTGTGTGTGTGTGTGTGTGTGTGTGTGTGTGTGTCCGTCCGTCCGTCCAGCTGATGGTCGTTAATGTCAAAGCAATGCTGTTTATGCACTGTCAAATAGGTTTAGGCCTACATCTATTCTAAGGTGGCATATACCTGTATAGACATATTATCCTGCTTATTACTGTGCGGAAATATACATAAATCT
Source organism: Protomyctophum parallelum (assembly GCF_964188405.1). Classification (NCBI taxonomy): domain Eukaryota; kingdom Metazoa; phylum Chordata; class Actinopteri; order Myctophiformes; family Myctophidae; genus Protomyctophum; species Protomyctophum parallelum. The sequence goes on from NC_139699.1 coordinate 30,456,810, forward strand.
TCGTGTTTGAGCACAAAAAGCATTTTGAGAACGCACAAGTTTCCGCGCTTCGCGCGCACACTGTGCTGCCCCCCACACACAATCATTCTACAGTTGTGGCCCCCGGCCTAATCTAATTGAATACCCCTGGTCTAAGGGATCACTATTGAGGGAGATTTTTCAGAGGCTCCTTAGCTTTAGCATGTGCGTGTGTGTGTGCGTGCGTGTCTGCCTGGTGTGTGTAAGATAGAGAGAGAGAGAGAGTGCGAGTGTGCGAGAGTGCGAGAGAGAGAGCATCTCCATAATACGCTGAGGGGCAGTAAACACCAACAGGCTCTGTGGGTGGTTAAGGCTCACATAAACAGAGAAGCAACTAAGCAAGCCAAATCTGCTTCCTGGGCTACATAAATACCCAGCGTCCAATCTGGGAGACAAATGCTTACACTTCCGCTCCACTCTGACTCGCCATCAAACATTCATTGCATGTTACGGAAACCCAAACACTACTTTCCTTACGAAATCAAAGATGGCAGTTCTGTTCCTATTCAGCTCTATTAACCCGTTTTGGGCGGGAACCCCTTTTGGTGTTAGCATTATGTTATGCTTTAGCTATTGAAAAATAGCAGATCTACAAGCTCATAGTGCGCTACAAGCTTGTAGGTCTGCAATTTTTGAAAAATCGAACATCGACATTTTTAGAATCTGATCTCAGGTCAAAATGGGTTGAGAAAAGAATGTACTGTACGTCAACGTACAAAAAGGATCCCTCCTGACCAGACGTGACCCACTTCACTGTGAATTTCACTTTAGTGGGGAGGAGAGGTATATGGTGACGTTTTTAAGTGGCTGTGCATATTGCATGACAACGACAAACCACAGGACAATGAATTCTTCATAGCTTACGAGTGTAGGCTTTATGTCGTTCAGTATGAATGAGAGATGCTGCCCAAAAGTGGTGACAGATGAGATTTAAGGCCCATACCCTTTATTTCCATATTTAATTAAGCACAGATTTAGTACAGCCTGATTGATGAATTGCTTAATAAGAATATTAGCCAAATCAGCAACGAGAATAGACCTTCCCTTTCAAATGGAGATGCAGCTTGTTTTCCCATTGGAGTGTTGGAACAGGTGTTTGGTATGTGTTGTCCTGGTCCTCTGTTACAAAGGGAAAGATAAGGCTCCATCTAGTCTGAGCAGGGGCTCTTCTGTTCGTTTGACATGAGCGAAAGATGTATGATCAGTTGACGACTTTAGATTGGAGTCTGATAAAAACTGTCACTGAGGTGCTTTGTCATCATGTACAATGGGCTCAAAAGACTGACAGGCTGATGAAATTATGAAACATACAGTCTGTTTGTGTCAGATTTTTCTTGTTCAACAACGGTGTGGAGTGCAGGAAAAATAAAGTTTAATCTAAATTCTCTGTGTAGGTAAATTACTCAGATTTTAACAGTTATAAACTGAATAGACCACAAACTTGTCATGCAATTTAAAGGACCGCTTCACCACTTTACAACCTGTCTTCATATAATTGGTCCTCACTAATGTTCATAGCACAATTTTTGTCTACCCGGTCTGTGTCTCATGGGATGATTATGGACAGTTCAGAAACCCATCCACCAGTGACATCATCGTTAGGCAGATTTCTTTTTAAGATTTAAAAAAAATATATATATATATAGATTTTTATTATCATGAGAACGATGCCTTCCATTATCACATTGCAACTTTTCAGGAATAGAAAGCCTGCCGTTTCTATTAGCTTAGATTCCCCATCGATGATGTCACTGTTGGAGTTTCTGAACTGCCCACAGCAGCGAGTCCTCCAATGAGACACAGATGTTTCTTTACAGACAGTAGAAAAATATTTTATCATGTGCATTAGTGAGGACCAATTATATGAAGATAGATTGAAAAGTGGAGAAGTTGTCCTTTAACTGTGCAGGCTTTTTAAGTTGACAGTTGATCTACCTGTATAATGTTGTCCATCTCTCAGAATATCTATTATAGAGCAAAAAGTACAAATCAAAGAATCTCTTGTAGAGCACTTGACATTGAAGAGCTGCTCACAAACAAATAAAATGAATCATGGATTCACACTGTAATCCATAAGAGGAAAATACTGTAACTGCTGCATCCAATGAATCATGGATTCACACTGTAATCCAGGAGAGGAAAATAACTGCTGCATCCAATAGCACTTTGGCAGATGTAAGTACAGTAAAGGAACAAAGTGTACCCAATGGAGCAGCAAAAAATACTTGTTCCGACAGTGAGCCAATATTATCTTTGTACGCTACACAATCTGTACTGTTACTTGCACGCACGCACTGCTTCACCTACTACACCTACTAGTCTGAACTCAGTCCACGGCACTAGATTTACAATTTATCAATGTCCTCTATCCTCACCTTGAAGATGGATATATATTCTTTCCACATCAATGACAAGCTGAAAGACTTCCACGACAATGTGAAAAGGGTATTTCTAAGCTAACACAAAATGTGGTGAAATCAGACTTTCCCATGGTGCAATGCAAGGCAATCTTCACATTCCGACCAATAGTAACTCTAAGCAGCTTGTAGATCCTTCTGCAGGTTGCCTTAACACAAAGGGACTGCACAGGTCTTTAGGGACTAAAGACCTTCTTTTTTAACAAGGCATGTTTCAAATGTAAAGTGCATTATAAATACAATGTATTATTATTATTACCAGTAAGACACCTGTGGGTGAGAAGCGACCTCGCCCTAAAGGGCGAGTGTACAGGGTTTGATGAGGGCACAGACAGGGGATGGGCCTTAATTTTCGGGCCTGTTGAGAACTGTTTTCGGCTGCCAGGCGCGGCTGCACAAATAACTTGGGGCAGTCTAGAGTTTAAATGGACAGGTATCAGTCAAAAGGGAGACATCGAAGAGGAAGGATGAATGGGGAAGGATCAACACATCGATCACAGACACATATCCAGATACTAATATTGATGACATCAGGGATCTCCATATATGGGCTTAATTGCGACAGCAAGTCGCATTTACTATGAAATGATCCCTGATTTACTATCATCCCTGATGATGTCATAGTGATGTCCTGAGACCTGGGCACAATATATGGGGGCTTTCCCCATGTATGGGGATATTACTATCATCCCTGATGATGTCATAGTGATGTCACGAGACCTGAGCACAATATATGACGTGACGTGACAAATTGAGTGTGACATGACGTGACAAAAACACAAGGTTTCATAGTTACTCTGGTACAAACCATATTGTTTGCCCTAGGACAACCACAAACGTTCAGAAGGACCATTAGTGGACGGAACCAGGAACTTGGCTTCCATTGTTGGTGTTACATTGGAACTCAAGCTTAATTTATCCATGGTCCTACAACCTAGAGGCCAGCACGGGTCCATAAAATTGGACCCGGTCCGAAACGGACCCGGTGATATCAGAACCGAACCGATCCGGATCCGAGAACATTCTAATTGGACCCATAGTGTGTTCCCTGCAATATTATATGCTTTAACATGACATGAGACTGCTCTCTATGAGCAACGTGCAGTCGTGCACCCCGCCACCTCTCCAGACAGCGCAGCGGAGGAGGGTTGCAAACTTGCATAGGCTATAGTGCATTTTTGCGCACCGACATTCTTACCAGAGCTGTTGACAATCACAACAAAACTGTCCCACATTTTTCCTCCGAGGTGGAAAGCCTGGTGATGCGAGGTTAGTCCCACATTGCTTGTTGCTTTGCGTTTCACCTCGCTCGCTGAAGGGGGCCGCCATGATTGCATTAATATAGCCATGTGTGTGACTGTGTGTGTGTGTGTGTGTGCAAGCGAAAGAGAGAGAGAGCGCTCTCGCTCATGTCTAGGTGCATGACGAGACCCAGCCCTCGTCGACTCTGTTCAACAGACAATATGGACTTTAGAATGTAATAATTACAACGCACGCATGTCTATTTTTTAAACCTATTTTTAAAGTTGAAGGGTTTCATTTATAAATCTCGGATCCTCACGGTTATTTCGGGTATTCTGCATTTCAGATACCCGAAACGAGATCCGCAGCTTTGAAATGGAACCGACCCGTTCCCCGACGGCACGTCAATATTTTGCACCCGACGCGGCTCGGTTCTTGGGTCGGATCTCGGGTATTCGGGTCCGGGTGGACCCGTGCTGCCCTCTACTACAACCCCTTCGAAGCTGTGTCAAAAAATAAAAGAAAAAAATGATTTTCAACTCTTTTGACACTGAATTAGCTTCAAGTCCTGCTCGGTTTTAACTGCTGGGTTACAGAAACCACACACTACTGTACATACTGTGCATTTAATTGGTTGTGTATTCAAGCACTAGCTGCTACTGTGATGGGGTCATTGTGGATGTCAAATATCCTTCATGTACAGTATGGAGGTAAGCAAAGAAAAAACAAATGACGCTGAAATAAAATTGTATCCAAATTCAATCAATCCTGTCTAGACAGGGATACATTTCCCTGGCACAGTGGGCACTGACAGCTCATGATTGCCTATTGTTGTGGGCACAGAGGGGAGAGTGAGTGGATATTACATGCATAGAAGTGGTGTTCTAAGTACATTTACTCAAGTACTGTACCGAAGTACAATTTTGAGGTATTTTTACTGCATGTTTCTTAATTTCAAGTTTTCAGAAATTTTACTCCACTACATATCAGAGGCAAATATTGTACTTTTAACTCCTTGAGCGCCACGTTTAATGTCACGTTTAGCCACTTCCACACTGTGCCACACTTTTCAGTGCCCGAGCGCTTCTTTTCAAGAGTCACCATCTGATTTGATGAACCGGAAGTAACAATGAATCATTTCTGAGGCACACGAGGTCGCAGGGATTTTTTATTGAGCTCCTAAAACATTGATGTTTTGTATGATCACCTCAATCTGAGCTTAAATTCCGAGATAAACGCAGCTAAAGATAGTGTGGACGGAGGGAGAATAATCAATGACGTCATCAACGCGGATGCAAACCGTTGCCGAGCGAAAAACAGCATTATAAAGGATTATAAACTAAGGGGTCGTTCGATTCGTTGTGCAATGTCGCCCTAGGCGCGCGCGAGAGAGAGAGAGAGAGAGAGAGAGTAGACGCATGACAGGGACAGGCCAGTTGCCATGGGAACATCTCTAGTTGACAGTCATGGGAAGAAAATTAAAACATCTTATGCAGTTTTTACTCCACATGCCTGTGGCTGTACCCAGCCGCGTATTTGAGGCTCCGCAAGCGACGCAGTGCGGGGTGCCCCCAAAGCTCTTTTTATAAGTTTCTTTCTTTTCTTTTTTTTTCCCTTGACAACATTTTATTAATCTTTTAAACAAAGAAAATATAAACCTTGGATGTGGTTAAAAAATTATAATCACGAAGAAACACCAGGCTGTCAGCCTGTCTACCTGCTGTCGTGGTAGCATGCACACGTCACATGATACGGCAGCAGCAGAGCGGATGTTTTGAAAATGAGCAAGCCAAGTTAGTTGCATGCATCCGCAGAAAGGCAAGCTTTAATCTACAATAAATTCCAGCACAGCTGCTTTCCTTTATAAAAGGGCTCAATTAAAGATCTGACCGAGCTCCCATGTTCTGTTACTGAGAAATGCCTCCATTGTGCCACAGTGCATTGGCACAGACGTGGCTACTTCTCTGATTCTCTTAAGCCGTTTTTAACCCCATACCTGTCAGCGTGGCAAGTGCTGAGAGATATTTTTCAAAACTGAAAATCATCAAGACATACAGTAGGTCTGAGTCCCAGGAAAGACTGTCTGGATTGTCAGTTCTCAGCATTGAAAACCAGTGCGCTACTGTGCTCGCCAGTTGGATTAGGAGACATGGTATAAATATAAAAGGAATGCAAGGAGGGAAGCAGCTTTGGACGTTATTAAAGGTAATAATCCATATATTATTATCCAATATTAATCAAAGCAAATAAAGGCCTAGTGTTACGCCTATTTATAGTCTGCTTTGTGCTTGTGTATGGATTTGTAGCGCGCGCACAAACGCACGTACACACACACACACGGGCGCACACGCACGGGCGCAAACACATGGGCGGCATGGGCGCACATATAATTATGAGTGAATAGTGCTCTCTATAATGTATATATAATGCGCTATTTTGGCCGCCCCGGATATAATAATACACAGCCTCTCTTTATTTTCTTTTTCTCTCACTGCAGAACTTCCTTTCCTTTCGTTGTCTATGGTGCTGAAGTTTCAAGGGACATTTAATTGTGTAAACTGGCTGCAGGTTTCAACGTCCTATAGGCTGCAGCAGGGCAATAGTGACCGTTTGGCTAAGTCATTGCATTTTTTTTTCATGTCATGAAAACAGGGAATCATAGCTTCAAATTGACATATTGTTTTTTCAGTTTGACACACCAGTTGTGGAGATATGGCTTATAGAGTATTGTCTTGCAGAAAACAGTGAGTTGAGAAAACAGGCTTGAAAGGTTCACTTCTGTGGACTAACATTACACCTAGCTACATTTAAGAATTTATTTCGTATTTACATGTCGATTTCAGCTCTGACATGTATTTCAGACATGTTCTAGTACATGGGGTTCTCAACCTGTGGGTCCCGACCCCTCGGGGGGTCGCCAAATTATTGTGGGGGTCCCCAAATTATTTTCAAAAATAAAAAATATTAGTTTTTTGCAACTTAATGGCTGGGAAATCGCGAAACATGGCCAAAGCATTTCCGGGGGTCCCCAGCTAAAAACGTTGAGAACCCCTGCTCTAGTATGTGAAGAATCTGCTGTGCTATATCATTTTGGATAAAAAATATATATCTGTTTTCCTACTCTCCTGCAGTTGATTGTATCCAAATTTGTGTGTACACATTCTTATTGAAGCAAACACTCTTATTAACGTGATGTTATAGGCTACACTGTGGTGAAAGGGCCCCACCCCCATCCGTGCAGGGGGGCCTCGGGATTCTCAGAAACGCCACTGCTTGTACCTTTATCGACATATCTGAATGACACTTGCAATACCGATCCGTTTTCAAGGCCATAAAATCCCTCTATCACTCTACTCTGATTGTAGTACATCGATGACTATCCACTCACAGCCCAAATCCTCACAATCACACGCACATGGGCATTTCCTACTGTGAGCATAACCTTGACGCCAGCACAGTGGGGTGCCTTCAGCTACTTTAGATGAGACTTTGTCATAAAAGGTGTGCAGACAGATAATTGCTTGTGGAGCAGAGGATTAATGAGGAATGTCTGCACTGAGATCACTCCAGTGAGCATCAGTCCATTGTTGGTGACATGCCTTGAGGGGTATGGTTAAGAGCAAAGGGAGATGTTTGCGTGTGTGTGTGTGTGTGTGTGTGTGTGTGTGTTGTGCGTTTTTATGCCTTCGTTACGTTGTGTCACAAGTGTATTTCCGTACGTTTCTTGGCATGTGCACATTGTGCAGTGTTAATTTATCTTTGCATGACACAGGTTTCATGTGTCTTCTTTCAGCGTTAGTGGGGTCAGACCACTAGCTAAGCAAACGCCCCCAGCATCTCGAAGGAAAAGGGCCCGTTTCATTACATGTAATTGAGTTGTAGCTGAAACAATGCTGATTACATTAGGGTCCTTAATCGTGTTAAATGTCTTATTATATCCCCAGAAACGTAGCTCATTCTTGTCCCATTTCGAGGGCAACCTTCGGCAGAGGTCGTTGCCAGGGGAGACCGCGGCGCCACAGGGAGTGGCTGCTCCCATTGACCGAGTGCAGATAAATGTGTTGTTCCTACAACCACACATCCACCCCCCTGCCTCTCTCTCTCGCCCTCCCTCGGCCCCTTATCAGAGAGAGAAGGGGAGGAGGGAAGGTGACGCAGGAGAGGATGCGTAGGGAAAGCTAACAGAGCAGCCTCTGTGATGTCAGAGAAGTGGAAGACGTGGAAATATAAATGGCCCCGTCAATCAAATTCCTTTGCAGGGGCTACAAAGGCATGCCGCTGCACGGCTATCGGTGACCTGTCCTCACATCTGTCGTCAAGGGCTAGCTTCTTCTTTCAGGCCCCACCCGGAATGAGGGGGGAGCCCTCCACCATCCCCGAGCTCAACAGGCCGTCCCGATAAAGGATTCCAACACAACCGTGCCCCGGCAAATGATGGACAGCTAGATAAGGCCCCAGAAGGATAATACCAGCCCTTCAGTCTGTCCAATCTCCCACACTCCCCTTCCCCTTTTCTCTTTCCAGTCTCATCACCTATCCCTTATTCCAAACTCTCTCCCCCGCACTAACCCCTCCCTATGCCTCCTCCTTTTTCTCCCTCGTTCCCAGCATCTGTCTCCAGGTCTCTTTCATGCCGCCTCCACCCATCCTTGCACACACACATATGCACACTTTCCCACCACACATTTCAACGGGGACTCTATTGTTCACTAGAGAGGGGCATGCTGCTGCTGGTGCTTATCTGGGGATGTTGGCTGCACATCTGCAGATGCTATCGGTGGCCTTGCTCCGTTTATGCTCCAACCGTGCCAGGCAGCCAGTAGAAAAATGAGAAGGAGGGAGAGAAGGAAAAGGGGATAAGGAGCTGACATAGCATCCTTTTCACCCTATATGGAGTTAGGAGAAAGACAAGACGGACAGGAGAGGAGACGGGAGGCGAGGCAAGGAGGTCAAGTCAAACCAACATGGTGATGCTAGGGGCACCAACATAGAGGCACATACTAGGGTGAGGGTTGTGAGTGCTACGGACAGAAATGGAGTGTGTATTTATTTGCGTGTATGTGTTTGCAAAACTTTGCATGTGCTGCTGTGCACAACTGGCTGGCAAGAAGCAGCAAATGTGTCAAAAGCAAGAGGGTCACTCTTTCAGACAACATAGCAAGGAGCATTCATCATCATTTACCTCTAGGGTCATGATAGGGCAGTAAATAAATGTCCTCCTACACCATATGCAGCATCTCAGTATAATTACACCTTCCTGGACCAAACACTACCATTATTTAATGGGCATAATCTTTTGGCTAAAAACAACATTGATAGGTTTTAGATTCTGGAAAATAAAAATCACACTGACCCGTGGGGACAAAAGCTGTATATAGGAGGGGAGCCCCTCAAAAAAGGACACTATACCACCAGGGTTATAACAATAGCCTGTCACTTTAACGACGCGCTGAAATGGCTTTTTGCAACCATGTCATGGTTATCGTGATGTATTTCTTAGTGAAACAAAAGGTGGGTGTGTCTCAGCATCACAGCGATGGAGGCAGGTCGTTCACTGACTGAATCAGTCAAATGTTCCGTCCACAAATGCAATATGCATGTCGCGCATATTTGTCTGCAACAAGGCAGTGCTGAATCAAGTTTGCTACTTCGTTGTCTATTTTTCATCTCAAATGTTTTCAGATAAACATTTCAGTGTACTGTTTAAGTTTAAAACTAGATGTAAGGGCCGCACAGCGACTGGAACCTCTAATAGTTTAAAAATGACAGATATCACAGCTGTATCGATGGCTCTCTCATCATTAAATGGTAGCCACGATGGGTGCAGTTAGTTCATATATGGGCGTTCAACTTTTTGCATTCCGTTAATAGCCAGATGGTTTGTAGTTTACTTATTGAGTATAACTAGTTTTGCAAGTATAATGAAGCTACCAGATAACCAGAATTGTATAGTATACTGTATATCTCTTCAAAGCACAGAAACACCTTTCAAGCTGAAAAGGCAATGCTGAGAAAGGAAACGGACTGGAATGACGTTATAAATCTAGTCAGTCAGTTATTCTAATTATGATATCTGGAGGTGCTCCACACATACTGGGGAGTTTGACAGAGTGGATCCAACAATTAGGCAAATCCAGCTGCAGTAAATTACCTATACAATGACAGATGCTACAACGAATGCCTTCACCGGTCATCCTCTATGACAAGCATTAATCATGCATGTGAGTGTGTTCAATGTAACTGTGCAGTGTGCACTGTAATATTCATCCAGAGAGATAGCTGGCAATAATTCAGAAGTAAAAAATTGCTACTGCAGCTCAATTTGTGTGTGTGTGGGGCACACAAGTAGCTACTGCATCTCAATTTGTGTGTGTGTGGGGCACACAAGTACAAAACAATCTCTCTCACTCTTTCAAACTGATGCACACAGTGCACAGTGATACAAGCAGCATACAGTCAATAGCAGAAAAAAGGAAATCGGTATCAACATTACAACAGAGCCTCTGCGCTCAAACATCAGGAAATGTTGTTTTTGAATCCTCAGACCCAAAACACAGTCACACAGTCACACAGTCACACACACACACACACACACACACACACACACACACAGCCTGCACCAATCAGAAGTCCGCAAGAGCACTGCATGGTGTGGAGAGGAGGAATCCTGACACCCTCCCCGGGGCCCTCACAAAGAGAGTTCAGGGCAGCTCAGCGAAATGAGGGCACACATACACATGCATGCAAAATATATTTTCAGATGGGTCCACGGCCAAATGCATATTCATTTGGGGGTCCTTGACATGAAAAAGTTTGAGAACCACTGACCTTTACACAATAGGTAGCCAATTCTTTTTTTACCGCCTTTTTAGTCATTATGCCAATTAATTGACCCCACACAGTTTTTTGTGTCGTCACTGCTGTTGCACCGTACTGACTCACCTGTCAGTGAGGAGCCCCCACAGGGAGGATGTACATAGGGCCTGTACTCCTCCCGCCCAACACTCCCTGCTGACACGTGTACATTGCTCTTAGGTGTACGTGCAATGACCAACATCACCCTCTCCGCCCGGCTTTCCTTCCCCAAACACGGGCCAATCCTACACACATTTGAGCTTCTTCCTTACACTCTTCCCACAATTCCTGCACTGGAACAGTGCAGACCATTTCCTCAGAGCTCTGTGCGGGAGATAAAAGCTATGTTTGAGGATAACTGAACATATCCATTGCTCCCCTTTACTTCCCGTCATGATTTTGGCAGTCCAGATTGAGCGTCTCGGGCTCAAAGCAAACAAACAAAATAAACTTTGTGCCATCAAGGCCATCAAGCTAAGAAGAATCATAAAGCAGAAGCTGCATCCCATTCGACTTGAAACTTTGACTTGCTATCAGCAAAAATCTATAAAGCTGGTATGAAAAAGCAGAAATTGGATTTTATTTCATTCTTCCGTCAGAAGAAGTAAAGCTTTGAGGAGGCTAAAATGCATTTGCAGTTGGAGCAAGACAGCCAGGGCTTTGATTTTGTCTCGAGGGAATTAGAGAAAGATGCGTCTGACACCTTGAATGTGCCCTATACAGGTCCAAGTGTGAGAATGTTATATGTACCACCCCAACCAAAAGGAGGGGGGGGGGGGGGGGGACTTTAACCATGTCTTTAGGTGCCCATTCTGGTGGCAGAGAAAGAAGGGGGAAAAAACTAAAGAAAAGTTCACACACACTTTATACTTTACGTTATTATGTTCAGTCGGCCCCAAATAGAGAGCATTCCTTTTCTGAAGAAAATTCAAAGAAACTCTCAAAGTTACACCATGTTTCTGCACCTATAGCACAAGAAATATACTTCAAACATTATGTTATTCACATCTAAAAAGCAGGGGGAAAGATAATCCTTTGTGTCACCTTGCAGTCATTCTGCAATTCCACATTCTCCTTCGTGAAATAGACGTCATTCAAACGAAAGCCAATTCTAGGTTGTCATCAGCCAGCTATGATGGTTCCCAAATCATAACCAGACAATGACAGTGGGGTTGAACTCAGGATGGAAGATATATGTCAATGTCACTTTCACTTGAGCTGGGTGGAGTGGCCGTCCCCATCAAGTAGACAAGGCTGGCTGGTGAACCGTGTCAATCTGGAATTAAACTTTCTTCCTCCTACTTTCTCGGTCTGTCTCCATCTGTCTGAAAATTGAGCCGCGCTTGAAAAGAAGTCCGCCAAACCTTGAGGAGACATCAAAACAAACCTACAAGAGTAAAGTCCCTTTTGGGGTTCAAAAGCCCTGTGAATTCCAAATCAGCTTTGAAACACATGTGTGCCGGTGGGATCAATATGGAAACCCAAATCTGCCTTATGTGTGCTCTGCTCATGCTAGTTTTAGCGAGATAAAAGTACATGGGTCTATAACCTCATACTGTAGGTATCCCTTTCTAGTTATCTGTTTTTCCCGCAGCACACGGTTATGAAGGTAAGACAGACAGACAGTGAATGTCAATGAGGGAAGGAAGAAACATAGTCCAAACAAACGTCCAGTAGAGTGCAGTACAATGTCTATTTAGGGAGAACCTAGTCATTTCTTATCGTCTTCAATACAATCTCATTTTGAGTATCCTAGAATATTAAAGTGCTGACAAAAACAAATCACTCTCGCCAACCTAACATCAGTAAACCCAATCAAATTAAAGCTATAAGGGGCACGGTGGCTCAGTTGGTAGTGCTGTCGCCTCACAGCTAGAAGGTCCTGGGTACGATTCCCGCTCGGGGCGCTGTGGGTGCTGGCGGCGTGTTTCCTCCTCCGCGGCATCAGTGCCCATACCCGAAGGCGGGGTTGGTGAAAGGGCCTTTCTGTGTGGAGTCTGCATGTTCTCCCCATGTCCCCTAGGGTAGGTACCCTCACAAAAACATGCAGTAATCCTGGTCTCTAAACTGCCTCCCCCTGGCCAGCCGGGGCGCCTGATGGAGGGGAAAGGAACTGGTTGGAATAACGTGTTCCTTCCACGCGCTACGTCCAACCAGGGAAACTCCCCCTGTCAGGTGTAAAGGAGCAACTTCCGTTGCTCTCCCCAGGTTGGCGGAGGGTGTGTAGAGCCCAGGATCATATATCAGGAAATATAATCTAAATACGCAATTTCAGAACAAAAGTAGACCATTTATATATTCCCATGGATAAATAAATATTTGTATAATAAGCACTTACGTCTTGCCCTGCGACGAAAGATTTGCAATGACAGTAGGACAAATATAGGACTATAGAGACTAAAAACCTAGAGAAGTGGTCCATACTCCAGGACAGTTTGAGAATTTGAAAGGTGCTTTTGAGATAGGCTTGGCTTTTGGCTTTTTGTTTTTACTATGAAGGGTAACCCAAAACCTTCCATAACCTGAAACTATGGGGAACAGATGGGGTCGCCAAAGAATATCCTTCATAAGAGATAGATACTTTATTTGTCCTTTCGGAAATTTGTTTTGTGCCAAGCAGTCATCAGGATACAGAAAACAATACAAACAAACAGATCACACAGTACATTGATTGACAATAAAGAAACAATGCCAACAGAATGCAGTCCAAGAGGCATCACATCACACTTTATACACGGAACTGAGATGGGGCCTGTTTGTTCATAAGTCCTATACTTATGGGAACAAACAATCTTGAGGCCCTAGCCTGCAGAGAAGGTACCATGCACCGTCGCCCTGATGGTAAAAGATGGCATTGGCTGTGTAACGGGTGTGTTTTGTCCCTAGTAATAGCTTTCCCCTTCCTGAGTACCAGGGTCTCATACATTGAAGTCATACTCTCAAAACGTACCCCAGCTATTTTGCTGGACACGTTGATGATTTTATGGAGTTTGTTCTTATTAACCAATGATAATGAGCCATACCAGGAAACAAAAAAAAAGTCAATGCACTCTCCACAAAGGATCGATGGAAAAGTGCCATTACATATTTTTCCACGTTATACTGTCTCAGTATCTCAGTAATATGGGGTTGTTGAATAAAAACAACCCCAATAAAAACGTTTGAGAACCTCTGCTCTAGGATATAGTTCCAGTGTTGTCACATCCGCCTGACTAAATCCAGAGTAACAGCACTACTAGCTTCTCCCATGCGTCCTGAGCAGGAACCAAATTAGTTTCTGAGAACCTTCTGAAACCGTGCCATAGCGTATTGAAGCAAATCCAGAACGGCACAGCACGGTTCAGTTATTCGAAAAGAGCCAATTGTCATCTGGTAGAGCAATGGGAGTTTCAAAAAGGGCACAGAGACAGTTTGTCTACAATTGAAATGGATGAATGATGCAAAGTGGTGACTGTCTGCCTGCTGTGTACACTACACATCCTGCAGAAAATCTCATGAAAAACATTATGCTGCCATTTCATTCAGCCGTCTTGATTTGAACACGGTTAAAATGAGTGGAAATAAATGACTCAACGTTAAGCATTGAGTATTTGCATTATTCCACTGGCCCATTTAACACCATAAAAGGCAACCGGTAAAATCCAATGTGAAACCAGACTTCCCTGTGCTGGTCTCTCGTCAAAAAGAACTGATCTGCAAGCTTACAACGCTTCACATTGATTGCAACACCTTGACGGAGTGTACATCTGCTTTATTTGGAAGCAAGTACCTTGATCTCGTGATTATCAGCTGAACATTAATAAGTTAATACTCTCATGTGAAAATGAGAAGAAAGAATACAAACATTTTATTCGAGGTTTGGTACTATTGTAATAGATTTAGCATGAAGAATAAGGAATTCTAATAATTCCTAATAGTAATAATAGTTGTGGAACATATGAGTGTCTAGCAGCAGACGTGAGATTCAGTGCAGCAGACAAAAAAGCACGTACAAAAATTATGAAATCCGTTTTCGCTGAAACACTTTAGTATCACATCTGTGTACCCACACTTTGTGAATGAGGTGTATTTATTTAATGTGTATTCATATTAATATTATGCATGTAATACCAAATAAAAGATAGCTTATTATAGATCTATAATATATCAATATCAAATATCAAATATCAAATCATTTTAAAATGAGTCAATATGTTTAATAGCCTACATGCTTGTATGTATAAAGAAGTAATCAGTTATTCAAGTCAGTATTGTGCAACAGTGTGCCTGACATTGCCATGAAAAACAAGAGTTATGGCTATTCTCCCAAGGTTTACTGTTGTCCTAAGTGCAATAAATCTGATATAACTATTGCTAATAATCTAATGAGGGATCCAAGTATTGTCTGCGTGGAGAAAGAGTTCTTGGATGACCTAGCCTTGGGGAGATCAGCCAGGAAGTAGATATTCTGCTGTCATTTGAACTTCCTAAGTTAGGTCAAAGGGAATTGGTTGTCTTTGCCTCTCTCTATTAACATTAAGCCTGCTTTACAGTATATATTTGTTGTACAACGGTGTCACACTATGAAAATTAGGTTCCGATACCATTCCGATACCATTTTTTCAGACCGTTTTTTCAGACAGAGTACGAGTACAAGTACTTATTTTTTAGTACTCGCCGATACAGAGTACCGATACGAGTACTTTTTGTTGAGTAACCACTTATTTTACCCCCTTTTTTCTCCTATTTAATTTAATTGTCATGCCTTGTACTTGTAATGATACTGTTCAATTACCACAATAAAATAGCCGGAAATGATTTTGAAAAAATATCAAATTCCAAAATGTTTCCAAAATGTTATTAGCCATAAAACATTTTGTTCTATTCCAAGTTTCCAACACATTCTAGTTTTATCTACCTTTCATCGTTTTTCAAGAAAAAATTTGACCTTGTATAGGTGCCTTTCTTTCATTATGCTCAAGGGAAAAAAATGTCACGGTCCCTGCACATGTGCGGGGGGAGGGGCGGGAGTACTGTCGCTGTGTCGCAAAGAAAAACAACACTTGCAAGTTTTTTTTACGGCAATATAAACTTTGGCTTTTATATATTTATTTTAAGGATTTTAAGGACGTTGTGCTTATAACGCTTACAAGATCTGTATACAGTCATGGATTACTTTGTTGGACCTCGTCTGATGGAAATAACTTTTAATGACATGTGGCTGCGTCAAGTGGAGAGAACAGAGGTTAATTAATGCTCATTTATTAATCTAAAAATGCTGCCCGCTGAATATACACATAGACACAAATCTACACTTCATAGAGTACTTTTTTTGGACCTGGTGGTCTGATGTAAATAAATACCTTTTTTAATGTGCTCCTCCTACGAGTAGAAAGGACAACTATAACTATAAGCTAATTAAAATGTTAATTTATTCATCCGATAGTGTTACCCGCCAAATATAAACATAGATGCACATGGATCTCCGTTCTAAACTTGTCAGTTGTCATTTATGCTTGTAGATCGGCTGTTTTGGGCGATCTGCTCATTTTGCTGCAGTGTTGGGTCAGACTTGCTCCCGTTGCATTGATCGTTCAGCCTAGTGTCAATTGAATGTTTTAGTAGCCTACTCGGTTCAAAGTACCGGTTCCGATACAGAGTACGAGTACTTTAGGGTGGTATCGGCCCGAGTAACCTATCAGCACAACTGAAAATAGCAATCTACAAGCTCAAAACTCTTTGTGCGTACACACATAGATATCGAATCAAACACTCTGTGAAACCCCCAGTTAACATGTCACATTTCATAGCAGAGAGAGAGAGAGAGAGAGAGAGAGAGAGAGAGAGAGAGAAGGAGCAATGTCTCCTGGGTTTTGGCCTTCACGGGTGGGAGGGTTATGGGTTGAAAAACATTAGAGTGGAAGGAGACATTGCAATCCTACACAGTCAGTCAGTAGGCAGCTCAACCACATTAACTTGCAAGGGAAATTTATCTTCATCATTTGTCAACTACAGCAGCACTCTGCTCTAGGTTTTGAACCAAGAAAACACCATTTAAAGGGCCCATAATAAAATTCCATTGATAACAGGCACTTTGTCTGTCTGTCTGTCGATCTGTTTGGGGTGTGAACAACTGCAATACTGCTGGGTGACCTAAAGTAGCACTGTTGAGCAGCTTAAAAGGGCTTATTGCAATGGGCCTCCTGGTGGCGCTCGAAAAGGCAGAATTAAAGAATCCAGGCCAGATGTTTTTCCTTGGGCTGTAGGGAGTGTGCACACAACGTTTTGTGCAGATCGGTGCATGTAAAGACGTGACTTGGCCTGTTATAGCGCCACCATGAGGCTGATTTGAAAAATGTCAGGCTTCCACAGCCTAGTGGGAATAATGCGTGCACAGTTTCACTGCATTGCACTGCGTACATGATTTGCAGTATTTTGTACAAAACGGGCCACTCCTGAAAACTTTGGAAGGCAATCTTATCCAATCAGTGTAGAATCTGATAAATCCAACAGACTCGTCTTGATCACATGACTACAGAGATCATGTGTACCGATTTGCGTGAGATTTGGATGAAATCTGTGCGACTAATATAAACAAATGTTTTTTGCAGAAATCGGCCTCATGGTGGCACTCCAACTGGGAGATGTGGAAAATGCAGGGAAAATGTTTTGCCATGGCCTCTAGGGAATGCGCATACAAAGTTGTACACAGATTGATGCAGTTATAGGTAAAAACAGGAACTGGACTGTTATAGCGCCACCGTGAGGCTGATTTGGGAAAAGAAGTGGAAATATGCGCGTATAATTTCACGGAAAGTGTTTGTGATTTGTGGCATTTTGTTCGAAATGGACCAATCATGCAAGCTTTGGAAGCCAGTCTTTGCCAATAAGGACGGAATATGGGATCTGTGTTGATCACATGACTATGGAGATAGTGTATACCGAATTGCGTGATGTATGGATAAAATGTGTACGAATAATCTACAGAAATAGATTATTCGTTTGGCAGAGGCCAACAGTTTGTCAGAGGCCAACAGTTTGGGAGAGGCCAACAGTGCCATAGATTATCTGGTAACGGACGGACGGACACACGGACGGACGGAGTGCAAAACATAGTCTCTCCCCATGCCTTCGGCCAGGTGGAGACAACAAGCAGTGGAATGAACATTAACAAATTAGTATTATAGACCATACACTATGATCATGGCACGTCATTCTCATATGACTACAAATGAGAAATGCTCAGAACATGCAGAGAGAAAACGTCTCAGAGAATTTAGTGGGGGTTTTGTAAGATTTAAAAAGATTGTATACCGGTAACACATTGTAAGTACATTAAAAGATACATTTTGAAAAACAGTCTAATAAGACCAAAAATGGTTGGTGTTAAACTAGTATTCCACGTTAATTTGTAATGTGTATAGTGCATCTATAGCAATCAAAAGTAATGCATTGCAAACTCTGTCCCTACCAAGTCTGTCCCTACCAAGTCTCGTCATCCCTCTGACACCCTGGCTGTTCCAAGCAACCTATCTTCCACCTCGCCAAACTGTGTAGTAGGCGCACAATACATATGTTACGGAAAATAAAAAAATCACTTATTTAATTTCCTTGCCTAACTGTCCAGAAGCTGTATCACAGAACTGCTGGTAGCACCTGTGAAGTTGTTGACGTCAACAAACTAATTTGTAAAGCGAGCTAATTAGCTCTCACTATAATCACCTGGCATTGGTACTGTGCTATCAACATACAGTGCAATGGTAAAGAATATAATTCATGCTAGAAAATGAGATATCAGGTACATGGAAATTAGAACACAGTATACACATTCATGTGTGCACATACCAATTCATACAAAAGGCATGTACGTGCACACACACACACACACACACACACACACACACACACACACACACACACACACACACACACACACACACACACACACACACACACACACACACACACACACACACACACACACACACACACACACACACACACACACACACACACGTCTGCAGAGTAGAGATAGGGATTTCTCTGTCAGCCTCTCCGGCTACCCAGTGGACCTAATCAGTCAGTGAATACTCCTAAAATGGAGGCTGTCGTCTGCTCTCAGCCCTGCAGACTCCCTAGCGACTCCTTTCTCCAGCAGACATTCTCAAGGGAATGTCCGCACATACCTACAGTACTGTAAAGTGCCATCCACTCTTCTCCTTCCACAGCCACGTTTTCTTTCCCCGCTGCTTATATTTTACAACTGTTGCATACTGTTGCCCTTTCTCATCATCTGTACTCCAAGAGTTTCCTTTCCTTTACCCCCCCAAGTTCAGTGCAGGACATGTGCAATAACTACGCATAACTAGACCTTTTTTCTTCTTTACTTCATGCTGCCTTCCAGAGACAGATCTTCATTCTGCCTTCCAGAGACAGATGAAAATCAGGGTAATGGAATGCTATGGTGACCCTGACCTCATTTCCAGGTCAGGACTATTTGTCACGAAGCCAATCCTGGCTGCCCAGCAATGAGGTATCATGCAATTCAGGGGTGGGCAACTTTGATGATGGAGAGGGCCACTATATGTCCACACTCACTCCAGACTGAGGGCCACATTGCATTTACTGTGTGGCAGAAACCTCTTATCTCTGAACTTTTTTTTCCGTAATGCCGTAATTCGTCATTCTACAGCAAGCTCAAAATGCGTTTCAGTGTGACACGTTTTGAGCTTGTAGATCTGCAATGTTTGCTATATTTGAATTGGAATCCTGATTATTATTATTATTATTATTAATTTGCTATTTTTTTATTGGAATCCTGAAAGATAACATTTGTATTTCATTTCAAATGCATTTAGTTATAGGCTACATGATTATACAAATATATTGGACATAAAAAAGTCGCTACAATTTTAATGCCAGCTACTAATATCTAAAGCGGGTTATATTTGTATGTTTGCATAATATACTGTATAACAGCAACTGGATAATAGATATTAACCCGTGGGGCGCATTAAGTGAAGGTGGTGGTTAGCCTTCAGGGCACCAGTTGCCCATGTATAATTGGTCATTTGGAGTGTGTGTGTGTGTGTGTGTGTGGGGGGGGGGGGAGGAGGTAATTGAATACAAAGCTGCATTGTGAACGATTTTGTGTTGACCAACAATGGAAAGTCTCACGTTCACATGTACAGAGTGCCAACGTGTGCACACCCAAGGCCAGTACACACAAAAGAGGGGAAGAAAAGAAAAAGTGTGCGTGTGTGTGTGTGCGTGCGTGCGTGCGGTCACTGGACAAACAAAAGGTGAGGATTGGGGAAAAATGGAAAAGAATAACAGAGGGGAGGGAACGGTAATAGAAGGGAAAGAAAAGGGATGGGGGTCAGAGAAAGGAAAAGTGTGAGACAGAGGATAGCTGATGAGACAGGGAGAAAGATGAGAGGAGGAAGGAGAGGCATGGTGCTTTTTGGGAAGCAAGGAAAGAAACTCGCAAGGATTGAGAGGGAGAGATACAGACAGTTCAGTCCTGCCCACGTGACATGTCACCAGAACCATTGTGTGTGTGTGTGTGTGTGTGTGTGTGTGTGTGTGTGTGTGTGTGTGTGTGTGTGTGTGTGTGTGTGTGTGTGTGTGTGTGTGTGTGTGTGTGTATGTGCATGTGCGCGCATGAGAGAGAGCCCTCAAAGCAGCCCTATTTGTAGGTGTGCAGCTAGAACAAGCGAGGCCTTCTGACCCTGCAAACTATTTTTGTTTACCCTGCTTCATGTATACAATTATGTGTTGCAACATAGCTGTGTGATATAAGACAACAGGAAACCCCCTTGCCCACACTGAATCTCACTCTATCCTCCTTGAGTGCAAAAAGAAGAAAAAATAATGTAGTAGTGAGAGGTTGTTTCACATAGAGCGGACCAGGTGAGCAGAGTGTGCACAGAGTTGACGGCCAAGATGATCGAGGGGAAAGGTTTCCGTCATAGATATTAAAAAATATAGATGCCTGTCTCCAACGCGTGAATCTATTCTACGTCCGAGAATAGACATGGTACTGCCCGTCTTGCCTCCATAGTCTCGCCACACTGGGTGTAAGCACACCTAGGATTCCATGCGTGGACAAAAGCTGTCGTCTCTTCCGGCAGACAGTGGCTTTTGGCCAAGCATGGAAGTTCAGGTGTGCCTGCACTGTCTGTCCTACGAGAATGACAGCTTGGCACACGCGACAGGCTGCAGCCTTCTAACTCTTGTAACTTTTTGTAATGTTTTATGCCGTTTGCTTTGATTGAATAATTGATTGAATAGTGTTGATTATCGTGTATTAATCTAATTATAGTAAACTAATACTATTATACTAAAAAATATAA
Organism: Protomyctophum parallelum; assembly: GCF_964188405.1. Taxonomy (NCBI): domain Eukaryota; kingdom Metazoa; phylum Chordata; class Actinopteri; order Myctophiformes; family Myctophidae; genus Protomyctophum; species Protomyctophum parallelum. The sequence continues at coordinate 30,477,676 of NC_139699.1, forward strand.
GGAATCAAGGGAAAAGAGACCTTACAGCACAATAATGTTTCAAGTTTACACATACAAATAAATTACACAATAATCAAAAACATTATTTAAAACACACAATCAATTATTCCATCAAAGCAAACAATATTAGTTTGCCTCTTCTACAAAAATAAAAGTTACTGTCGCATGTGCCAAGCTGTCATTCTCTTGTATTATAATCGTACTTGTATTATTTCCCATCATGGAGTAAAAGTAACCTCGCGGCAGACTATCTAGCATGTATCCTCCACCTCGGAGGAAAGGCTGGTGCTGCGGCCGGCAGTGTCGGTAGGCCAATCAGGCGTTACCATGTCTATGCTCGGACGTAGAAAAGATTCACGCGTCCAATAGGAAAGTCAAGCGGAAGTGCTGAAGAAATGCTGCGTCGCTGCCACTCAATTGGACTACTGGCCAATCACAGCACGTCTTTTCCGGGATTTCCGTTTAAAGCAAGTGCCGCTGTGAAAGAGGGAGTCACGTCTCTGATTACGTACCCGGAAGCTTGACAAGCTTCCACTTTGCTTCCGCTATGCTTCCTCGGGAAAGCTTGCCTCCATGTTGCGTTCCCTGGAGATACAGAGTACGCCCCAGAGCCGGAAGAGGCGTCTACGTTTAATCGTTTATGTCTATGGTTTCCGTGAGCTGATGGCATTTCTCCAATCATCTTGGCTGGCGTCAACTTTGTGATACACGATACACGCTCGTACAGTGTTCTTTTTTCTTTTATTTTTTTATCAACTTCTATTATTTGAGTGGGGGTGAGCAAATCGAAAAATACTTTTTTTCCACATCCCTAATAAATAACTGCATAAAGTTTTAAATAGATTTCTAGCATAAAATATGTGGAAGTAGTTAGATTCCGATTTTTTTTTAAGAAGAATATGACGTAAAATATGACATAATTTAACCATGATGTAAAATGTACACTATGACATAAAATTCTCCATTCATTGTCGAATGGGAATTTAATGTTTATGTAGGACACACACTAAAAGCTGGACATAGGAGGGGCGAGCACCCCTCAAAAAGAATATATATATAGCCCTTGAACACAGGATGGAAGACAAATGTAACCAAATGTAACCAATCAGACAGAGCAAAATTCAACTGATTAGAAAACCCAGTCTCGACTGCTTCAGCTAGGGTTAGTAATCAAATAAAATGGAACGATATAGGTATAGAGATGGGGGGGGGGGGGGGGCGGGGGGGATAAGCGATACTCTCTATCGTCTTTCCGTTAGGGGGTATCCCTGAATGCTGAAATGGGACTCACCTCAAGCCACAGGAGGAGTGTGTTGAAAGAGTCGGGGGGGGGGGGGGGGGGGGGACAGAAGGAAGGGGAGAGTTATGCGAGAGACGACTAGACGGTAGAGATGGGAGTCTCATTATTCGCATCTTACTCTAATCTATGCACTGCAAGCCTCTCTCTCCCTGCCCTATAATTTTTTTTCTCCCCCTCCCTTTCCCTCACTGAGACTCAAGCTGAATACATAAACCGACGCCCGGCTAAGCCACTCTCCCCCCCAGTCTCTGAATGTTTCTCTCTGCTATCTCATGTGCTACACGTGCGCTCACACACAAACAGAGTGGATGACAAAGGGGGGCAGACAGAAAATAAACACAGAGTAGAAAGGGGTTGAAAAACAAATAGACATGGACAGAAAGAGAGAATGATAAAGAGAAGAGGTGTAAGGGGATAAGGGGACGAGGAGGAGCGCCGTCGGTCGTGGTGAGGGCTCTTCTATATATAAAGAACTAGGGGACACGTCCCGCAGTAATCAATCCTATTATTATTACCCGCCATTCCCTGCAGCATGCTAACCGGACAAGCCGTCATGTCTCAGAGGTCACGCCCAGGGCCTTCGCTCCTCCCTGTCTACGCCATCGTTCCTGGCCTAATGGCCTGCTCCTTCCACGCTGAAATTAACCTTTTTTATTGGCCACCTGCCAGCATGCTAGAGACGCATTACTGGCTTGGTGTGTCTGTGTGTCAATATGGGTGTATGACACGGCGCACACGCACGTGTGTGTGTGTGTGTGTGTGTGTGTGTGTGTGTGTGTGTGTGTGTGTGTGTGTGTGTGTTTGTGTGTGTGTAGAATGTTTTCTCTTGCTTCTAAGTCAGAATTGATTGATGAATCCAACATCCCGTATGCAGGTCCGATTGGTTGCGAGGCTGTTTGAGAGCTCATTTCAGCACAACAACCACATGAGTCCTGTCTGCATTAAACATGAATCAGGTTTCTCTGACAGGCATTGATGGAGAGCCAGGCACGACTGTGTACCAACATGGTCCCCACTTGAATTAACTTCAAAGGGACACGCACGCAGCCACACACACACACACGCGCACACACACACACACACACACACACACACACACACACACACACACACACACACACAGGATACGCTCTGGTTGGCTGTGATATTGATGTGTTAAAATGACCTTAAGGTCAGAGGATTTCCCATGGTGATCATGAGGTCAGCCCATGAACGGGCCAAAGGATGGGCTGGGGCAGCGGAGCACACAATTATCTACTATTACCACCATCGATAAACTAAGCACTAATTGAATGTGTGCAGGCGGGAAATACCTAGAACGGTGTACAATTAATATGAAAAAGGGTCAACCTATTAAGCTCTTATATAATACGAAACACATACCGTGGCTTTGTAGTGTCCGCTAGTAAAACCATGGAGTAAATTTTAACTTCTGCCTTGAAACAAACTCCCCCATGTAAAATGCAAACCAGGGATATGTACAGTATAACAATGTGCAGTGATGAGTACTATTCCTGCCTCTCTAAGAGGAAAGAAGGGCCTTGTCAAGCTCTTGATTGACAATAATGTATGCTCTTTTTCTCAGAATGAAAAACATATACAAGAAACACACTAACACACTATGAATCCAAAAATCACACCTGAGCTATACTGTAACTCAGCTTTCTCAAACTCAACACTGTGCACAATGTGAAGCTCAACAGTGCCACTTTCTCACCTGTTGGCACCCTAAACAGAAAGACAGACAGACAGACAGACAGACAGACAGACAGACAGACAGACAGACATAGGGTCACACAAAGCTACATGATGGAGACGGTGTGCCCACCGCTCAAAAATAAGTAAAACTTCGTACAGCCACTATTTGAGACTAGCCTATTGTCAAAGCGCACTCTCTCTCTCTCTCTCTACCTGCCAGGGCAGTGCAGAGTGGAAAGCAGACAGAATGCTGCTGTTCCAATGCCTGCAAATTGAATTTAGTGCTTTGACTCGACTTCAGACTCCTAATAATCCCACACCACTTGCTGCTCCCATAGCAGAACAAGGTCACATTGTACTGTAGGCCTGGCAAAAACAGACCTCTTTGGCCAAAATGCATGTACAGTGGAAGGTATTGCTATACTTTACATCAATATTATCTTGATACATTTTCATTGAAGCATCATATCATGTTTGGGATTTTCCTCACATGGTTTTCCAGGTTGAAATGCACCAAGATACCAAACTTTCCGAGTGGTAAGGGACAGTTTATGACCAATTCAGGCTTAATATCGTTGGAAGCTCTTACCTGCTACAGAGAGGCGTGCTGTCCGGCTAGAGACGGATCCCAAGTTGTCGATAGTGGCGACGCACTGATAGGTGCCCTCGTCGGGCTTGTTGTGCTTGGAGTGCACGACCTGTGTGATGAGCAGCGAGCCATCGGGTAAGACTCGCCGCCTCTCGTCCGAGACCAAGCTCATGAAGGTGCCGTCTTTCTTCCACTCCACTCGTGCGGGCAAGGCCTCGTCGCTGTGGGCCGAGCAGTTGAGCAACGCGGGGGCGCCGCGCACCGCCAGAGTGTCCCGCGGCTCCACGGTGAACCAGAACGGGCTGAAGGGTAGCGCCGTCGTAACTAGAGGGAGAGAGAGAGAGACGAGAGAATTAGGTGAGTTGGCAACTTGGCATCATGCCCATTATAGGACTGTAATGTTTTCATTGTCGAGTAGGATGTACAGTATAGCATAGGATTAGTTGCTTTTGTACTTCCAGTCATTTCAACTTTGTTTTGTTTGCAGTATCCTATCAAATAAATAACAGCCACAATGACAAGGACCACACAGGTTATATTATTAACACATTCTGGGTGATTATGTTATATTTTAGCTATTGAAAAATAGCAGATCTACAAGTTCATAGCGTGGTACAGAGTGTGGCGCTATGAGCTTGTAGGTCTGCTATTTTTGAAAAATCGTGAAAATATATATTCTTTCAGAGCGAACATTTTTAACTCAACCATGTTGTCACTGGAACAACATATTTTCAGATGGGGGTCGGCGGCCAAATACAGATAATTCTGGGGCTCCTTGACGTGAAAAAGGTTGAACACCACTGACATAGAAACATAGGTTTTTGACTCATGGTGGAGGGTTGAACGGCGGACCTCTGATATCAATTTGACCAAGGAAAATTAGAGAAGGAAGTGACATGGTCACGTGACTGTGACCATGACATGACACTTTCATGGGAGCCTAATCTCGCACCGGAAGTGACATGTATACAAAGCAGTGAATGGAGCAAGCTGGACCAGCTCATAACAAACATTATTTATGCACCATTGAGACCTTGTCATATAATCGGTTCAGGCACATGAAAGAAGACATATCACAGTTTGCTTTCTAATCACTTGCTTTTCGATGTGCACATAGTGCACAGTACATCATTTTATTTAGAGATTTAAGGTATCGTTTCTGTTCCGGGGTCTCGCAAGATTTGGCTGCCAAACAGGAAACGGTGGGCAGTCTCGCGATACTTGGCACGTTCAGAAACGTACTTTTTGCTATTAAGATATCTCTATAAAATTACACGAAAAGCAACACAGCAGACAATAATGTGTTACATGTCTTCTGTTATTTGCCAGAAGTGATTGCTTTACAAAAGATCTCAGTCATTCAGAAATAATGTGAGCTGGTCACTGAGCTCTCATTGACTCCAGTGCATTCTGCCGAACTTCCGGGTACAGTTTGGCTCCAATGGTGCAACGAATCTGCCGTCTGGAATTGCGTGATAGCGAAAATGACCGCTAAGCACATACAGTATATGGGACCGATCAACTTCACACACACGCACACGCACACGCACACACACACACACACACACACACACACACACAAACTTCACACCACCGATCGTGAACACGCACTTCTCCTACATCTTCATATATCACGCAGGATCCACAGCTTATTTCACACGTTGCCTTCCACCACTTCCGCCATCTACAGCCCAGGTAAACAATTTCAGGTAAACAATTCCAGGTAAACAATGCCAGCTACTTTCGCAACGTGTGTCTGTCTGTCTGTCTGTGTGTGTGCGTGTGTGTGCGACTGCTTGCGTGCGTACACGGCTACACGCCTGTCTCCCAACTCATGCAACACTATGGCTTACAATTACGGCACACAGCAACAAAACAAAAACACACAAAAAATATAATACAAGTTAAAATGAATGGCAATTAACAATATTTATGGGGAGGCAATATCTCACAACGGGTAAGGACTAGTAAATGTCATTTCAGGGCATTCATCCTGTTAACAGCCTATACGGTATGTTAGGTCTTGTAAAAATAGAACAGAGATGACGTTCGACGAGTCGATTCGCCTTGATAAAATGTGTTGCTAGTCGACTATTGATTGAAACTGAGAATGTCCATTCCTGGTCCTGACAAATTTAACCCACTCTGAGTCAGAGAGAGACTCATTAAATCTCTCTCTCTCTCTCTCTCTGAGTAGTGCACATTGAAGTGAATATTATCTCCAGTTTTATTATAAGAAAACAGTGAAGTATTTAATACTTTGGTGGCCATTTTGCAAATGTAAATGGCAAATATCACTGACAAGGATAGTGCACAAGTCTTTGAGTAAGTGCAATTGCTTTGCATTTGTCCTCATCCATTATTCAACTGCTCCCACCCTAAGAGTCACATTGTGGTATTGTTTAGATAAATAACACCAATTATCAGTTCCGCCGGGAAAGGGAGAGCTAGTGAAATAATTAAGGGGGTCTGAAGGTATTTTAATAATGCATCGAATAGAGTAAAATAAGTGGCTGAATGTTAAATGTAGTTTAAAATATGCCTGCTATGTTCCAAGGAAATGGCACACCTCAAGGGAAAAGGGAGAACTAAAAGGAAGAAAAGGAAAAGAGATAGAAGGGGAGGGTATGTGTAGAGAGATAGAGGAGGGGGATGAGATAGACGAGGGGGAAGAGAGGAGAGAGAGAGAGCAATATAGGCTACATCTACGGTTGAGATATTTAACTTATTTTATCTATCGCGAGGTACCAAATCCCTAGTGTAAGTGATCTAAAGAAAGCGATAATGTAATGCATTATGCCGTTATTGCTGTATAATATATTGAAGGGAGGTAATGTAATGCATAGTATGCCGTATATTAGAGAGGTATGTAGAACGTATATTGCAGTGCAGTCACAATCTGGTTACTCCTTCCTCACTGCAGTGGATGAACCTGGAAATGCCAACGATTACAAATTAGGGCTTAATTGAATCACTGAACTACATAAATATTTGCTCCATCCAGGGCCAGAAATAGAAAATAGTTCCAACTAAACTGCCTCTAAACCGATATCTCAAGCTGAAGAGCTGCTATTTGTCCAAAAATGCATTTACAGAGAAGGCTAGATTGAGTTTAAGAACTACCCTCAATTTGTCTGGCCCACTCACTGCTGGACCTTGGCACCTCTGTGCCCGTCTACAGCTACCAGGTCAGACCAATTAGCAACTCCGAGTCCTAGAAGCCAAGTAGGACGTGTCCCAGTAGGACCAATATGGTTGGCAACTTTCACAGCTCTAACATACTATAGTTTAACCAAGATTACTGTAAGAAACAAACAGCCTGTGCAACAGTCATATATGACCTATCTATGACATATCACTCCCAATTTGGGCAAAGTTTCAATATCACGGTACCATTGACTCCAATGATTCCATTTGAGTTTATTCAGGTTTTTATTTTATTTTATTTTATTTGATAGTACAGTGAGGATTGACGGGAAACAGTTAAGAGTCAGGGAGTGACACGCAGCAAAAGCCTGTCAGACTCGGGTATCAATTTACAATTTAGGCATTTAATCCAAAGCGATTTACATTAAGAGCAAAAAGCATGGCAATACATCACATCCATAAAAAGTAGTTGCATGCATAAGCTACGAACGCAACAGTGGAATATCTATATAATGAAACTATGCATACACTTTAGAGTGCTATGTCCACATAAAATGCTATTCTAGTGCTGTCTACATAAAATGTTATAAGTCTGCATAAAATGCTATCTAAGTCTACATAAAGTGCTATCTAAGTTACATAAGTTGAGCCTTGCATATGCCTGTAAGGTCGTTGGGGCTAGGGCAAGTGCTACGGGCCATGATGGAGTCTAAAGAGGTGGGTTTTCAGACTACGGCGGAAATCAAACCCAGAACTCGCTGTCAGGCTTCCTCAGAGCGTGTAGTGTTATGTCAAGTGGTAGCCTATATATCCCTCAAGCTTCTTTTCCAAACAACATATCCTGTTTATTTACATTTCAATTCATGCTCCCCTTATTTTTAGCCATCCTATATGACTGCCTTAACCACTAGGCCCACCCCCACTTAAATATATAAAGCTTCTGTGGTGCATACAAAGTTTGGCATTGATCAGTCCTCTAGACAGACAAAGAGACAGACACAAGTGAATGTCAATGACATTCACCTTGTCTATATTTCATTGAACACAGCAGTTGCGCATCGGTTAGCAGGCAAGCTTCACTCTGCGATTGGCTCACTGTCGCGCACTTACGGGCGCGCACACACACACACACACACACACACACACACACACACACACACACACACACACACACACACACACACACACACACACACACACACACACACACACACACACACACACACACACACACACACACACACACACACACACACACACACACACACACACACACACACACACACACACACACACGTCCTCTTGCAAAGCCACACCATAAAAACAACAACCCTAAAGGCAGAAAGTGATGTGAAAATCTAACAATTCAGTCAGCAAGCAGGAATAATAATAATACAAAATATTTCTTATTATCACGTGTTACTCTTCTTCCAATCCAACACTCAGTGCCAAGAATGTGGTTTTAAATGTAGGTCAAACTGTTACGCAAGTGATTGATTTCAGGAAATCAATAATAATAATGCTGCCAAGTGTATGTATTAGGTAGACTGTGGCAGAACACCAGTACAACAGATGGAGAGAGACCAGCATGGAGCAGAACACCAGTACAACAGATGGAGAGAGACCAGCATGGAGCAGAACACCAGTACAACAGATGGAGAGAGACCAGCATGGAGCAGAACACCAGTACAACAGATGGAGAGAGACCAGCATGGAGCAGTGACCAGTACAACAGATGGAGAGAGACCAGCATGGAGCAGTGACCAGCACAACAGATGGAGAGAGACCAGCATGGAGCAGTGACCAGTACAACAGATGGAGAGAGACCAGCATGGAGCAGTGACCAGTACAACAGATGGAGAGAGACCAGCATGGAGAAGAACACCAGTACAACAGATGGAGAGAGACCAGCATGGAGCAGTGACCAGTACAACAGATGGAGAGAGACAAGCATGGAGCAGTGACCAGTACAACAGATGGAGAGAGACCAGCATGGAGCAGTGACCAGTACAACAGATGGAGAGAGACCAGCATGGAGCAGAACACCAGTACAACAGATGGAGAGAGACCAGCATGGAGCAGAACACCAGTACAACAGATGGAGAGAGACCAGCATGGAGCAGAACACCAGTACAACAGATGGAGAGAGACCAGCATGGAGCAGTGACCAGTACAACAGATGGAGAGAGACCAGCATGGAGCAGAACACCAGTACAACAGATGAAGAGAGACCAGCATGGAGCAGTGACCAGTACAACAGATGGAGAGAGACCAGCATGGAGCAGAACACCAGTACAACAGATGGAGAGAGACCAGCATGGAGCAGAACACCAGTACAACAGATGGAGAGAGACCAGCATGGAGCAGAACACCAGTACAACAGATGGAGAGAGACCAGCATGGAGCAGTGACCAGTACAACATATGGAGAGAGACCAGCATGGAGCAGTGACCAGTACAACAGATGGAGAGAGACCAGCATGGAGCAGAACACCAGTACAACAGATGGAGAGAGACCAGCATGGAGCAGAACACCAGTACAACAGATGGAGAGAGACCAGCATGGAGCAGTGACCAGTACAACAGATGGAGAGAGACCAGCATGGAGCAGAACACCAGTACAACAGATGGAGAGAGACCAGCATGGAGCAGTGACCATTACAACAGATGGAGAGAGACCAGCATGGAGCAGAGTGGCAGGAGGGATTAGTTAGTTCTGCAGACCAGCGGAGGCACCATAATCATATCTGCTTTACGTCGTTGTTGGAACAGCATCTAGGTGTGTGTGTGTGTGTGTGTGTGTGTGTGTGTGTGTGTGTGTGTGTGTGTGTGTGTGAGACTCCAAATTTGGCCATTGTTTTGAGAGAGACCCATTTCCTTAAGTTAAATATTTCAAAAAACACATATATTTCAAACATATATTACATTACATATATTATTTTAGTAAGAATTTTAAGGTTTTCAGAAAACCTTAGGTTAGGTTTTAGAAAGCGTTTTTAGAATCGGCCTCAGGTCTAAATGGGCTAAGGATTTTTTTTTTAATGTATAATGCTGTCTCTTGGTGCCCAAGAGAAATTTCTCCTCGGAGACAAAATAAAGGCTAATTGAATTGAACTAGTAACAATTCTATTGAGTGACGGAAAAGCATAGGCCTACCATTAGATTTTCAGGATGTGGGTGAAATAATAACTGTTCACTGTTTGTTAAAGGTTTTATGACATTCATTTTCATTAATTTTTCTTTTTCTTTTTTCTTTTAGGTTTTATGACCTCAATTACACCCAAAAAACCTGAACTTTGAACATTCAGTGGATTTTCTGTGGTCTGAAGTTTTCTTTGGGGTTATTTGGGCCTTTTGAGCTACAATGAAAACAGGCAACGCAGTGAAACAGTGACACCTGCTGGCAAATCCCATTGACATATGGGATTTGCAGTAAGTGATGTCACTTACTGCCGGCAAATCAGAGCACCTGTTTGAGCCAGAAAACCCCAGATCACAGAAAATCTACTGAATGTTAAAAGTTCATGTTTTTTGGGTGCAATTGAGATTAGAAAACCTAAAAAAAAACAAGAACAATTCCAAAACCTTTTTTTTAAAGTCACAATCCCTTTAAAACAGTGGAAGCAGATTTAAATGAGGAAGGGGAACAACCACGAACAAGAAACATTTTAGTTTTTCACTCCACTCATCAATATAGATGGATGTCTTGCACAACTTACTAGGCAAGACAAAGTATAGCTCAGTAAAGTTACGCATGCTTGCACACAAACAAATGCCATATGCTAATAGCAGGCCTTTATTGGTACTGAAATGGTGCTGGTTTTCATTTCACAGCTGCAGAGTTAAAGAGAGAGGTGCCTCTGGGTAGAGCAAACCGGTGTCAGAAACCACATTATAGTGACGGAAGTCTAATCTATTTGGGCCTAGTGGTTTGTTTTGAAAAATAGGAACCACAGCACTGGGGCGAGTAGTGAAAATGGGGGAGCAGGGAGCAAGGTGCTAGAAAATGAGGTTGTCTGCTTGATAAGTATGGGCTGTTACCCCTGTCCCAAATCCACTTTGCTGTGCAGTCAAAAAGGGTTTGAGAGCGCAGCGTATGGTGCTGCCCCGATATGGTCCCTACCTTGCCCTCTTTCCACCACACTGTCTGTAAGGAGTTGACGGAGACAAAATACACTGAGGGATGGTGAATAAGTGCTACATTCCCCAACTTGATCCTGTGTTAAAAAATGGCTTTCAGAGACATCATAATGCATGGAGTCAAAGTGCGGTGTATGCACACATAGCGTGTGTGTCCTTAGAAATGCCTTGTGTAAATTGCCTTGAGTACACATATCACATTTTATGGGGTTTTGGGAGGCGTTTAATAAGTTTGCCAAGGATTGTGGTGGTGAGACTGGGCAGCATCTGATCAGATTGGACACCAGAGAGTGGTCTTGTGGTTAGAGTGTCCGCCCTGAAACTGGGAGGTCGTGGTTCGATCCCTGGCCGGGTCATACCAAAGACTGTAAAAATGGGACCCAATGCCTCCCTGCTTGGCACTCAGCATCAAAGGGTTGGATTGTAATCAAATTATTCCCGAGCGCGGCACGGCTGCAGCTCACCGCTCCTTGGCTGCGGCTTATCGCTCCAAGATATGGGTAAAATGCGGAGAACAAATTTCACTGCGGTAACGTGTGTGACAAATTGTACGACTTTGACTTTGATTAAATGACACTCAAAATGGGAGCCCCGCAATGCTATGCGCTGAGCCCTCTCTACTCCTTGTACTTGGCAATGCCAATGCTACTACACACTCAACGTCAATAAGAGTAAGGAGATCGAGTATGGAAAGCCCGCAAGTAAGCATCTACGGTGTCATAGTGGAGATGATCAGGTCAGGGATCTCAAGTTCATTGGCATACACATAGTAGAGTCACAACCTACTTTATATTTTGCACACTTTTTGATATTGTTATTTTGTTAAAATTTTCTCTTATAATTATAACAATTATAATTATAAAAATAATTATAATTTATCAACTGAAATTCATGGAAGCTTGTACAGAAAATAATAAGGTGCAGATTGATTTGACAAGTCTAGAAGTAAATAGTCCCTGGAGAATAAATGATTTCCGAATTAAATTAAAATAAGAATGGCTTCTTGACTCCAACATAATTGTCAGCCGGAGAAGTGTAGAATTTCAATAAGTTTGTATCAACCACTTAAACCCCAGCATCCATATGGTGGGGAAAGCTTTCGCAGACAATAGCAGATCGACAAGCTCACAACACGTGTGAGCGGCGTGGGGCGTGGGGCGGCGGTGGCTCAGGGGTAGAGTGCCTGGATGGTAACCGTAAGGTTGCCAGTTCAAACCCGGGCTCCCCCAGAGTTACTGTCGAAGTGTCCTTGAGCAAGACACTGAACCCCTAATTGCTCCCGATGTGCTAGTTGGTGCCTTGCATGGTTTCCGCTGCCATCGGTGTATGAATGGGTGAATGTAATGCACAATCTCTGTAAAGCGCCTTGGATAAAGGCGCTATATAAATGCACCATTTACCATTTACCATTTAACACGTGAGGCGTTGTGAGCTTGTCAAACTGCTATTTTCTGTAAGATTGTCATTATTCCAAAATGTAAGGGTATGTAAATGTATGCTTTGTAAAATGTAAACTACACCATGAAGTCATAGTCAATGGAGCAAACATCGACTATGAAAAAAAGGAAAGGAAATCGGTAGAAGGGAGGGTGGGTGGTGGGTGCTATAGTGGTTTCTCCCCATCAGACAAAGACCCCCCTATTCTCCCCTTTCTCCAACAGAATTCCACCTCCCCCACTGACCCACAGTCTGAGAGAAGCCATGTTGACCAGACCTTTTACTAAGCCTCTCTTGAGACTGAGTCAACCACTGTTAAAAACCAGCCCTGATTTAAACAGAGGCCTTCTTTGGCTCAGACTAGTAGGGAAAGATATACTGAACATGTTAAGATACTTCACAAGCATTTACAGCCATTAGAATTCAGAATTAGCGGCACTAGCGTAGATCACTGTTTGCTAAAGGAAATTACATTGTGACAGTCTTAGCATTGCTTGTCATTTGTGTTCCTTTCTCGTCAAGGAGAAAGAAAAAAGAAGCAGCCTAACCATGTGCAGGTTCAGCTAGCTCAAGGCCATGGAAATAGAGAAGTATATTTATGTGCTCTACAGAAGAGCAAGTTGGGACACAGGTGGAAGAATGGTTGGTGCACCAACCATACTTACTAAATGTAAGAAGAAATAATCAATCGATGGGGGCATTTATCTCGTATTTGTTCCATACAATGCCACAGTGGGAATGGTATCCATGGCAATAAACATTATCTGGGCCCCGAGCAAAGTAGGTGGCTGTGAACACACAGAGCAGAGCCAGGACCAATTTATAATATTGCACACGTTCTTTCAGAGCAAAACAACATTTTATGATAGTTGAAAGGATAATATTGCATTCTGGTAAACCAAAAGGAGGGAAGTAGCTTTTGCAAGAAACTAAAGTCTTTCTTCTCTTGAGTTGCTCTCTACGCCACACCAGGTCAGTCTCTTTGGAGGAGGCTGATGGAAGGACACATCAGTCTCTCCTTCCCTGCCAAGTTTTCTTTCTCTCCTTGATCTCTGTCTATCTCCCTCTGCAGGTTCCCCTTCATCTTTCCATCTCTTCCACTCCTTTCAAAAGCCACCTGCCAGAGAAATTACAGTGATCTGGAGTGGTGGTGGCCGCAGTCGGCAGCAGTCTTGCTTTATTAAAGATGGCCATGAAAACCTATGAATATCTTTCTACTGAGAAGCCAAGGATTTTCATTTAGGGTGGCTGAGAGTTGATATGGCAAAGATATTCCAGCATTAACATGTTCAAAATGCTTGGCATTGAAAACATGATTAATCATCTAACCTTAGAGGTGTAGACCAAAGCTATTGCACAACACTAAATGTTCATCACATTTTCTCCCCTCTTTATCTGTAGCCTTTCCCAAGAACTACATTGTGCCCACTCCACTCACATTTCTCTTTTCACGCCTATGTGGATGGCTAGAACGTTGTTGACATGACCCGTTGATTGTAGAATTCACTGCATTCCTTCTTAATGGTTGATGAAATGAGCAGTTAAATCCATGCAAAATGCCGCACAAAATGATTGGTATGCCCAGCGTACACTGGCTACACTGTGCTGGCACACACTCAACTGGCAGATTAAAGGAGGAAAGGATCCAATTTTCTCAGCTCTCCGTCCTCTGTCATCCTGTCTGCTTACAGCCATAAAGAACCTCTGGAGCCCCAGAGAAAACATGACAGGGTCACAAGTGGGGGTTAGGTCACCGCGACTACATCAGCTTCCCCTGTGCTGAAAACTGCCAAAAACTGTCATTCTAATGAACTCTTTAATCAGATGAAGGAATAGATCAGTTTCAAATGAGTTGCAGTTTAATAGGATTAGTAACTGCTTTGAGTGCAAGAGTCTGAAAGAAATATATATATCACATTTAAAATGTCCCTCTGTCAGAGCAAACCAGTGAGAGTATATTATATTGTGTTTATTCGATTGTATCTGTTTGTTGTATGTTTATTGTATGTTATATGACTAGAAATAGCAATAAAAGGAGGGAAAAGCTTGTGTACAATATGCACTGATCCTGGTCTACTTCATGATTTCTCGACAGACAGTAGTCAATATCAGCATGCAGCAGCAACAGAAGTAATTAATGTGTAACCCCCCTCCCCTTCATTTCCTGTTTTGCCCCAAGGATTCCCAGCTAGATCCAAGACCACCATGGAGCTAGCGATCGCATATAGTGCAACTCAACAGGGTTCCACTTTAAAAAACGCTCAGGACAGCACAGTTTGCACAGCACACCAGAAACGTGTGCACAGAAAATCAGCAGGGAAGAAAATGTTGAAAACTTGTTTAGCCTGTAGCTAAATGACATCCGTGGCTCAACAGTTACCATAATGTCGTACTGGAACCAATTCTCCCAATGAGGCGATAGGGGAAAAACAAACCACACATTTTAAATGAAATTATTATCAGTCAGGGTCACAGTAAGGCTGCTATGACAACCCAGAGCACATTCCTATTAATGCAGGGGAAAGGAGCTGCCCCCTGGCTACACGGAGAAGCTCACCAGGAGCAAATAAATTAAATGAGGTTCAGCCCACCACCAATATGAGTGATATGGCCTTGCTGGCGAGCAAATGGCGTTAGTGTGCTTAAGCATGGCCGTGTGTGCTTGGACTGCAAGATCGATGTTGACAGTGGACAGAGAAACTGCATGTGTGTGTGAAATGAAAGAACAAGACAGAAAGCAACAAAGAGATACACAGACATGAATCTGGAGGAGCTAGAAGAGACAGAACACTGATTACAACATTATGTTAGCATGAAAAGGTGAAACAGATCGAACATGCTCTGGTCCTGGAAGGATGAGGTGGAAACACCTCTCCTTAATAGAACATTCCTGGGGTCATAGTCTTACATCTCGTGCTGCAAAAAACTCTGACAGGAATATTTCTCTCACCTCAGCTAGATGTGGAAATTAAGCACATTAAGCACATAATTGAGGTTCACGTTCATACTTATTACTCCATGAAGAGTCCCTGCGGGCTACAGACCACAGTGGCAGAGCACATGGTGGGGAACTGGGTTGAAAGCTCGTCCAAGGGTACATTGTGAGTGAATGTCAGTGATAACTGCCTCACAATCCTACATAAAAAAATAAAACCTAATAAGGAAACCTTTATCCGCCAGTCACACAGACAGAGTCCGTCTGTTCCACATGCTTCTCCTCAGTGGGTTGAGCAATTGATCTCAACTTGCACACGGGCATTGCTCATTAGCATACTGTATACACACAGTGACAAAGCATGTTTTTCACTTTATTATAATGTTTTGTGTAAACACCGGAGATTAGGATTTCGGGCTATGGGATTTGTTCATCCCTGCAGGCTATGGGAGCTCTAGCGGCTACCTACACTAACTTGGCTTACACACACACACAAACACAGATGCACAGAAACAATGGCAGAACATGGTGGGCGGCGGTGGCTCAGGGGTAGAGTGCCTGGATGGTAACCGTAAGGTTGCCAGTTCGAACCCGGGCTCCCCCAGAGTTACTGTCGAAGTGTCCTTGAGCAAGACACTGAACCCCTAATTGCTCCCGATGTGCTAGTTGGTGCCTTGCATGGTTTCCGCTGCCATCGGTGTGTGAATGGGTGAATGTAATGCACAATCTCTGTAAAGCGCCTTGGATAAAGGCGCTATATAAATGCACCATTTACCATTTATACAGATCCTGCAAACTTATAAAGGACTTATAAAGGCCACACACACGTAGTGAAAGGCGTAGTGAAATGGAAAATACGTTTTTCACACTTTTAGACCATATCCGTGGTCATTATGGGCATAGCTAACAATAGATGCCAAAAAATGGGCAAATTCTCATTTGTGTGTTTTTATATCAAAAGTTATAACAGGAAGTTATTACTTCCTGAAAACGAAAACGTACTGCGTGTACTGTGCTTTGTGGGTTTTCAACCCAGCTTTGTGAGAGTTCGACTACTGGCCAATCACAGAGGGGTTTTCCTAGAACTGAAGGTGAGATCCATAATAACGTGCCACCCCGTTTCAACCCAGCTTTCCATGATAAAATGGGCCGATTACAGAGCACCCACACAAACTGCCCAATATGGACAAAACACGGTCAGTGGCAAAAGATAAATTGCCTTTGTTAAAAATGTTTGGTTTGTGTGTGTGTCTCAATCAGAATGCGCTGCCTGCCACATAGACGCGTGTAGTTAGACATGAGCGCACCGCATGTGCGCAAGCTTATACGCATTGGAAAATCTGGCATAGGAAGCCCACTTCGTGGTATTTGTTCTCTGTTGTTTTCTACCGGGGAGGGGAGGGGAGGGGGACGGAGGCTCAGATCTGTGAACCAATAGGACCCACCACTTTTTTCGTGCCGTCAATCCGCCCCTCTAGACCAGGAATCACACAGGCTGGGCCAGACGAGAAACACAGCTGAAGATAAAAAAGGGGTCCAAGGCACTCTGTTCCAGTAAAGTGAAAAAACCTTTATTTTATGGCATGACAAAGATCATTAAAAATGGACCAACGCATTTCGGCTACAATAGTACAGTCACTGGAGGGGGGTCTCCTGGCACCCCCCGGAAATATACTTCTAATCAGTGTTTTCTTATTGGAAAAAATGTGCTGAAAATGATGAGCTATGATAAAAAGTTGTCAAAATGTCCCACCTACCTCAAAACCCCTTTTTTGGTTCTGGCGAAATTGTGTAAAGGCAATATTAATTCACTAAAATGACATAAATAGACATGGTAGTCTGAAATTGGTCATGAAGTATCTTGACACATAGGGGTAAGTAGCAGAACAGGATTTGGGGGGTTGCTAACATTATTAGTGTCCGGTTGGCTAATAACAACAAAGATGGTTATTTTCCAACACATTATGGTGAGTATCACTGCCTCACTTGTATATAGAAAACTTCCCATATCCCTAAGCTTCAATTTGAGCCCAAGATAACCTTTCTATCTTGTAAATTTGTCTTTCTGTAGCCAAAATTCTGAACTATACCTCAAATCGGTGAAAATTGTATATTTAGTCAGTATCAGCTATACATTTGGAATAAATGAATGAATGACTGAATTTGAACTGACTCCACATCATGGAATATTTCTTGTGTTATGTTAAAAAGTTTGCAAAGCCATGTTTGAACCATCGCCAACGAGCACCTGTTTTCAGTTCACAACTACAAAGGATCCCGGTAACGCTTCTTTCCTCTATTCAACAGCTGAAGATGTGATTGATATCAGTGTAGATGTCCTCCTATCACCAAAACGATGACAACTAACTAATGTTGCTTTCATTATCAAAGACACATTTTCTCAATGAATGACACACAGTACACACAATTCATAATTTACACTCAAGATGTTCATTTATAGATGACATTCAGGTCTGTTGTCTGACAAATGGATAAGTGGCCAAGCCATCTCTTCTAAAATAAAATGTTATAAAGTATAAAGAAGCATAGGGGGGGGGGTTATGAGTAGCAGGGGGTATAAACCAGAGTGCGAACGAGTTTGCTTCCCAAATACACTAATACATAAATAAAGGGGTTGCTTCAGGCACTGAAAGGAGCACAGTGGGGGGCATGCAAGGGTAGCATCCCCGCCTGATTAGTGCAATGATGTTTCTGAACCAGACCCCTATCGCTGCCTCGCCCGCTCAGCGTGAAACCTCCTCACATACGACGCCCCCCGCTCCGCCAAGCTGTCGGCAGGGCCCACCATTCAGATGTCCGGATCTCTTCTACCATCGGCTTACGATAGGCTGGCTGCTGTACAGTATTCATAATATTTGATTTCCATTAGCAGTCAGTTGCTGGGGGAAAGCAATATATATATATATATATATATATATATATATATATATATATATATATATATATATCCATCAAAAATATACAGCATTAATTAAATCAATTAGCAAGTAGAGATAACACTAATTACCCTTGTGTGTTGGGGGAAATTAAAAGTTTAAATGACGAGTAATTATGCTTACTTTTTGTTATGTTTTGCAACCATGACATTTTTGTAACTTTGGCCACGAGGGGATAAACTGATCTGATACAGCAACAAAGTCAGTCTTCGCTGGTCCAGGGAGACTGAAGAGGTTCACATGCTGGGCAGATTGAGTAGAGTTCCTCCTCTCCCCTGAACAACAATAGATGAGATAGTCATCTGAGAAAGGAAAACTCATTCATCTTGTCCCTTTTCCACCCTCTAATGCTAAAGAAAATCATGTGGCTGTAATCAGATATCCAATGGATTTTTTAATGAAACACAATATTACAATCTCTTGCCCTTGTTTCTCTCTCTAGTCTCTCACTCCCTCCTCCTTCTCTCTCTCCATACCGCCCTCCCCTTTTCTCTCTCCCCCCGCCCTCCCTTTCTCTCTTTCCCAAATAATCCAGTATGCTCTGCAAAGTCAACCACCCGGCAATTTGTCAGCATCTGATTTCAAAGCCTGGGCCTCTGCCAATTCTGTTCCTCAATGCTATCATTTTCTGTATTTTTGTGTGCCTTTTCTCATATCAGACGAATGGACAGGGTTGCTGGGATTCCTTGCAAACAAGGCAGCAGCAGCCACTCCAGTGTTTAATATGAAGAGGCATCATATCAGATTAACGCAGTGTTTTGGATAGGTCTGACTCCTCCTGGCATAGGTCGATTCCAGTCATTTATTTAACCCATTCAGGAACCCCTTTTGAAAAATAGCAGATCTACAAGCTCATAGTGTTGCGACACAGAGTGCCGGCGATACGAGCTTAAGCTTGTAGATCTGCTATTTTAGAAAAATCTTGAAAATGTGTCGCAAATCTTTTTTATTATCATTTATTATTTTACATTGAGACGGGGGTCGGCGGCAAATTACATATACGTTTTGGGGTCCTTGACATGAAATAGTTTGAGAACCACTGACATAGAAACATAGGTTTTTCAGAAAACCGATTTAGAAGACATTTTGTTGAATCTGTTCTCAATGGGTTAAATATAAACCAAGACCAAACCAATAATCCAAAGTGATCCCAAAACTTCTCCTTGTTAAGATATACAGCAATATAGAAATTCGGACAAGCATTTCTGTTATTTGCCTTGCAAATGCTGAACCCAAAACACAGTTTAGTAGATAATAAATACACAACAATGAATGCATAAAGACTTCAAAACTTTGGCCGTCCAGCGAATAAAACATGCAATCTCCCTCTCAACATAAATAATAGTACATAGAATTAGTATCACAAAGACCAAAAACTATAGCACAGTTTAATTTTGTATTGGTGTGGAGCTTCACAGAAACTTGGTCAGACTGCTGATGAAAGCTGCTGCTCCATGTTCAGAGTGATTTTGAAGCAACTATTAACACTGAATCACCACACAAATCAAAGGCTTCAAGAAAGCACTGGGGGGGAACTTGATTACTATTCCTGGAAACTGGATTCTACCCTTCCAAAAACCTTAAAATAACTCTGGTCAAAATAACCAGAGTAGCTTCCAGAGAAGGGGGTGGGGTGGGGGGCTATAAAAAGACAAAGTAGTAATAATGTCAGGTCCAAGTGTGATTACAGGGACTTAAGCCCTCTAGTCTCAGTAAAACAGCAACTGTACTGCTTTTTTCCATTTACAACAATTGTATTGCCAAAAATAGCCGATCTACAAGCCCACAACGCAAAGTGTTGTGAGCTATTTTTGGCGATTGTTCCCCCCAGAATTGGCATGCTCGGTTTCGTAGTCAAGTGAATTGGTGCTATGAACACACTTTGGGCCATATGAGGCATAATGGCGGTCTGTTGGATATTACTGCATGGCACACTGACAAGCTCCTTTTGAGGTTATGAAAGCACCCTCTAATAAAAATAAATAAAAATCAGCAGCAGCATCATCATTAGCAGGGAGCTATTTCCACTGATGCTATCTCTCCCAGTCTTTCAGTTATTGACTCTCATAGAAATGTTTTATAGTACATATTATATTGTTACTGCTCTGTTCAAGCAGGAGTCTTCCACAAGTCTCTAAATAGGGTGCAACAACAACAAAAGAACTCGTAGGATGTTGTTGGGTGAACGCAAGTGAAGAGTGGCACAAATATCACCCATAATGACAGGGCTCCAATTGCCGCACACCCACACAAAAGCCTGTATTCTTGGTCACAGAGACTGGGTTTTGACAGAAATATGCACATTTAACCCGCACTGGCTAAATCCTGGCCCACAATGCAATGCAGGCCTTCCTTTCTTGTTTTTCCCCACCCAACAGGGGCTAAACACTCATTACTGAGTGGGCTTATCTCTGCTCTCAGTCCTGTCAGCCCAGAGAGAAGAGCTCTGCCCAGGCTTTTGTGGATGCTAATGTGGATCATATTGCAGGTGAGAAGGAGAAGCAGTGATGTGGCAACAGAGTAATGGGGCTTTTTTTGTTGTGCAGTCAGGCCAGGGACATAGAAAAAAGATCATCCAGTAGTACAGGACAAGGTGAATGTCATTCACTGTCTGTGTGTCTGTGTCTTTGTGTGTGCGTCAACACAGCAGACAAAAACAATATAATATGTAATTTGTTCATGCACAGAATTACACAGCTATGTGGCATTTATTAGCATAGATCGCTTAGATCAGCCCATCTCAACCGCGATCGTGGGCCGCAGAGCACCACACAGTGAGCCGTGTAGGAACTGCCCAATCTATTATTAACTTGAAAAAGTCAGTTATTGGTGATTCGCTACGGATGTCGTGTCATTCTACACTGTGGTTGGCTGATCAATACACTTGATCAATTCTGGGCGCTAGAACTTCATAACGTTTGCGCCACATGAGCCAATATAAGTGGCAGCAAGGAGAAGGAGCAGAGGGGGGGGGGGGGAGGGGGGGGGGGAGTAGAGCCATAGTATTGTCTATATGCCAAATTGTCTGTGGATAACATGATTGGCTGAATTTCTGGCCCGTGATGGACTGTGATTGCCTGAATTCCGGGCCTGTGTGAGGGATGCTGAGCTTTGCATAAGGTTTGTGACACATGCGTCAATATAGTGGCAGAGAGAGACGGGGGAGAGAGAGAGGTAGAGACGAGAGAGAGAGAGAGAGAGAGAGAGAGAGAGAGAGAAGAGGGGGAGAGAGACAGAGATGCGTAGCGTAGATTTGCAGACCTAGGTTGCTAGATGTGAGGGCCGCAAACTATGCATAGCAGCCTGAACCTCTAGTAGTTTACAAGAGCGAAAATATTTCCTTGTCAAACACAGAAATTAGGCATAGAGATCTTCATTTCAGCCCGGAGGGCTAGTAGGGTCGGGCAAACAATTTATACTTATTGATTGGATGATTCAGGTCAACACGAAGTAGTCCTAGAACTTTGGGTACACAGACAAACTATTACTCCAAATCACTATGCCGAGCAGGATGAGAAGTAGCTCACAACTACCCCAAAATATGCCAAATATTTTGCCATAGGCCACTCCCATTACAACCCCCTTGTTAGGCAATAATGAACACACACACCTTACCTTCCTAGAACATTTTAGCCTCCTGGGACAAAACATGTAGCCACTAGAGGGTGGGTTAGGAATATTAGACCAATTCAGTGGGGGAAAAAATGCAATGGCCCAATATCGATTGTTATTGTTTCCAATAAATCTATCAACACATCTGCCAAATTCAGCGCTTCCTTCACAAAATGAACGATTAGATAGATTAGATAAGTCGCTCCACTATAATAGTGACCCCTACTGGTTGGTCAGGGGATCTGTTCAGCTAGGGGGGGGGGGGGGGTATAGCTTGTTACTCTGCATGAATTATGCCCCCCAAGTGAAATTCCTCACTGTCTGGTGAAAATAAGTATCTGGCAACTCCTTGTGCATTGAAGGATGCATGCGATTGTTTATACACTCCCCAGGGAAACAGGGGGTAGCAGCTACAGAGGCAGTGTAGTAGGCTATAGTTCATTGTTTAAGGGGAATTGGCAGAACGACTTAATTGGGGAGAGAGCCAAAAGCACAATAAGTTGAATGGTAAGTCCTCTCAAATAAAACCATCAAAGCTGCATGGACCCTTGGGTGTGTTGTGAAAACAAATGAATATTTCCCAAGGAACTGAAACAGACATCAAGCACAACAGAAAGCCTCAATGCAATCCAAAGCTGCTCTATAAGCGAGTTACCTGGAGACTGCGTATGCAGTGTTGGGACTTAACGCGTTAGAACTACAAGTTACAACATGTTACTGTAACGCGTTACTGTAACGCTATTTTTTTCGCATAATTTACTGTATTCAATTCAGTAACTCGTTACCGTTACTATACATGATGATGAGAGACGCGTGTGGTGGCACCCTGGCGAAGAGGAGCTGTGGGTGTGTTTGTGTTTACTGTACTAACAAGACTGTCATGGCGGCGGCAGCGCCCACATCGCGTTTCTCCAAATGGATATATTCTCACTGCTTCACCTTTGTCGAGCACAAAGAAAAGAACGTTTCAATGTAAGTTGTGTGCAGACCCAGACACATCCAACGGCAGTCCACCTCCTCCCCTGGCACGGCAAATGGGACGGTAAACTTTTGCCTGCATGCGTGCGCGTGTTTGTTAAATTGTTTGTGTCAGTCCCGCGACTCCCGCGGCAAGCGTGTGTGATTGTGTCCGTGATGCAATCTGTGCACATGCGTCTGTTTGCGTGTGTGAGAGAGAGAGAGAGAGAGAGAGAGAGAGAGAGAGAGAGATAACCACAGGGAGAGGCTGCGCGCGTGTGTGTGTAATAATCAAACCTATTAATTAATTCAGTAAGAGAGCAGAGCTCTGCACACAAAGTAGAAGAAGAGATCCTGGGCAACCAGGAAGTGCAGCCCCCCACCACACTACATTGTGACTTCACTTTAAGCTGCGGTGGACCCACAATGGAGTTGTTTTGGTCCGCGCGATGTTAGGAATGGAATTACTCGATTAAATGAAACTAAAGAAAGTCGAGGTTCCTCGTCTTGGCAAAGGCGGGTTGTGGAGAGAAGAACGAGGTCCCCGTTCTAGGCATATGCCTACTTTGCGTTAAGTAACTAGTAATAACTGTAACTAGTTACTGGTTTTCAGTAACTAGCACAACACTGTGAGTATGTGACATGTAGCAAGAAAGCATTTATAATCGCAGACGATCTCATTTTCATCTTGTCTAGTGCCAAGATTTATTGGGGGCAAATCCTGTCAGTGCCGCCATTGAATGAGCGAGGAAGATTGTTGATGAAGTGATGACATTTGAAAGTCAACTTCTGAAGAGAATAAAAGCAATCTCACATTTTGCCACTGTTCTAGTTTAATCACTGCAGCTTCCCCTGACCCCAACACCTTAACTTACTATAAAAAGGCAATGATGCCGATAGTTTCTTTTGTCTAGTGTGGTTACAATTACCATGACATATTCATGTACTGTATGCTGAAAATGTAACTTCAATTTAATGAAATTTAATCTAAAATGTAAATACAAAACATATATACGATATCAAATGGCACAACACATCATCATGACATACTGTAGACCTACCATGATACCAACATTAAAATAAAAACTAAATTGTGTCTGTTGGGCGGCACCAGTAGCACCAACATGAATTCAATAGCTTCTTCAATGATTCTACAGTGTAATTTTGCACCTTGCCATAGCTAGGCTGGCAAATTATTAACTTGCCGTCAAAAAATACTGTAGCAAGTGTGTGTGTGTGTGTGTGTGTGTGTGTGTGTGTGTGTGTGTGTGTGCATACACATGCATGCCTGTCCAAAAGAAGCAGAGGGAAAGACAGTTATACCATGAAAGGGAATCTCACCACCACTCCTCCACTCCACTCCCCTTCTGTATCTGCCCTCCATCTAACTGCGTTTTATCACAACAAAAACACAGGAAGCAGAGACCAGCAGCACTTGACACAGACGTGTCCTACGGCAGATTGGATCAGAGTGGGCTGAAATGCCCTCTTATCTACAGACGAAGGTGTGTAAACAGTTGGCCACTGGATGGCTGCATGATTGTGTGTTTGTCTGTGTTAACTTTACAGCAGCAGGGAGTAATCTCTATCCATCCTACTGGCCCAAGTTACTTCAAGTTACTAAATTGTATTACCATTTACCACCAATAAAGGTTGGATTACGTTTCACCACTATTGGCTCAACTGAAGAGGACAAATCTCCTTACCGGCCTGCATATTAAGCTCACTTATCAATCTCATGACTGAGTGAGGCAAATATCAAAAGATCATCAATAAAAGATGAGAGGATTATGTATTTAATATGCTACATATAGCTGATGTGCCATAGAGCGGATAAATAATTCACATGAGAGAGCTATTGGATACTATGGATAGGGGTCTTTGTTTTGCTGAGGCGATACTTTTTTGTCATGTTGCCATAGCCTCTCCGCAGTCCTCTCCCACGTCTATATTTGTTCTTGAAAACTACTGTTAAGTATGCATTTCGAAGGCATGATGAATTGTGTGTGTTTAGCAGAGTATAGATACTGTATTACCCACTCACCATCACTAGATCCAGGCCCTGCCTCTAAATATCACACAACCATCTACAAACAACCAGGGATAACATTAGCCGAGCCTTTTCAGAAGGACCTGCTGAAATCCCTGACGCATCATGAGGCATGTTTCTCTGTGTGTGTGTGTGTGTGTGTGTGTGTGTGTGTGTGTGTGTGTGTGTGTGTGTGTGTGTGTGTGTGTGTGTGTGTGTGTGTGTGTGTGTGTGTGTGTGTGTGAGTGTGGGTGCATGCATAAGCCTGGCAAAAGCTGAGCTAGTGAGTAAATAAGTGGCTGAGTGGCAGCGGCTGATGAGCAGTAATGATTTGTGTGCCGTGCAGTCTTTCCCCCTGAGGGCTCCTAGTGTCTCCCAAACAGCCAACCCCACCCCCATAACACACACCTACCCACCCTACATCCATCCCAAAGTTGAGACCCTGAACCTGTGTGTGTGTGCGGAGGGGGGGGGGGGGTGGATATCACATGCAGCATAACTCTCATGAATGTATAAATATACAAGTTGTGGCTGTCCCCAATCAGTTGTGTGCGTGCGTGCGTGCATAGGCTATTAAATGCTGCAACATCTGACAGAGGTTAAACAGAGAACACCTCTACTGGGACGTATTTGTTTCAGTCATGCAGATTAGCCATTAGCAAAACAACTGTCCAATAAAGAACTTGTATGCCGAAGCCAAGGATCACTGCTAAATTTATGTTACGCTTCAATCAGAATAGGCAGTGCAGCTCACTTTACATCAACATACAACGTCACAAAGTTAACATGGCCATTGGAAACGATGCCAATAACGTGATTCTTACTGTACAAAGCTCTAAGCAAGCAATATACTAACGACCACAAATAGTTTTTATATTTAATGGCCTCTCTCAACCGGAGTGCTTCTCGCAAGTCTCCCTTGTTTTCCACCACATCTGAGTGATCGGTTAAATTATTAATGCTGCCCTTGCAGGTTGCAGGTTAGCTGGTAGCTAGGATGGAAGTATGTAGCGTCGTGCACACAGGGCACTTCAGCCCTGGTGTACATGCTTGTGGTGACTGTGATTGAGTGTTCAACTGCTACAAGCACACAATGATGTCAGTTATGTTAACACAGCTTCTTCTATGATGCTACTGGTATACTCGTCACACACACGCTACATTCATAAGCAACAGGCCTACAGTGTAGTTTAATTCATGGGCATGGCATGCAAAGGTTCGAGGATTAAACAACAACACATTGCTGGAAGTCTGGAAGCGTGCTTGCAGAGCCCAGCTGTGGAGAGCGATATGATGAGCATAGCCTGCTCAGAGGAATTCACACCCCAGCAAGCACGGTCAGGACCTGGACGTTTTGTGGCCAGATCAAGTCACACCAAGACTAGTCAGATATGGCCCAGAATATCATCTGATTTCAACCAACATAAATTCTGCCCATTAAAACGGACGTCCCTGGATGAATCAGAGAGAGTCAGATCAACTTATGTCATATCATAACTAGTCAGATCTGGCCCAGAATAAGCTATATTATTTAAACTGGTGAAGACGCCCTGGAAATGACGTAAAGATCATCCCAATATGGGCTGTGATCTGACCTAGTCCTGAACGTCACCGGAGTCACTGGAGGACGTCATCATAACATTATCACGTCATTTGGCTTGCTGGGTCAGAACATGGCGTGCAAGTATTTGCACTGGTAAGTAATGGAATCAGTCTGGGCTACTGGGTTGAACTACTCAAGACAATCGCAAGTAAATCAACAGCTTCTGTACAGACGGAAACCAGAGAAAAGCCATATAGAACATCTAGGTGACACTAAACCTTGTCATTATACTTGCATTACATTTGGCTTTGGCTGACTACACTCATTTCTCATTAAGATGTGTGGTTAGCAGTAGCATTAGGAAGCCCAGCTTCTTTTCCAGCTGATCCCTAGTCCAACCTCACACAGGCTGCCAAGTTTAGCAGCTCACATCTTGGTTAAGTCTTCACTTACTGTAGCATGCGTATCTCTCCCTTATCTCAAACAGAGGATTTCAATTAAAGAAGACTCTGTTTATTAAACCATGGACATGCGGAGAGTTTCAGGAACAGATAAGACCATCCAATGACCATCCAAAACAACTGTATTCATGCTTATCCATCTCCGCTAGCTGAAATATTCCTTTGACAGGGAACAAAAGGCTTGTCCCCTGTGAAACGGGCATGCAAGGGAGGCAGGCAGCACGCTTAAAGAAATGAGTGAATGTCAGGCCAGTAGAAAGGGTTTTTTTAATGGCTTCATCTGACTCTTGACAGGACTCTGGGTAGACTCCAGTTCTGCCATTAATGGGTGATGGGGATCCAGTGGGGACTTTTGTCCAAGCGTTCAAGCTCAGATGCTCTGGAGAAAAGGCTTTTTTTTATTCCCGTCCATTTGGTTTCCTGTCATGAATACAGACAGCACAAAGGGGAAATGGAAGACCCGCTCTGAAGGGGGATTATGGTAATGACATCTGAGACTCTGAGTAAAACAGAGACTCTTGTTGCCATTACTACTGCACACAAACTTGCATATATCTTTAGCAGTGTGTACAAGATCGGACAATAAAAAATAAGCACCCACAATAAAGAACACTAAGAACATCACCTTAAGACGGAATGTTTGTTTCTCCAATGTCGCTACATTTCAAATGCCCCAGCACGCATCACCTACTCAGTCATTTTGTTACCCGTTCTTACATGCCTCTGTTATTTCTACAATAATTAGCCTAGCACTGACACTAAATCTATTTCAGGTACCAGTAAAGCAGCAATATAACTGCTCTGTTGCGGCCCTATACAGTACATGAAAGGACCGAATGAAGCATGAATCCATTCATTAGTGTGTAGAGAGCATCTGAAAAACGCTAGGTTCTGTTCTGTTCTATCTATATTTGCACAGAGGGGGAGGAGCAGCTGCCGTGTTGAAAGGTGGGGTGATAATTGGTCTTGGCTCTTTTGATGTGCAGACGATGCCATAATCCCCCTTAATCATATTAAGGGGACCCTTCTTGGACAGCAAGGGCCATCAGGCTATAGCCAAGATATAGGCAATATGCTGTGGCTTCAATCCAAGTCTGTAGTAAGAAGTCTCAACAGCTGTCACTCTGATTAGATAAATGATCTTCTACTTTGTTTGGTATTGGCATGCACCGTGCCAATATAACACGTATTATTCAACACCCTGTTGCACTGCTCAACACCTGCATTAGTGACTGGACCTTGGTAGTAGGGTTAATGAAAATACAGCATTGAATTATGTAATAATTAATGCTGCTTGATTCAACAGTATTCAGAGAAGTATACAGCTTTCCCTGATCCAAGACCTGTCATCTCAGTGGGTGACAAAGGACAGTGCATCAGAAAAAGACACATGGTCAGTCTGTGACCATGTGTCCACTTCATGGGGGATTGTTGGGGTGGGGTTAGCCAATTATATCACTGTCCTAGGAGTCCAATATGCATTTCCTGCATGCACCCTGCAGCTAGCTAGGTGCCTGGCAAACCACAAGATGTGTCGCAGCATATGGCATTCCCTGCGCGCCATCCTTATTTGCCATTGATATTCACAGCAACAGACATTTTACAATTGAGTCTTATGTTATTTCGTTCTTATTTCTTCTTCTTTCTTTGTTTTGTAAATTAGCACTTGCAATTAATCTCCTGCCCAGGTTTCGAACCAAGGTCTCCCGCACAAGAGACCAAATTCAACTGCTCTGCTAATACGTAGTAGGGAGACCACCACCTCCAACTTATCCATGTGCTAGTTTTATTGTAATGTATTAACCTACTCTACAACTGAATTGCAGCTTCAATACAATGTCTGTATATTCGGAAAATGTAGATACCTTCCAGATACCTTCCAGGGGCTTAGACTTGTTTGCTGTATTTGCTCATCATGCATTCAAGAAGGTACAAGGTGCACTGCATTATTTAACTGGCAAGCTATTACATCTCAATTCAAACAATCCTGACATTAAATCAAAGCAACTCTCCCTCACACACACACACACACACACTGAACGCACTAACCATTTTTTCACCATTACAGGATGTTCTTCTGTGTTACTACTATTATATCTAAAAGAAATAGGAATAAATAAAAAATCCAAAAAGATAGCACATCCAAAAATTAAACAAACGGCGGATAAAGTACTCACATTTCCATTTCTTTATTGGCACACACCAAAAAGGAACGCTGGTGTGTGTGTGTGTGCCATTAAAGAAATGGAAATGTGAGTACTTTGTTCGCCGTTTGTTTAAGTTTTGGATGTGCTACCTTTTTGGAATTTTTTTCATTCCTATTTTTTGATGTATACTGGATTTGAGTTTGGCACTCCACTGAAAACCATTGCTGATGCACAACCTCTTTTTCTCATTTAACTACTATTATATCGTCTTCGTCATGTAGGCCTAACTATATCGTAATAATGTATTATTGTCCCAACCAGGCTGAAGGCGTGGCCGAGACTATGTTTTTAGATTTTGTCCAAACATCACGCAAATCTGTATGCATAATGTATCTCTCGTTAGTCATGTGATCAAGACAGATCCGTCTGTTTCATATTCCATCCAGATTGGCTGGATGGGAAACTTTGCACACCCATTCCCACTAAGCAAAGTTGTTTAAATCTTCTCATGGTGGCGCTACAACAGCCTACTTCACGCTTAGCCTTTGGCCAATAACTATTGAACTGTAGGTCATATACAATCAACATCTTTTCCTCTGGATTCCAACATATAGTCCAGTTGAATGTGTTTTATAGTACATTTTGTATACAATGTGATTGTTTTGACTGGCCTGCTCTTAGCTATACAATAATCAGATTGTTATTGCTGAAATTAAAAGTTTGTGTTGGAGGAACAAAACTGGACACTGGCCAAGTTCAACAGTGTTTAATCCCAGATCCCACTACAACCTAAGCTAGCTAGCCACACGCACTAGAGTAGACCATAAATCTTTACATCTACTTTATTCTATCTTTTCTCCTCCCCAGATTCAAACATAAACTAGAAAAAGTGCCCTTCTGGGCACAGGTCTCCACCAGGATAGGAATGTAGGACATTGAAATCAAAACAAATATTGTATTAAGTGTAAATGTATAGATTTAAAATGAGAATTGCCAAAGGTTGTTCAAGCACAGTTTTTGACCAGTGGGGGGTCTAGTTAGCCCTGCTCCCTGGCGTGTGTGTGTGTGTGTGTGTGTGTGTGTGTGTGTGTGTGTGTGTGTGTGTGTGTGTGTGTGCGAGTGCATGGCGCGACTTGGCTTGTTGTAGCGCCACCATCAGGCTGTTGAAAACTGTCAAGTGGCATTTCTTCCTCAGCCTAGTGGGAATATGCGTGCACAGTTTCATCGCAATCGGACGCTGCGTTGAGTTGTGGCGATTTGTACAAAGCGGGCTACTCCTGAAAACTGTAGGAGCCAATCGTGGCCAATCAGGATGGAATATGATAAATCAAACAAACCCGTCTTGATCACATGACTATGGAGATCATGTGTACCGATTTGCGTGAAATTTGGATAAAATCTGAAGGAGTAATAATAGAAAATGTGTTTTACATATGTCGGCCACCTGGTGGCGCTATAAAGAGCAGATGCGAAAAATTCCAGGCAAAGGTTTTTCCTTGGCCTCTAGGGAGTTGGCATACAAAGTTATCCACAGATCCGTGCAGTTAGAGGTAAAAACACTTTTCGGCCAATTTTTCGCCACCTTGAGGCTGAGTTGAAATTGTTCATGTGGCATTTCGTCCTCGGCCTAGTGGGAATGTGGGTGCACAATTTCACGGAAATCACGCGATGTGTTCATGATTTGCAGCATTTTGTTTGAAACTGAGCACTCCTGTGAACTTTGGAAGCCAATCTTAACCAATCAGGATGGAGTCTGAGAAATCTGAAAGACCGGTTTCGTTGAATGGCTCTAGAGAGACTGTGTACCAATTTGCGTGATGTTTGGACAAAATCTGTAGGTGTACTGTGCAAAAACTTGTTTTGCACAAAGCGGCCTCCTGGTGGCGCTATAACAGGCCGTTTGGGGCAGAGGTTCATCGTTGGCATCCAGGGAGTGTGTGTGCAAAATTTGGCATCGACCGGGTTAACGGTGGCCGAGATTAGCTGCTCACGGACACACACACGGACGGACACACGGACGGATGGAGTGCAAAACATACTCTCCCCCCATGCCTTCGGCCTGGTGGAGACAATAAATGCATTCAAGCATATACCGAATCGCAGACAGGCCCTAGCTCTCTTCCTCTTGAGCAGTTCATCTGTAATTGGTCACAGCAGACATAGGTTACATGCTTCTTAAAACATAGGCGTCTTCTCTAGATGACTTTTTGCTGGCAGCACTATCCATCAATGAATGTTTACATTTCCATATGCCATTACTGCCCATTAGGCTCTGATGTATCAGGCACTACACTCGCACTTGCTGTCATTCTTTCTTCATATGCACGCTAACACATTTAAGCGTGATGTACAGTGGTTTGGTACGTGATTTGCCTACCTAACTTTTCCCTTCCCTCATCACATGTATCACAAAATACAGGTATGTCAAATGTTCAGACTTATTTAAAGTATATTTAACACATCTGTCTATTAATATAAGTTAACCTCGACTGTCTATTAATGTGTAAAGAGGTGGTCTATTGGCTACTCATGGATATGCATAGCACATTACATAGACGTCATTCAAATAATATAGTTCCTTAGCAACTGTTGTCCTTAAGTAGCCTTTTGTGCACTACTGTTGGCCCATATTAAACATAACAGCACCATGGGCATCTTCAAAACAAAACCTGCCTTTGTGAAATCCTGGGTCTAAATCTATGCTTCCCACACTTCACTCTTTTTAATGACGTTTAGAAGATTTAGAACGCTTTCGTGAGGTCTTTGTGTGTAATATGTGGTTTTAGTGTCCATGATTTCATGGAGGAGTGAAATCGCCTCATGCGCTTTTGAGCAACTTAATGCAAATGGATGGAAGGAGAACTCGGGTGTCTTCTCTATTCATATATACTCTAAGGCCCAGTGTCCAATGACATCATGGACACTGCTAAAATCTAAAAAATCTAAAACCACATATTACACACTTAAAGCACAGGAAAGTAAATCTTCTAAATGTCATTAACATATATATATTTTTAAAGGGTGGCGTGAGTGTCCCTTTAAGTCCTAAAACAGAGGAAACATTGTTAAGCCTAAACATTACGGTTTAGCAATGATGGGGATTTGAGTGAAAACAATAGTGGAAAGGGCTAACGTTTTGTGTGTACTATCATTACAATAATTATGATTTCATTAGCAATTTTGTACTTTGTCAAAAGAAAACAAGAAAGAAACACGAAACGAGAAACAAAGAAAACTTTGACTGTTGTTTCGTGTCACTCACTAGTGTACTGATACACTATGTGTTTGCGAATGAAATAAATATCAATGTTGGAAAGCTAGAAATGGGTTTTTGATCACATTTCTAAATAGTGAATTGAATCTGAGTATATGACTTATTGGGCTTTATTTGTGGGAAAACAATGATATCATATCTCTCAATGCAGCAGTCAGCATTTAATCCATTTATAACAACAACATGATATTCAATCATACATAGCATCAACCATAAAATTACTGAAGCCACCCGGGCATCATTAGCCTCTTTTCAGTATGCTGAAACGCTGGAAACTATTCCTTCATGATCTCCAATGTAATCGGCCAGTTGTCCAGGCACTGTGTGTGTGTGTGTGTGTGTGTGTGTGTGTGTGTGTGTGTGTGTGTGTGTGTGGCTGAGGGTAGGAGGGGGACTCTGCCATTGTTGTAGGAATCAAATAGCAAGCGTTGCCATGGCGACCCTTAGGCAGTAGCAGGCTCTTTGTGGTAACCGGAGAGTAAGGACCCCGAGGGACCCCTCGCCTCCCTCCCCTTAGCCCTCTTGCCTCGGGCAAGTTTATTGGGGGGCGGAGGGGCTTTCAAATGGGTACACACCAACAGGCATTAGAGACGCTACCCATTTGACTGTCCCCCTCGTCATGCCCCTTAAAAATGAGCTTCCCTGCTTCCTCGCTCTGGTTTTAGCTTCCTACACAATGAGCCCAACAACGACTGGAGCCTGTTGATAGACATTAGAGAGAGAGTGGATGAGGGAAAGGAGTGTGCGCGCGACACACACACACACACGTACACGCACGCAAGCAAGCACGCACGTGTTTGGGATGTCTATTTGAGTGCACACACACACGCACAGTTGCACACACACACACACACACACACGCACACGCCCTCACACACCCTCCTCTGGCTAACACAGGTGGGTATTGTCTGCGGCATGGGGCACTCCTGGCTACCAGCCAGCTCCACTGGCAGTCAGTGGGCCAGTCCTGCCTCAGTCGGCTGGCTGCACAGCTCTAACACAACATACAAAGGCCTGGCTTCCATATATGGCTCTTTAACCGTTTCCTTGCCATCAGAGCAAGGTTACAGCATAGCTTGCATATCATACCGGTATGTAAATCACCAAAGGTTCATTTTAAACCCGGAGGGTGAAACAAACAGGGTAACACCCAAACAGCAAAAGCTTAGCACTGCTGAGCCTCTAGGTACGTGTCCAGCGTCTGCGATGCGTACACATTTTTAAAGGACACAGTAAACAACATATACGCACCTTTTTCCCCCCTGACAATGCAACAAATAAACAAATAAATCTCATTGTAAAAAAATTAAGAAAAATAAAGAAACTATACAGTCACCAGATTTTCTGTGCAGTACCTTGGACAGATAAGATTCCATGTTCATAGTGTCTGTTTAATTTAAACAAACACAGCTAAAAGTGTAAAAATAGCCTAGCATAAATATGAGTGGCCAAGGCATTCGGATTAGTATATATATATATATATATATATGTTACATGTATGAATATACGTATAACCATAGTTCTAAATAAAACAGGTGTTTAAACTACAATTCATAAAAAATATATGCATGTTTACATGTTTACAAATATATGCATGTTTGACCCACTCAATGACCACCTGTGGATCCCGCCAGGGACACACTACATTGAAAACCTCTATCAACATCACTGAGAAAGAATGCTTGTTGCCCCTCTAAATAACCATTTACTTTGCCATGCAGAATTAAACGGACTGTTTTGATGATGGCACTGCAGTGGAATCTATTTATTTTCCCCCCATTACGGCGGGTTGAGCTCCCAGCCTCTTATAGATGAAGTCATGGAAAATCCTTGAGACCTCAGAAAGATCCAGAGTGAGTTTCTGTAGAAAAAACACGGTCACACAGAATGGCGCCTTGTTCCTGGATGGCCTTGCCAGGTGAGTGACGGCAAAGGAAGCGGACAAACAATCAACAGGGGACATGTGAAATGGACAAGACTCAGGGTCAGGGCTAAGAAAGAAGTAGCAGCTTACTGATTAATCCCATTGCACTCAATCCACCGGTCAATACAGTGCACCTCGTTATAAAAATATGTATGTTCGTGCCTGCCGTTGGTGGTGTTGGCCAGTGGTTAAGATACTCACCCTAAACCGCCACATACCCCCCTGCTGGCTCAGGATCTGCCTACTCTGGAAATATATGCCACTGTGTGCTAACATGCGTCATTAAGAAAAGATACTTATTCAATATATTAAATTATGCACGATGCGTATACTGGGGAAGCGGACTTGGTATGATTTCTAAATGCAATAAAATAAATAAAGAAATAATAACTGACTTGGTTAATTAAAAACCAAGTACAAAATGGAAAAAAGTTAATAAAACCAAAGAATGTGAAAACGTACAATTAAAGTAATCATCTATTCTAGGAAACAAGACGCATGTCCTCGCCTCCTACCATTGATCCACCACTAAACCCAAGGACCTCCAAGGTTTAGCTCAGGAGTCACAGGGGTTACGTGCAGAGGTTATTGATGAAAGCAGGATTGATTAGCTGTCAAATCCCAATGTAAAAGGCAGTCGGGCCATAATTTCAGATCAATCAACACGGCTCAATGTCAGGCCGTAATGTGCAGCAATATGTGACCAACATGTTGATGTCACCAGGAACAAGCCCAGGGTGCTTATAAAGGTGCACTCGAGAAGGCAGATGTCAATGAGCGCCTGGTGTAAACAACCCTAATTTACATCCCATGCAGTTTGAGGACATGTACATTTTACAAAGATTACAAAAAGTAACCAACAAGCTATAAAGAGAAATCTGCGTTAATTATGAACTCATAGCAACCTTCCTTGGGAGGTAAAAGGCATTGCTTTTTTTTCCCTTTGTTGTTGGAAAAGTATAGTTTCAGGCTGGGGAGTAACTGTGCAACGAAGAGATGGAAAAGCTTTTCTTCCCCTCAGTCCTCCAAAGAAAGAGGAAGGGAAAAAAAACTCTTGAGGGCATTTGGAGAGGGGTATTTTTTTTCTCTCTGCTTTAATTACAGGCCTCTTGTCAGACAGATCTTTCTCCAAGAGCTATAAATTGGAGGGAGGTGGTTAGAATAGGAGTCTGAGCTACTCTTTCCCCGTCTCAAGTCTTTCACTTTTTTCACTTTACTTCTGGCAAACATGCAACAAGCTGAAGCACGCATCAAGCTCCTCATATCGAGACTTCAAACACTCTTACATACGAACAGGGAACAACAATTGCATAACACAAATACACAGGACTCCTAACACGCACGCACACGCACACACACACACACACACACACACACACACACACACACAGCTAATGTTTGCGTAACTGACTAGAGATGTGGCTTAGTTGTTGATCTTGGCGAGTAGTCTTCCCATGGAGCTTCCACTGAGTCAAAACAAAAACCCAACCCATGTGCTTTGGACACACACACACACACACACACACACACACACACACACAGTTTGGGTGGTATTCATTTTTTCATAATGTCAAAAAAGTCCCCAAACAGTACTGTGGAATAAAGAAAAGCTTAAAGAAAAGAAACATTGCAGGGAGCTGTAATGCAAATGCAAACATCACCAGCTATCTCCCGTTTACAGAATTAAAAGTTGTTTACACACTGTTCCATGTGCTTTGAGTCTTAATTCCTTTCACACAGTAGACACAAAATGGATGAATACTAGCATTACAAATATGTAGGTACAGTCAGTCAGACTCAGTATTGTTCTGGTTCACTTATTAGTATTTTTGTTCACAGGTCTGACATTTTCCTTCCAAAAATCAGTACTGATTTAATGAAAACATTAGACCCATTAAGGAGAATGTTATAGTAGTTCATCCATCCATAAAACTTGAAGGTCAGAATAAAAATTAAGTTATATTTAGTCACTATATTTCAACTTTTTATGTATTATGTATCATACTTAATCATAAAAGAGTGTCCCGCAAAAGAGGCAAAGATTGCCAATCTACAACCTCACAACGTCTTTGGGAACTTTTTGAAAGTGAAAGCTGTTAAGACTGAATGAAAAGTATGAACAGGAGCTTGATGAGAACTGCATTGAATCAATTGGAAAACAACTGAGGTTCTTTTTCCATCTCCTGAAATGTACAGGAGACGAGATTTCTGCCCTACAGTGACGTTTTGCTCATTCTAGATTCCATTCACCCTTTTCATCCATTATTTAGAAACTTCAAGTCCTGGCTAATGTCGTATCTTTGTCACAATTTGCAGATAGGAACCAACTTCCCCACATGTCCGACTCCCACTACAGTATGTACCGGGAAGAACAATAAGGGTTAAACCCAACTCCTCTCCTGTCTCTGTTTGCATCGTCTTATTTTTTTTAAATACCTCAGATTGCCATATTTACTGGTACAATGCTCTCAACCTTGACACATCTCCACTCTTAGATACAGTATACTCTGATACCAAGAAAATCACTATATTGAACAAATATTTGTCAGGGAGTTTAAAACCCACCAGCAACCTGAGCATACAGGCACACTCGACAAGAGGCATAAAAAGCAAACATAAGAGACAACTCAGATCATGAAAAATCTTTCGTCTCCACTCTCCCATGGGTTCTTTTGCACTCTTCTTCTTCTGGTCATCCAAAAAAGAAAAGAACTGTACGGGAGGGGAATCTAAACAAGACAGAGAGGAGGACAGAGACCGCTGTCTGTAAACAGCTGGGGCCTTGAGGGCTGAAAAGATGTCTTTATCTTTGTCAGCGGACTCAACCGAGCCTGTCGCCCTGCCGAGTCAAACGTCCCCACTGGCTGGGAAAGGGTTGCCAGGCGCCGAGGACTCTGTCGGACATGGAATAAATGTGCCCAGTATGGCATTATGGGGACAGGCGTGAATTGGAGTGATGGCTGTGGGTGGGGGGACACGGTGTCTGAGACAATAACTGTTGGGCAGCTTCACTGGTAAGATGAAGATGTGAAAGTGTCAAAGTGATTGAGAACAAGATAAATAATGATAGCACGCTGGCAGTCATGGCGTAGTCCTGCTTGACTTGTTTTTGGAACATTGTTTTTGGAACATTATAACAGAGTCCAACCCAAGAATACACTGACTGGCACAATAGGTCAGCGTGTCCAAAAGTAGGCAAACACCAAGCTGCGCACACATGCGCGCGCACACACACACACACACACACACAAAATACCTCAAGGGCACAAATATTTTTCAGTTGCTTCTGAAACATCATGTGTCTCAGTGCTTGAATCAAAACAAGCCCTAAATGTACAGGCTATAGGAAACACATGCACATGAACATGAGCCAACATTGGTCACTTCAGTCTGTCATAATACCAACACCTGGGAGAAGAAAGAAAAAAACAATGGGTACAAAATAGACCAACTGCCTATAATGGAGGACATTGAACAGCTTTGCCTTACACTTAGACAACCCAATAATCCTCAAGCCTCTGACCACGAGCCTGTGGACATGGCCCATGGCTGCCAAATATAAAAACAATGAGCCGACACGTATTGTGTTGTATAATGGCCTGTACTAATGGTTGATATTTTACTTGTTTAGTAAGGAAAGCTTCCTCTAAACTTGAATCAAAAGCATAGCTAACTTCCAATAGAAAAACCTCTGCTGTCGTCAATTATAATGACATCTGGTGTATTTGCAGCTATATTTGCAAATACGGTTGGGTCATTTCTGGTTTCTGGTTTCACACAGGAATTTTTGTGAAACACAACAGAGGAATCAAACCTAGGCGACACATCTTTGGCAATAATCTTAACAATTCTGTCATGCCTGGCTAAATACGGTCCTTTGTAAATATCTCTCACACTCGCACACAAAGATTCTGTTGTGCAATTACAGCCTCTGTCTGGGAGATAAGAAGTTAATGTATGAGTTTACGTAAAGAATGATACTTGAATGTGTCTCTGTATATATAAATACTGGGGTAAATAAAGAAGTCTTTGAATGTACTTCTTCAGTGACAATGAAGAATGGGGACTTACCGCGCAAATGAAAATAATGCATTGATAATGCAAAAATAAAAATCTATTTATTTTAACTAATATATTGAATTGTTCCGCTTCTCTTTTTCAAAGACTGTCACCTATTCTGGTGACTGGTTGAATATTAATTATTTGCAAGGCAACATTCCAACAAGGCGAAGTCCTTGACACAAAACATTAAGTCTTAAGACATTAAGACAGTGCTAAAGAAAAACATTATAAAAGGACATGTGAACGACTAAAAATAGAATAGGTTAAAAAGAAAAACTGAAAAATTATGAATAAATCACAAATCTCAGTACAGGGTAGCAGCAAACAGAAAAGTATGGCTTTGAGTTAAAAGAACAGATTTATAGTTACTATTATAAATATTATATTTATATATTATTATAAATATTGTAACTATTTATAGTTACAGTTATACTGGATGTTGAATAGGCCTATAGTATGTGGTGCATAAAAACGTGTTTAGTTCTGATTATGGGTTCAGAAAACAGACCTGTACCAGATGACTTGAAAAGTCTGGATGGTTCATGATGTATCACATAATCATAAATGTATTTTGGCCGTAACAATTCAATGTTTAAAGTAAACTAAAGGAATATTAATACTTTTAAATCAATTATTTTACAGGTAGCCAGTGTTAAGATCTGAGCAGTGATGTCTTTCTTGGTAATAGTAAAGAGTGAAACAGTGATTAATTGGTTATAATATAGGATGGCAAGGATTCACAGTTGCACACTTCTTTGTCTAAAGCTGAACAACCAGCAAATGACCAGCAAATGAAGTCAATACACCATGTTTCAGGTCTCTGATGGGGTATGAACCACCCTACTCTTTCCAGAGCTGCAAGAATAAATAGAAAGCGCCACAAAATCTATATTAACTTCAAAGGCAGCCAGGTGAGGGTAGTGGGACAGCTTTATATTATATAAGAATCCAAATTATATAGAATATAAGTTTCACTTTGGTATTGCATTTTAAAATGAATTAAAAGCGTATCTTTGAAACAGTAGCGGATGAAGAGACAACAAGAAAAAACAAGAAAACAATTGGCAGTGGAAAACTTTTGAAGAAGTCCAAGTGACTATTTGAATGGTGTTCAGCTTGTAGGCTCCGTCATCTCACTGCACTAAAATACACATATGTCTGGTGTGCAATATAGAACTCAGGGAAGCAGTTGGTATTTCCAAGGCATGGTGTGGCAATGTTATCTTTGAATTCATGAGATGAGATGAGATGAGATTCAATTTATTGTCAATGTGCAGTACAAGTACAGCACAGTGAAAAGTATTTTCGCATCTCACCAATAGTGCAAACATGTCAGCAAGGAGGATACATTAATTACAGTAGTACAGTAGTAGTGAACTGAGCAGTAGTCATTTAAATAAGTAATAAATAAGATAAGATTGGAAGAAGAAAAACATGATCCGTCCATATTGCACGTAGCCCTTATTGCACGTGGCCCAATGCACAGGGTGCTAAACTAAGGTCCAGAGACCATATTCCACAAGTCCAGTGGCCATATCGCACAAGTCCACATAGTGTTATAGACTAGGATGAGTCTGGGTTGGGGGGAGGGGGGGCTGGCACTGGGGGAGGGAAAGGAGTGGATGAGGAGTTTAGGTAGATGACAGTGGAGGGGAAGAAGAAGCTGTTCCTAAGTCTGCTGGACTTGGAACCAAGGCTCCTAAAACGGCTCCCAGAGGGGAGGAGGGCAAACAGACTGTGGTTGGGGTGAGAGGGGTCCTTTATGATTTTATGAGCCTTCCTCAGGCACCGACTGTCATAGATAGTCTTAATGACAGGGAGAGATGTTCCGATGATGCGTTGGGCAGTTTTCACCACCCTCTGCAGTGCCTTCCGGTCAGAAGCTGTGCAGTTTCCGTACCAGACCGTGGTGCAGTATGTGAGGATGCTCTCGATGGCGCAGCGGTAGAAATTCCCCAGGATCTGAGGAGAAGTCCACTATGAGCTCCTTGGTCTTCTTGGTGTTCAATGCCAGGTTGTTGTCGGCACACCACGACGCCAGATGCTGGATCTCCTCCCTGTAGGCCGTCAATTCATGTATGTGTGTTTCCTTAATTGGCATAACTCGATCCGGAACCGTCGGGACAGTTGACTTCAAACTCGCCGCATGTGTCACGGAGTCCCAACTCCAAAATCCCACATAGGCTACTGTACGTGTCTGTATTGAATAGGTCTGTCCGGGTCTGTAGAGGTACTGCATCTCTGTCTGTGGAGGGGGGCCAACCTACAGCATCTCTGTGTCTGTCTGTCTGAAGGCTGCCTGCGTATGACTTCTCCATCTCCTCAGAAATGTAATTAAAAATCACATAATTCCCTTAGAACATGTTTGTATAATGTCTAGATGCGTTTTTATGTGCATCATCAACCATGTGTCTTCTTCAAGTACAATATTCCACTGCTCCTGTATACCAAAATAGCCCACAACAAATCTTTGCCAGGAGGCATGCCCTAATTATAGTTATACGTGTATGCAGTTAACGTTCTACCTACTGAATGACAGCCATGAGAGTGTAGCTCAGTGCCACATTGTATACATTAGGCTAGTGTTTGTGTGTTGGCTGGGGGGGTCAAACTAGCCGTGAATAGATAGAGCAGTCTTTGGTATTGAACATTAGAATGGAAATAATAATTGCATTTGTTTGCCTTTTAGGTTTTTCTAAACAGTAAGTAAATTGAGCGGTGAGCAACCTGTGGCAGGTGATCATGTGAAATTGGCAGAATTTTCAAGTCTGCGATTGGCCAGTTTCACTACATCCCATAAGCCAGAAGGACAGTTAGTAGCAGGGCGGTAGGGCTGCATGCTAAATCAATTTCCAATCATAATAAAATTAATTTGTTAGGAGATGTTCAAAAAAAGGAAAATTGACAAATGTTTATAATAATGACCCTACAAAGTAACCCCCATCCTGTGATATAATCAAATAACCCTACTGACTCTGGGGAAAGCCCCCACATGCACACACACACAGCCTGCAAAACAACCTAGCCTGCAGCAACTGTGTTGCAAGTAAGGAACCTGACAAGCCTTCCACTAACCTGACTGACTACACAAGGCTTACTTAAATAGCATTTCTTTCTACCACAGCCCCCCCTCCAATCCCTCCTTCCCTCAGTACCACCAGGGAAACAAGCCGGCAATGCTAGCCTAGAGTTGTAATGTGTGGAAAGCATTCCAGGTGCCACAATGCTCGACTGAGCTCCCGCCTTCCCTCTCTCCAGCACCACCACCCAGAATCCCATTTTGGCATGACACCTCTGGCACGCCATGTTGCTCCCCACCTTGAAATCTGTTTGTCTGTCAGCATTACAGGCTAAGTCTGTGCCGTGCGCGCACACACTCCTGTTATGCATCCCCCCGCCTTCTCTCTGTGGCTGGGGATCAGCTATTCCCTGTGCATATTCATTTACATGCCATTATGCGGTGAAGAACGAGTGCCGTGTGCTCATTGTGTACACGGGGGACTCTCTATGCATATAAAGTCCATGTCCTACAGACCTACACCATCAAATGTGCAAGGAAATTTTCATATAGAGGTGTGTGTACATGGGTCTTCACGCGTGTGTCAACAGGGGTTAAGGCACCTGCTGGGGACTTGATTACAATGCCCCGCTGTGGCTAAGGAGGGTGTAATCAGAGCGGAGGTAGATGGAGTGCAGTCTTTATGAGTCGACCAGAACCAGAGATGAGCTGAAAATATACCTTTCTCCTGGTCTTTCTCCCCCTCTCTCTCTTTTTCCATCTCCCTTGTCCAACTGAGAGGCAGTGGTACGCAGTGTACGCACTACGCATACACAGACATGTGGACATTCAGACTTAAAAGCCCCCACGTGTAGAATACCAAGTACTGGTAGGCACAGATACAGCCACACATAAACACACCACACACTGGATCATTTATCCCGTGCCTCCCTGACGGTCCAACCGCTCACAAGGTCAGCCCCATGCAGGCATACACAGGCCGCCATCAAAGCACCGTATGTTCATTCAACTATGGGACTTTAAACATC
This sequence comes from Protomyctophum parallelum, assembly GCF_964188405.1. Classification (NCBI taxonomy): domain Eukaryota; kingdom Metazoa; phylum Chordata; class Actinopteri; order Myctophiformes; family Myctophidae; genus Protomyctophum; species Protomyctophum parallelum. The sequence continues at coordinate 30,519,934 of NC_139699.1, forward strand.
ATCCAGAGACCCGGGAGTGAACCAGGCTTATGCTCAATGAGCCTAGCTACTAGCCTACAATATTCTTATGGAGCTGGGCAATATGCCAATGTTACATCAATATCAGACTAGATTTAAGTCTGAATTACACTACAGTAAGGTGATGTGATTTTCTTTACTTGAAATGTTATTATAATAGCCAATACTGGACATTATTTTATAGAAAATCTCATTGTGTAAATAATTATTGAAACGCCCAGTTATCAGTATTCGGTCAAATAATATTATATTGTGATATTTCTGTTGACATCGACCATATCGCCCAGCCCAAAATTACACACTCCCTTTTATCGAATATTGGTTGTGTGCCTTGTCGGTACCGTATGGGAGTGGTCTTGCAATGGGCGCGCTTGTCTGACTATCACGTCTACACAATGGAGGAAGGCTGGCTTGCGTTGGAGGAAAATCCCCCTCGCACCCCAACACTCACACAAAAAGCCATCCCCCTTACTTCCGGGGGCCCCTTCTTTTGTTGACAGCGGCTGCGCCTGCGATGTCATCCAATATTCGACCTGACAAGCACGGCAAATCACCGCGACGGAGTCGACTGTCGGGAGGAAGCGGGTTTGTTTGCTTATTGAGCAGCAGCAGGCAGGGTGGAAGCCAACAGCAGAGACGAGGATGAGCAGGAATGAGCATAGAGCAGTGGTTCTCAACCTGTGGGTCAGGAACCCACAGGGTCCTACTCCCTACATGAGAATATTACCCAGATGACAGCAAAGTGACAATTTAAGACCCTTTTAATTAAAAACAAAAGAAAATAAATGAAATGGGGGAAAAAAAGAACATTACTGCATCAAAAGTAGTCAGCAAAAATTGTAAAAACATATAGCCTATCTACCAGCTCTGGCTTGTAGATATTTTCACAATTTTCATCTGTGTAACTGAGTCAAACGCCTCAACTCCTACAATTCCAAGTGCTTGTCAGGGTGGAGGATCCCAGTTCAAATATGATCATTTTGGTTGGTCCCAAGTTCAAATATGATCATTTTGGTTGGTCCCAAGTTCAAATATGATTATTTTGGTTGGTCCCAGGTTCAAATATGATTATTTTGAAGAGGATTATTATAATAGGATCCATGAGAAGCAGTCAATACCCAGGGAGATGCCACATGGTCACTGTATGCACCATCTGTGTGTGTGTGTGTGTGTGTGTGACATGCACTGACGAGCAGGGACCACCATGGATTTATCTGTACATGTATGTGGTGGTGGGCTTAGGAGATGCAGTTCATTTCCTGTGATGTTAGTGCCACTGTTTCGAGTCGAGATCACCCCATTCACCACTCGCATTGAAAGGGAAAGGGCACAAATGGTATGCAGTGGTTAAAGGAAAGAAATTGCTATTACAGACAGATTATCTTATGGAGACGTGAGGGGAAACACAAAGTGGCCCTTCTCCATTAGTAATCACTTGACGAAACAACAAATACACACACACCCGAAGGCCAGAGAGAGACTAATCCCCCGACATTCATTTCAGTGGTTAAATGGTATAAAAATGAGGCGAATCAATAAAGGTAGAGGAAGTGATTGCCGACTGACTGTAATCTGAAAGTAATCTGAAAGCCACTGCCATTAACTGTTAGTTATGGTAACCCACCCCAAACGCACGCACGCACGCATACTCAATTAACCAGATTAATTAACGAGCCAAAATGTCTACTTCAGAATCAATTTGGACCATGCCTCTCGGTGCCTATTTCAAGCCAAATAAATCTGGCATAAATTTAAAAAAAGGCTGACACTAATCACATATAAATAAATGATGCACATTATTTGGACATTACAAGCTCTGTGTCATACCATTTATTTGATCATCTCCCATGCAAGTTGCTTTTTCCCCAGTCCAAAGTCTGTCAGCTAGCTCAAAGGGATGACATTACAGTCACCTGTCGACAGCGCATCTTTCTGTTAAGAGCAGTGCCTACTAGGGGAGGCAACAAAATGGAAAAATAAAATGTGTTAACTTAACAGTTGGGAACAAAATAATAATAATAACAATAGTCTAAAACAAAACAGTACACTAAACTTTGTTGTCCAGACTACTGCAACGCAGAGTCCTGTATGTAGGCTACGAAAGATTATTTTCCACCATGCAAATTGCAGAAAGTGCTGGTTTGCAGTGTGGCCAGGTCTGCTTATTATAAGCGACTTTGGGTTAGTTGTCCTGTAACATAGCTTAATATTAATATTAATTCATTCTGGAGTTTTGTGGCTCAGTGTGGCCAGTGCTCAACGTGGTGGTGGGCACTGGGCAGGGACTTTACCCCTGCTGAATTTGCTTTTAAATATTTTATGCCAACTCCAATCAATTCAGCTGAAATGAATAGTAGGCCTGTGGGGTTTACAGGGTTATGGTGCTAATACAATAACACCCAGATTTACAGTGTCACATTACAGAACCTCAGATTGCGGCACGTTGCAATCCGTTCAGACCATATTACCTCGTCAACGCTTGCAGCAATCCTTTTTGGGGATTAAGACAAGGCAGTCTGTGGCACAACATTAATCCAGCCTACAGGAGACCAGTTTCAATCTGGACAGAGGGGTCAGAGGAAAGCAGAGGAAAATGATAATGAGATGAAAGGGAGAACAAACCGTGTCATTTGTCTTAGCTCCATTCTGCTCCAGGACTGAGACAGACTGCTAAGCCTTATACTGCCATAAGGATGAGCAAAACCAGCCAGTTAGCTGGCCTGATACTTAACTGCTACATATGGAGAGGCATTGTCTGTTGGTCCAACACGGCAAGGAACTGAAGCAGCCAAGTAACCCAGACCAATGTGGTCAGTCTGGCTCCCCTTAGTATATTAGTACCAAGGTCACTTTGATAGTTCTAAATGACCAACATTACTGTGTTTAACCACTTCCATTTCAAGCTTGAAGCCAATAACATTAATGCAACTGTGTTGAAAGCAGATTTTGTTACATGTTAAAACGATCTTTACTAGGCAATGTGCCCATCTGGTGACATGAAGGTGCTACTGCCTAGTCTGGGATATGAGGCCAGGCTATGGCAGAGAAAGCAGGTGGCTTCTCTCTACCGGCAGCTCCCAAGCTCCCATTTGACAGAATATGATTTCAAAATTGCACAACCCACATCTAACCTGCGATCAACCTTATCAACAGAGCCAAAATATTAAAAAGCTAAGTTGTAACATCTTTAAGGGTATTTTACCTAATAATAACAATAGCCCCTTCTTGATAGAACTGACGGGAGTTCTGGCACTAGTGGCATAGAAATGTGTATTGGGATAACAGCAGGCCATTGGAGACATACCGAGAACTAGGAGATTCAAATTCGCCAGGTCTTATTTCAGATGGAAGAAGCCGTTACAATCTTATTATCTTAGAAATCAAAAGGAGACCTGTGCAACTAAAACTCAACATTTTCATCTGTCTATGTAATTCACGTTTAAATCAAGCCTTTAGAATTTAGACAAAATTGGTTCCTTTAAGTTTACAACTACGATACTAATACATTACTGCCACACCACAGTATCAACTAGAAATGCACTCTGTCGAGATGCCAACTTGCGCCTTGCACACAAGTAGGCCATGTATGGCCTACTTGCTGCTGTCTGGGTACGACTGTTGCTCTGAGTCACTATAGAGCGTCCCTCGAGAGACCCAGAAAAGAAATCCCCGTTCATTTTCCTCATACTTTTCAGAAAGTATTTATTTAAAGACGTTTACGCCGTGGACAACAAACAAAAAATTTCAGGCTGAACAAATAATTAGAAAGAAGAAGAAAACGGCAGGTTACAACACTTTTTTTTGTTTTTCTTCTTTGTAATTATTTGTTTGGTTCAAAATATTGTGTTTGTTGTCATGATTTGTCACGACAAGAGTTGGCTTCGTACGACGCTTATGTAAGGTCTTTAAATAAATACGTTTTGAAATGTCTATGGGAAAAATGCATTGGAAACTATTTCCTGGGCCTGGCGTCGTCATGAACGGGGGCGGGACTGCGACGCGACGAGTCCTAGAGCTCTCTGCTATTCTAAATCCTTTAGTTATTTACTTTATACCAACCTTGAAACGTACCTTAGTTACGTCACCAAGAATGGTGGTCTCTTATTGGCTGTTAGAGGACAATACACACACACACACACACGATCGTAGTACTTGTGCGCTCTGCTTGCGCAAGTAAAAAGCTATTATTCCTAGTATTAAATCCTTAAACAATCATTTACAAACAAAAGAAATGCATTCCAAAAGATGCCACACTCTGTGGCAATCGGCCCGGTTTCACTATCAGGCTAAATACATAGAGAAATCTGACTGATTATTTATTACTTTTAAAAAAGGCACAGTCACAGGTGTTGCACATTTCTAACATGCTGTGGCCTTCTGTTAACAAACAAACCACACCCCATTGCCACGACCCATCTATATACATAGAGCTACACTTTGACCTGACCAGTAATAAATCAATCAATATCATTAGGTCAGTAGTATCCTACCTTACAAATCATCTGCCAAATTTGAGTTAGCCTATCACCGTCACTGTGACACAATGAAAGTCAGCCAGGCATTACAATGCACTCATTGTGATTTGATGGGCACGGATGTAACAACAGCACCGGAGACAGTATCCCTCCCTAGTGACCCATAGAACTGTAAAGTCCATCGCTACAACTGTAAAGATTAGCCTACATACAGTACCTGTCCTATGACAGAGACAATAATGGAGGGGAGCGGCACTGAGACAGGACAGTCATGAAGAGGACTATGGCTTGCTATTATTGGAGATGGTTCTGAGCTTGATGATTAATAAATCAGTTCAATATGGCTTTGGTGGGGGCAATTAAGAGACTGCAGCTTGCGGCTAATCAAATCCAAGGCTCTACTCTCCCAGGCATCCATTAGAATTGGGTGGTGATGGTGGTGTGTGTGACTGTGTGTGTGTGTGTGTGTGTGTGTGTGTGTGTGTGTGTGTAAGGGGGGGGGGGGGGGGGGGGGGGGTAAAGGAGAGACGGTAAACATTGCCTCACTGCAGCCACATCGCTAGCCACTTCCATTAGCTTTTTGTTATATCCTCATCTGGTTACACATGTGCACGGGGGACTATGTGCGCACGTGTCTCCCCTGAAATGTTAATGGAAGAGCTCACATTTAGGCTTTAGACAAGAAAATTAGTGCCTAGAGACGTAAGTAGCCTTATAGCTGTGCTTGTGCCACTATCAAGCTAATTCACTTATATATATATATATATATATATATATATATATATATATATTCACATATAAAAGACACCTCTGACTAAAAGTGAATTTTATTTAAAAATAATTCCCTCCTTTTCGAAAAGACAAAAGCAAACCGTCATGAGAGGAAGATAATCACTATTTTCATTAATCACCCATACTCGCCCTGTTTTGCCTTAATATAATTATGCAACACGTGCATTATGGTTAGAATCGACATTAAAGAAGAGCCCACATTGTAAGTTAAATTACTTTGAAAGAATAGCAGTGAAAAGTACAAAATATTACTAGGAGCAATACCTCACACCACCCTTCAAATTAATGGACTTTCAGGTTTTAGGGAGCAATGCATGTGCTGTGAACCACTGTCTGTCAAGGCCAGGTGGGTAAGTAGACCCTGTGGACTGAATGTACACTGAAATAACAAGCCCCTAACAAGGTGCTCAACGGTGCAACGGCAACAGCAAGGCCGAATACCCACACTATTACTGAAAATAAAATATATTGCTACTGGTACACGCACAGACACATCTCCTTGTGGGACATGAACCCTCTATCCATGTGGGGCAACCGCATCGATAGAGACAGAAATGCACACAGAAGAAACACTCGCTGCATCCTGATCCTTCCCTCTCCAACTATTATTCTTTCTAGTTTCACCACAATGTCATTATGTCTTTTGCTAAATTAAACTGAAGATGTGTATTAACTGCTGTATAAGCCTACTGTAGACTATAGGCGAGGACAAGATCACTTAATCAAATGACCTCACTACCTGCTGGGTCTCATCCCTATCAACGAGGGCGATTGTGATTGGATGCTGTGGAACTATTTATGTATATAGCTCTGTGTGGGTACCTATTTTTCAGCAGAATCCTGAAGGTCTTTGACTGAAACGTTGCCTAATAAAAGTGTTCATATTGCAAGTGCAGACGGTGTGCAGGTCTTTGTGCACTTTATGTGCATTCTTTTGAAGTCTTTTGCTAAATAAAATTAAATGCCTGTGATGGAAAATGAGCCTGGCAGAGCTGACCAACATTTACCAGGGTTCGGCTGATTGACTCTCCCAGACGCGCCCACTCTCCATCTGCTTCTGTCCGTCTCTGTCTTGCCTCAGAACACCTGGAAGGCTGTGTGGCAGTGTGTGCTGCTAATGTCATGACTGAAACACCTGGAAGGCTGTGTGGCAGTGTGTGCTGCTAATGTCATGACTGAAACACCTGGAAGGCTGTGTGTGCTGCTAATGTCATGACTGCATGCTGAGTGCACAGGGGATGATGAGCATTAATAATATTGAGCATGAGCATCATCAATAAACCAGTGAGCAGGTGCTTTTAGAGGGCACGTGATGGTCCATTCACCATCCACAAAAAAGAAAACCAGCGAGCTGTGAATGTCATTGGAGAATTGAGGATGTGTGGGTGGGGGAAAAGGTAAATATGACCAGAGGCAAAAGGAGAGACGGAGATGGGAAAGCAGGTAAAAAGAAAATACCCCTCTGGGACAGGTCAGGGTCCTAAAGGGGCAAGGGTCCTTTACCCTGGCTGAGAAAGGCGGTGAAACTGAGAAAGATGTAGCTTACACGTCTGCCAAGCTATGAGGGGAGAGATCAATGTTATGCTATGAGGAGAAGTAGCTTCCCTTATATTCTAAAGCAAGCAGGTGTGTTCACCTGGAATATTTGAGTCTGTATGTGAGCCCGTACAACAATCAAGACACCACTCCCTCTGCTAAACCTACATCCCAACACCATACATCGACATACACACACACGCACGCTGAGAATTCCTAAACAGGGAGACAGTCTGCCCTGCACGGAGGGACTGAATTATTTATCGCAGGCCTTTTGCTACGTGTCAGCGACTCCGCAGGATGAAATGATATTTATGGAGCCCTTTGGGCAAAGGGTGGGTAGGACGGAAAGGAGAGTGAGAAAGGGGTAGAGGAGGGACAGGAGAGAAGAGAAGAGCAGGGTCATACTGTGCAGTCAGTTGTATTAAGGGTAGTGAGTAATAGAACCAAGATGCCACTCTAGACATGCCATGAGTCCACGCCATAGGAGTGATCCACAGCAGCATCTTCAAGGGAGGCAGGCTTAATTCCACACTTATTTAGAGAGGTCTTCAGTTGGTCCCCCTGCAGAGCGTTGGCCTAGATGGAGTTGGCCATAGGGTCTTACGAGGCAGTCGTCTGACTGGCATCCTGATGATATGTCCAAGCCATCTCAGCTGGTGGTGAATGATGGTGGCCTCTATGCTCCTGCAGCTGGTTCTCTGGAGGAGTTCAGAGTGTGGAAAAGGCATGCAGTCTCGACAGGTGACTTTTAGGATGCGTTGGAGGCAAATGGCGGGAATAGATTGTCCATGACTCACAGCCGTATAGAAGGGTGGATATACATATTGCACGTAAACTGCTATTTTTGTGTGGAGGTTACTGTTGCTGAAAACCCTTTTCCTCAGCCGTCCAAACCTCCTGATGTTAAAAAGGTTCCCATTCAGTCTGTAGTCCAGGGTCACCCCACTCCCCTCCTTCATTTCCTTGTGTAGAAGTGTTGCTACACACAGGAGAAAGATATTGAAAAGGACGGGTGCAAGAATACACCAGTACCTACTCCGAAGGAGGCAGATTCAAGTCCACCTATCACCTTGGCCCTCATCTCATCATGGAACTGCCGGAGGATGTTAACAAACTTCACCGGACAGCCATACTGCAGGAGTACTCTCCACAGAAGGTCACGGTGGACGGTGTCCAATGCCTTGAAGAGATCCACAAAGGGCATAAACAGGTCTTGTTTTTGTTCACAACATTTTTCCTGCAGCTGCCGTGAGGAGAAGATCATGTCCACTGTGCTTCTATTTTTCCGGAAGCCACACTGGGACTCCGGCATCAGATCTTCAGTGATGGTAATTGATAAGCATGTGGAGCATGCTTTCCCTGCAACAGAGAGAAGTGCTATGCCCCGCCAGTTTCCACAGATGGATTTGTCCCCCTTGTTTTTATATATGGTGAGAATATTTGCATCCCTCCATTGTTGAGGGTTGCTTTCCGGTAGATGAAACGGTGGACTGTTTCTGGTGCATAGGTAGCCCCCCTGCTTCAGGATAACGGTGACAGTGGTCTAATAAAGAGGCAATAGCAGGACCATTAAGGGTAACTTATACTTGGTGTGTCACACACCAAAAATAGCAGATCTATAATCTCAAAACCCATCGCACTGCAACACGTTGTGAGCTTGTAAATCTGCTATCTTCGGTGCATAACCAAGTAGAACTCAGACTTAGTGCCATTAGTCAGAGCAGAGCACAAGGGCTGCAGAGCACAGGGCTGCATCCTGGGACATTATGCATGCAAGACACTGTCTGTGCATGTGTGCCAGTTACATTCAGCAAGGCTAAACAGGTGTGGCACGTCATGTCCATCCCGTCAGATGCCACTGCAGTAGACAAATTAATTGTGCCTGGTAATGTGCCTGGTAGCACATGGGTTTGAAAACCACACAATATCCTGTATTTAGGAGCAATTATCTTTTTAAGCCGAGGAAAAAGGGAATTTAATAGACGGTTCTGTGAGTGTAAGTGAACAATGAACATAACGTTTTATCTTCCAAAAGCGCCTATAGCCTAGCCATCCCCAAAATATTGTGACATTATCAATAGAGGTTTTTGCTCGAAAATAGTGAAATATTAGATTTTGTCAATACTGTACCAGGCCAGCACTAGACGGGTAATCGTGTATGTAACTTAACTTGCACAAGCACTAAAATCAAGGATATATACACTGTAGGAAAAAGGCTGAGGAAAGAATGCCAAATGCACAAGCAACACAAGAAAAACTAACTGAGGCCCCAGGAAAAAGATACGCATAATGCAACGTGCAACATCATTTAGTTTCAGGGATAGTCCAAACAATAACTGGGATTTCACATTCAAACTCAAAGAGTTGCTCGGAATGGATTTTCTTCCCCCGTCTGCCCTAGCCAAGTCCGCTTTTTTCCCTGAGTCAGACAGTCATAACAACGCTGCTTGGGTTTCAACATAAGAGTCAGATTTCTCAGAGCCACAGCCTGGCATGGCATGGGATCATCGTGGTGAGAGAGGGTGGAGCGAGACACACTGTGCATACAGAGGGCGAGAGAGAGAACGGGGACAAGAGAGTCAGAGTGTGTGTGTGTGAGAGAGAGAGAGAGAGAGAGAGAGAGAGAGAGAGAGAGAGAGAGAGAGAGAGAGAGAGAGAGAGAGAGAGAGAGAGAGAGAGAAGAGAGGAGAGAGAGAGAGGAGAGAGAGAGAGAGAGAGAGAGAGAGAGAGAGAGATACAGAGGAGGGGATTTGTTAATAGTCAGTACAGACTAGAGGCAACACAGAAGCACATCCCTCAAAGAGGAAACTAAGTGATGCATCCCTAAACAGCCACCCCACTGGTCCCTGTGCAGCCCAACAGACGTGGCGATACATATAGGTGGCTTGGGGAGTAGAAACAAAACAGTGGCGGTGCAGGGGGTGGGGGGTCAGGGGGCATTCCGCTATGTATGGATTCCAGCAGCTCCTCTTCTCTCGCGTCATCTCACTGTGGCTTGTGCTTCATCACTTCCTAACTGTCCACGACGACCCCTCCTCCTCCACACACACACACATACACACACACACGGTGAAAGTTCACAGGATCACACAGGGGATTTACCACCGTCATTAGAATGCAAATTGATGTCAGTGTGAAAGGACAGACCGATAGATAGATGTGCTACTGTGTGCATGTGAGGTGCATTATGGGTATAGGGCCAAGGCATGCAGCGGCGTTCAGAGCATCTTTGTGCGGTGCTCGGTTGTTCGGACCGTTTTTATTTTTTGCGTGGGGCACCGTAACGTGGCACTGCAGTGCCGGTAGGAGAAGTGGGTTCCTGTTGAGGACAAATTTAATTGGACGGTCCAACAGACGTCAGCGGGAACTGATAAGGCCACGAGGCGTGTAATGGTGTGTCGTGCATTAGCCTAGCCACAGAATGGACGCTTCCTCCTGGGTGATAATATTGCCCTTCACAGTACACGAG